>NC_081563.1:50399938-50472646 GCF_022355385.1 Mustela nigripes | reverse complement strand
GGACATTGGGGAGGGTATGTGCTTTGGTGAGTGCTATGAAGTGTGTAAACCTGGCGATTCACAGACCTGTACCCCTGGGGATAAAAATATGTTTATAAAAAATTTAAAAAAAAAACCTATGGATGTCTGGTTTCAGGCCAGCAGATGAAGTATTGCCATTTTGTATTATATTAAATGTTAACATACTGTAATAAATAGATGAAAATATGTAATAGTACAAGCACAATACCAGTCTGTTGCTTATAAATCAATGACGAGGAACCCAGGTTGACTGTGGCCCTGCTGTCTTTAAAACACAGAATCCATAATTTCCTTGTATTCACCATCACAGTCAACTAGAAGGGACCCAAAAAAGCATGGAGAACCCCATGTCCTAGGCCTGGAAGTGGCTCAGATCACTTTCTTCTAGCTAGGAAATGGTTTAGCTATGATTTTGAGGATAAAGAAGTAGATTTTGATGAACAGCTGGTGACCTCAACCCTAAGGTCTACATTTAGAGTGTTCATGTGCTGTGAGAGTGGTAGTACGTGGTATTTATACTATATAACATTCAAAATAGAGCATTTTATTTTCTTTTTCAGACCAATAGCAGGAAAATTAATAATTAAGTTCCCATTCTTCCTTCAAATGAGAGTTAAATTACTAACTTAAGTTTAATAGTTTGCACAAAGTCTTCTCAAAATATTTAAGTTTTCCTCCTTATGCAAAAAGGTCTGTAGATAAAGATGGGGTATGCCTAAATATATAAAGAAAATTTCTTGATTCACCATATAACTTTGACTGAATTTAATTTAAACAAGTACACTTGTATGTTAAGATGGTTATAATTCTTACACATTTTTATGGTGAAAAAAAATACCCCCAAATCTACAGTTTAATAAATATCACCAAGAACACCCTTGTATATCAGTTACCTAATGCCACAATGATACTGTGAAACAACCTCCCAAATATGGGCTTTGTAACAATAAACATTTGCTTTTTCCACTCATGGGTTTTGTGAATCAGAGTTTGGCTTCAGGCTACAGAAATGGCTTAGGTCTGTACGCTAAGCCTTGTTCTGAAACCCCAGCTAGTGGAACAATGTCTGTCCTGGGTTATATTGTTCTTATGGTGATGCCAGAAGCATAAGAGGGGAAATGAAAATATGTTTTAAACCCCTACATCAAATGCATCTATTTATATAGAGGCCATAATTTATGTTTTCATCTTGGCATACAGGATCTAGGAGAAAGGATTCCTATAAAGGATGAATGTCATTTGGCCTACTGATAAAATAGTGTTTTTAATACTGTGTATTTAAAAGTAAAATTTTATGGGTTTTTTTTTTTTTTTTAAGATTTTATTTATTTATTTGTCAGAGAGAGAGCACACAAGCCGTCAAAGTGGCAGGTAGAAGCGGAGAGAGAAGCAGGCTCCCTGCCGAGGAAGGAGCCCAATGCTGGACTTGATTCCCGGATCCTGGGATCATGATCTGAGCTGAAGGCAGCGGCTTAATTGACTGAGCCACCCAGGCATCCCTTGTGGGATTTTTTTGTATGAAAACATTTTAACTTACAAAGAATAATATGTTAAACACATGACTGTGCTCAATACATAAATTACCAAATTCAGAATAATATATGTATATTTTTGTTTCTATTTTCCAAGTTTTTGAAGAAATAAATTTTATAGTTGAATTTTCTTCTTTATCCTTCTCTAATCTTTTTTTTTCTTTCTTAAGAATAACCATTATTTGCTGTGTAGTCACTTCTTTCCCCATAAGCAGCCAGGCCAAAGTAACCTTAAAACTATTGCATCCAAACAAAGTTGTCAGGAGTTTTGAAAAGCCACTTCTCTGTCTCAGAATTCTCCAGCTCTGCATGACAGCCATTCTTGCTCTTGGTCCATTGTAATTCTACCCACTTGTTATTACTTATTTTTTTTGTAGCCTTTCACCTAACTGGTGAATATAACCATCATTATCAAACATTATATACACTGGTAGAGAAAGAAAATTAATAAATCAATATTCCTACAGTGACTACAGTAATGACCAAATAGAAGTGGAGGCAATAGCCTATTTTTTCTGTTTAAAATTTCCCCTCCTCTCTACACTTTTTTGTTTCCCTTGACTTCACAGAGACAAAACCATATATATATATAATATATATATATATAAATCTCCTCTATGATAATCAAATTATTACTTTGTTACATATACCTCCTTCCTCTAGAATGCTAGCTCTTCTTGAAAGCAGAGATATTTTTCTGTTTTAGTTCACTGATATATCCTAAGACTTTTTTTTAAAGTTTATTTATTTAAATAATCTCTACACTCCCATGTGGAGCTTAGACTCACAAACCTGAGATCAAGAGTTACATGCTCTTCCGACTGAGCCAGCTAGGCACCCTGATCTTTCCCAAGAATCTTGTACACTGCTTGGCACATGAAAGGCACTCAGTATTATTCAGTGAATTAATAAATCTTTTCTTATTAATTTTTCTGATCTTTCTCTCTTTAGCCCAGCCTTCACTGTTGCCATATAAGCCTCCTGGTAGTACGAGGATGTACTATGTTCCACAATTGAAACAAATTCCTCCATCTCTGGATTCCAGATCAGATACCACCATTGAGAGCTCACACTCAGGTATTATGCATAAATTATTCAGAATTTTATTTTTTGAAATTTTACTTGTGGATTGGCTGGTTAATTCTAGAATGACATATGAAAGCTCAGTGACATAATCCTTTAGTGTGAAATATGGAGCTTTTTATGCCTCAGTCTCTAGTTCAAAGAAATGTGTTATTTGGTGAGATGTGTTATGTATATATAAACATTTAATAAGTATTTAATGAAAATTATATGGATAATTGTTTGTTTAGGTTAGTGGACTTTATTTCAGATGAAGGTTTCCAAGTTTTTTATGTTCACAGTGCCCTTTTGGTGATTTTTTTTTCTTATCATCATGTAGAATACATATGAACATAAGAAGTGTTTTTTTTAAGTGCTGTAAGTTATTAAGACATAAATACTTACTGTTTTGATCTAACAATTTAAACAAAAATATTAGGCATTTCCTTTTAGTTTTGTGTTTTGAAAGAAAATACTTTACTTTGTTCTTAAATAACTAGTTACTTACCAATGCAGTATGTGCAGCTGTTAGAACACTGTATAGCTTCTCAAACCTTGAGATGAAATTTTACACAATCATAGTTATTTGCTGCTTTTACTACAGAAACTGTCAAAAATCCAGCTTTGCAGAGATACAACAGCATTGAAAGGAATATGGTACTATCTGATACTGAAACTTTGAACTCCTTTGGGCCAGTAGCTTGTGCACTGTACTAGGTACCAGTTATCACTGTTGTTTCCGTGGAATCTTAAAATATCCCATAGCACCCCCTGTGAGATCATCACAGGGTAACTGCAGATTTAGAAAATGAATAGCACCCCATGCAGGAATTCAGTAAATAGTTTTTGTGGGGATTTTAAGATAAGAATACTGAGTTGGTGTGGTGTGGGGTTTTGGTTGATGCCATAACATTTAGGGTGGTCCACAGGAGATGACTTGTTTCAGTTTAGATACAATTTTTTTTCATGATTTATCAATAGATATCTTGATATGTGTAGAAATAGCACACAAATGAGAAATTTTCCCTAGTCTTAGGCAGACTTTTTTGTTGTTAACTTTAAGAGGACCAAGCAAGTACCTAGTTGTAACTAAGTTAAAGTGCCTGGTACAACTGCTTCTAATTCCCCACTGTGAAGCTACTGAAAAAAAGAACCATCAAAATGCTGATATTACCAAATGATAAGATTAATTATTAAGCCTATAACCAGGAACTAGAAGAAATTTCATGGCATGCAAGGCTATGATTTTATTTATTTATTTGGCAGAGAAGGGAACACAGGCAGGGGAAGCTGGAGAGGGAGAAACAGGCTTCCTGCTCATCAGGGAACCCAGTGCGGAACTTCATCCCAGGACCCTGGGATCATGACCTGAGCTGAAGGTAGAGGTTTAACGACTGAGCCACACAGGTGCCCCAAGGCTATGATTTTAAAAATACACTTAATGGGGTTTTATTCCTGGGTTGCAAGGATGGTTCAGTATTTACATGAATGCAATACATCACATTAATAAAAGATAATAACCATATGATCATTTTCAATAGATGCAGAGAAAGCATTTGATAAAGTACAACATCCATTCGCAATAAAAATCCTCAACAGAGTAGGTTTAGAGGGAGCATACCTCAACGTACTAAAGACCATGTGTGAAAAACCCACAGCTGATACCATCCTAAGTGGGGAAAAGCTGAGCTTTTCTTCTGGGGCAGGAACATGACAGGGATGTCCACTCTCTCCACTTTAATTCAGTGTAGTACTGGAAGTCCTAGCCACAGCAATCAGATGACTAAAAGAAATAAAAAACATTCAAATGAGCAAGGAAGGAGTCAAACTTTCAGTGTTTGCAGATGACATGATACTATATACAGAAATCCAAAAAACTGCTAGAACTGATAAATTCAGTAGAGTCACAGAATACAAAATCAACATACAGAAATCTGTTGCATTTCTATACAGCAGTAATGAAGTAAAAGAAAGAGAAAATAAGGAATCAGTCTCATTTACAGTTGCACCAAAAACAGTAAGATACCTAGCAATCAACCAAACCAAAGAGTTGAAAGACTTATACTCTGAAATTGAAGATGATGCAAAGAAATGGAAAGACATTCCATGCTCATGGACTGGAAGAACAAATACTATTAAAATGTCTATACTACCCAAAGCAAATTACACATTTAGTGCAATCCCTAACAAAATGCCAGTAGCATTTTTCACAGAGCTAACACAAGCAATTCTAAAATCTGTGTGGAACCAAAAAAGACTCCAGATAGCCAAAAAGCAACCTTGAAAAAGAAAAACAAAGCTGGAGACATCACAATTCCAGACTTCAAGTTATATTACAAAGCTAGAGTAGTTGAAACAGTATGGTACTGGCACGTAAATAACCACATAGATCAATGGAACAGAATAGAAAACCCAGAAATGAAGCCTCAATTACATTGTCAGTTAAACTTCAACAAAGCAGGAAAGGATATCCAATGGGAGAAAGACAGTCTCTTCAGTAAATGGTATTGGTAAAACTGGACAGTAACATGTGAAAGAATGAAACTGGAACACTTTCTTAAACCATATACAAAAATTAATTCAAAATAGATTAAAGACCTAAATGTGAAACATGAAACCATAAAAATCCTAGAACGGAATATAGGCAGTAAAGTAATTTTTTTGACATTAGCTATACCATCTTCTTTCTAGATATGTCTTGTGAGGCAAGGGAAACAAAATAAAAAATAAACTATTGGGACTATGTCAAAATACAAAGCTTCTGCCCAGGGAAGGAAACAATCACCAAAACTAAAAGGCAAACTATGGAATGGAAAAAGATATTTGTAGATGACATATCTGATAAAGAATTAGTATCCAAAGTATAAAGAACTTATAAAACTCAACCCTCAAAAATGAGTAATCCAACTAAAAATGGGTAAAAGACACAAATAGACATTTTTCCAAAGAGGATATGCAGATGACCAACAGACACATCAAAAGATGCTTAACATCACTGATCATCAGATAAATGCAAATCAAAACTACAATGAGGGACACCTGGGTGGCTCAGTTGGTTAAGCAGCTGCCTTCGGCTCGGGTCATGATCCCAGCGTCCTGGGATCGAGTCCCACATCGGGCTCCTTGCTCGGCAGGGAGCCTGCTTCTCCCTCTGCCTCTGTCTGCCTTTCTGTCTGCCTGTGCTCGCTCTCTCTCCCTCTCTCTCTCTGATAAATAAATAAAATCTTTAAAAAACAAACAAACAAACAAAAACTACAATGAGAGATCACCTCACACCTGTCAGAATAGCTAAAATCAACAGCAGGAAACAACAGGTATTCATGAGGATGTAGAGAAAGAGGAACCCTTGTGCACTTTTGATGGGAATGCCAACTGGTGCAGCCACTCTGGAAGACTGTATGGGGTTCATCAAAAAGTGAAAAATAGAACTATCCTATGACCCAGCAATGGTATGAATACCATTCTAGAGTTTTCACAATCACTGGGGCTTAACACCAGGAACTTCAAAAATAAACTGGCTCTGCTTTGGGATAGCCATAGGGCAATAGGAAATTGAGTCCCTGCTTTTAAAGGAACAGCACAACAGCCCTTCTGAGATACAGTATAGAAGCAGTAGTTTGGAAAAATGCCGAGAGTACATCAGAAGATCTATTTACCAATCTCAGGTATGCAGTAGGAGCAAGGATCTTTAGATTTCTCCAAGAACGAAAGAGCCAGTGCCATTTTTCTTCCCCATCCACAATCCCGCATATTTGCTGAAGAAGCATGAATGCTCTCCACCTAGCTTTGTTAATAGGATCCCCCACTCCCATGTTGTGCTCCCATGGATCTGCTACATCCAAACTGCTCTCAGTGGGAGTTCTCCCAAAGGTGCCAGGTCTTCTCCCACAAGCGTACCAACACATACCTAGCATTGCTAACAATGTGTCCTGCCCCCACATTCTCCTGAGAATTTGTTCCATCTGACCCACCCTTGGCAAGAGTCCATCGAAAGTAGCACCAGAAGCATGGTATTGTGCAAGTAGCCCCAATAGTGACCAGAACCACTCCAAGGTGATTCCCTCCCTGAGTAGAGATGAAGATAAATACCAGTTCACCTTTGGGCTGGGAGCAGACATCTGGTCTGACTACATGCCCTGCCCACCAACAAAAGCCTCTCAGGGAACAACACAAGGAGAGCACCCTGCAGTTCAGTGCAACTGCAGCTCCAGCAGACATCTGGTCATACCCAACTCAATCACAAGGCAGCCCCAGACTGGCCCATAACAGCATAGAGTCTAAACCTGCCCACTACAAGCAAAGAGACCGATTGCAGCTGACTGGACTGAAGGCAAACATGGCTAAATCCCAGTAGTAGGACCATGCAATACTTGGAGGAGTTACCCCTGAAGCGCCAGGTTCTGGCGAACAGGGGACATTGCACTGCATGGCACTACAGGACCTCTTCTTCATAAGGCCACTATCAAGACCAGGAGATATAGCTGACCTTTCTTTCTTTCTTTCTTTCTTTTAAGATTTTATTTATTTATTTATTTATTTGACAGAGAGACAGCGAGAGAGGGAATACAAGCAGGGGAAGTGGAAGAGGGAGAAGCAGGCTCCCCACTGAGTAGGGAGCCTGATTGCGGGGCTCAATCCCAGGCCCCTGGGATCACGACCTGAGCTGAAAGCAAACTCTCAATGAACTGAGCCACCCAGGCCCCCCGCAGCTGACTTTTCTAACACAGAGAAACAATTAGAAAAAGGGAGATAGAGGAATATGTCCCAAATGAAAGAAAAGGACAAAAATCACAGCAAGAGAGCTAAACAAAATGAAGATAAGCAATATGCCTGATAGAAAATATAAAGTAATGTTAATAAAGATAGTCACTGAACTTGAGAAAAGAGAGCCATATCTCAGTGAGATTCTCAACAAGGAGAAAATGTAAAAAAAAAAGAATCATTGATGAACTCAATAACAAATTAAAAATACACTAGAGAGAGAAAAAAAAATAGACTACAGAAAAAATAGTAGACTAGAGAACACAGAAGAATGGATCAGTGAGCAGTGGAACACAGAGTAATAGAAAGCAATCAAGCTGAACAGAAGATAGAAAAAACAGTGATAATAGGAGGTTAGGGGAACTTGATGATGCTAATAAGCATGACACTCATATTATAGGGCTCTCAGAAGAAAAAGGGAGCAGAAAATTAATTCAAAGAAATAGCTGAAAACTTACCACATCTGGGGAAAAAAACAGATATCCAGATCCAGATTGTAAATGTGAGAAATAAATGAAGCAAAATATGTATTTAGTGCGGAAATTGTTATAATTGAAGGATTTATAGACCCAAGTGCGTAGTTTTCAAGCAATATGGCAACAGAGAGATTTTCACAAATACATAGGAACTCAAAGCATACTCTGCCTTCATACTTTTTTTTTATTGGGTTTTAAATTTTAATTCCAGTGTAGTTAACACACAGTGTTATATTAGTTTCAGGAGTAAAACATAGTAATTCAACAATTCTGTACATCATTATTTAGTGCTCATCATCTTAATCCCCTTCACTTACTTCACCGAACACCCCCAACCCATCTCCCCTCTGATATGCTTTATTTTAAATGAGTAACCTCCGTTAAAGTTATTTTTTTTCATCAAGAACACTTTTTTACTTGAAGCATACTTCAGAATACATGGTTCTAAAATATCTATATAACATATTCCACCCAAGAAAAACAGAATACACATTTTCTTTAAATACACACAGAAAAATTCCCTGGTTAAATCACTTGAAAAGAAATATAACAAATATTACAGATTTAAGATGACTGAAATATACCAAGTGTATTTTCCAGCCATGATGTTATAAAACTAAATATCAACAATAAAACAAAGCTGGAAATCTACAATATAAATATGAAATATTGAATATGTAAGTATTAACACCCTATGCCCCATAGCAGTGGGCCAATATTAATAAATATTAACACCCTATTTGGCCAATTATTTATTAACCAATGTTAATAAATATTAACACCCAATTTGACTCTATAGCATTGGGCCAAATAAGAAATCAAATGCAAATCAAAATATGTCTCAAGACAAAAGAAAAAGAAAACACAACATTCCAAAACCAATGGGATGCAGCAAAAGCAGATGTTAGAGTGAAATTTATGTCATAAATGCTTGTGACGTTAAGGGGAAAAGATTAACATCACACCCCAAGGAACTAGAAAAAGAATAAATGTAGCTGCAATTTAGTAGAGGGAGGAAACAACAAAGAAAAATCAGAGATAATTAAAATAGAGACCAGAATAAACAATCACATAATGTTGAAAGTTATGACCAGATTTTCAAAAATATGTAAATGAATAACAAAATGGGCAATGCTTTAACTACATCAACTAAGGTGGGGGGGGGGGGGGGAAGAAAAGTCCCGAAAACCAGAATGAGAAATGGAAGAGAAAACAATAGATAACCACAGAAATACAGTGTGAAAACAGATTATTTTAAATAATTATATACTAACAAATCAGATAACTTAGAAATATACAACCAGATAACTTCTAATAATGCACGAATTACCAAGATTGCATCGTGAATCTTGAATCCCAAAAGTAGGAAATCTTAGACCAATAATAAGCATGAGAGTTACATTAGGAGTCAAAACTCTCCCAGCACAGAAAAGCCCAAGACCCCATGGTTTCATTGGTGAATTCTATCAAACATTAAGAAAAAATAAAAATGACAATCTTATCAAAATCTTAAAATAATAGAGGAGAGGGAACACATTCAAAATCATTCCATGAGTCCAGTACTACCTTGATACCAAAGCAGGATAAAAACAGTATAAGAACAAAAAAGTCTAGTATGTCCAATATAAGTATTGTTGCTCCAACTTTTTTTTTGACATCCATTTGCCTATTAAGGGTTTCTCCACCCCCTCACTTTAATTTAGCTGGTGTTTTTAGGTCTAAAATGAGTCTCTTTGTAGGAAGCCTTCATACTTTCTTAAAAAATTAATTTGAAGACTCATCCACCTGAAGAGGTGGCTCTAAATGAAGAGCTCCAGAAAGAGTAATGAAGCAGTGGTGAACTTTGAAGCCACGTTAACATAACACTCACCTAAATAGAAATTTTAGTTACAAGACGAACAAAAAATGTCAAAAGTTAATTTTGGAATGAAAAACATGAGAACAAAACACAGTTTAATTATATCCTTTGTGTTTGATAGAAAAGACCAAAGAAGTCTTATTTTATTCATGATTTGGTGATCAGATAGATTAAAGAAGTTCTTATGGGGCGCCTGGGTGGCTTAGTGGGTTGGTTAGAGCCTCTGCCTTGGGCTCAGGTCATGATCCCAGGGTCCTGGGATCGAGCCCCACATGGGGCTCTCTGTTCAGTGGGGAGCCTGCTTCCCCCCACCCCCCGGCTGCCTCTCTGCCTACTTGTGTTCTCTGTCAAATAAATAAATAAAATCTTTAAAAAAATAAGAAGTTCTGGGACGCCTGGGTGGCTCAGTTGGTTAAGCCGCTGCCTTCGGCTCAGGTCATGATTCCAAGGTCCTGGGATCGAGTCCCACATCGGGCTCCTTGCTCGGCGGGGAGCCTGCTTCTCTCGCTGCCTCTGCCTGCCTCTCTACCTGCTTGTGTGTACTCTCTCTCTATCTCTGGCAAATAAATAAAAAAAATCTTAAAAAAAAATAAAAATAAAAGAATAAGAAGTTCTTATAAAACTAATACATTATCAGAAGCACAGGCAACAAAAGAAAGAAATTGGAATTTATGAGAAGTTAAAACTTTTGTGTATCAAAAATCTATCAACAGGGTAAAAAGGTAATTCACAGAATTAGAGCAAAATGCAATCATGTATCTGATAGGGGATTAATATTCATTATATATGAAGAACTCTTAATAACTCAACAACAGCCAACAGTCTTATTTTAAAATGGGCACAGGATCCGAATAAATGTTTTTCCAATACAGATACACAAATGGCAAAAAAAAGCCATTAAAAAGATGCTGTACATTATTAGTCATAGAGGAAAGGCAAGTCGAAACCACAGTGAGATACCATTCCATATCCAGTAGGAGGGCTGATATCAAACAAAATAACAAGGCTTGGTCAGGGGGAGAAATTGCAACCCATGTGTATTGCTGGTGGGAATTTAAAAGGATGTAGCCACTACAGAGAGTATTGTGGTACCTGAAAAAGTCAAACATAGAGAAGTACCTGGGTAGCTCAGTCGGTTAAGTGTCGGACTCTTGATTTTGGCCCAGGTCATGATCTCGGGGTCATGAGATCGAGCCCGGCAACAGGCTCCCTGCTGGGCATGGAGCCTGCTTAAGGTTCTCTCTCTCCTCTCTCCTCTTTCCCCCACTGTGCACATGCTCTCTCTCTCAAAAACAAACAAACAAACAAACAAAACATTAAAAATGTTTAACATGGAATTACTATATGAGCTAACATATACCCAAAAGAATTGAACGCCGCAGGGATTTGAATAAATGTTTGTGTGCTCATGTTCATAGCAACATTATTCACAATAGCCAAATGTGGATACAACTCAAATGTCTATCAGCTGATGAATAAATACATAAAATGTGATACATATATGCAGTGGGATATTATTCAGCTTTAAAAAGGGTGAAATTTGGCACATGCTACATTGTTGATGAACACTGAAGATACTGTGCTAAGTGAGTAAGCTAATCACAAAGGGACAAATATTCTAAGATTTTACTTAAATGAGGTACCTAGAGTAGTCAAATTCATAGAGACAAAGTAGGACAGTGGTTATCAAGGGTTGAGGGGAGGAGGAAAAGGGAATTACCATTTAATAGTTACAGTTTTGGTTTGTGAAAATGTGTGAATTCCGGAGATGCATGATATGATCGTTGCACATCAGTGTAAATGTACTTAAAACCACTGAACTATACACTTAAAAATGGTTACAGTGGCAAAATTTATGTATATTTTACCTCAATAAAAAAATGCTAAAAAAGATACTACTGGAAAAACACTAATTGAATTTTTTTTAAGATTTTATTTGTTTGAAAGACAATGAGAAAGAGCACAAGAGAAGGGAGAGTCAGAGGGAGAACCAGACTCCCCGCTGAGCAGGGAGCCCGACAGAAGACGGGGACCCAGGACTCCGTTCTGGGACTCTGGGATCATGACCAAGCCGAAGGCAGTTGCCCAACCAACTGAGCCACGCAGATGCCCCTCTAATAGAATTTTTAAACTGGATATCTATTTTCCAGATTACTGTTGAGTGTATAAAATTTGCAAAATAACAGAACAAGAACAGAAGGGACGCCTGGGTGGCTCAGGTGGTTGACTGTCTGCCTTCAGCTCAGGTTATGATCCCAGGGTCCTGGGATTGAGTCCCACATCAGGCTCAGTGGGGCACCTGCTTCTTTCTCCACTAGCCACTCCCCCTGATTGTGTACTAGCTTGCTTGCTCTCTCTGACAAATAAATAAAGGGCGCCTGGGTGGCTCAGTGGATTAAGCCTCTGTCTTCAGCTCAGGTCATGATCTTGGGGTCCTGGGATCAAGTCCTGCATCAGGCTCTCTGCTCAGCAGGGAGCCTGCTTCCCCCTCTTTCTCTGCCTGCCTCTCTGCCTACTGGTGATTTCTCTCTGTGTGTCAAATAAATAAATAAAATCTTTAAATAAATAAATAAATAAAACCCCCCCCCCCCCCAAAAAAAAGCAGGAAACAAACTTTAAGATAGCATAAACTCAAATGAATAGATTATAATGAAATCTTTTTAGCTACGACAAATTTAGCATACATTGGCATTTTGTCATACATGTGTTTAACTTAAGCATGTTTAAATACATATATTTAACAAAAAAGAGAAAGCGCATGTCTTTCAGCACAGACATATGCTAAAAGGGCAAGAGTTGGGATGCCCTCAGTGGCATGGTCAGTGGACCGTGCAACTCTTGATTTCTGGGTTGTGGGTTCAAGCCCCAGGTTGGGTGTAGAGATTACTTAAAAATAAAATCTTTAGAAAGGTACAAGAGTTGTGTGTAATCTGTATACTCTGTGAACATACTGTGATGGATTTGAAATGGGTGGTGGGAAACCTCTCTTCTCAAACTTTACTGTCCTCATTTTCCTTTTATAATAGTTTAAACAGCTTATCTTGATTCCCTGAGAATGATTCTAGACCTAAAGTGTCTTTTTGTTATAACATGGCTTCTAAACATAAGCCACGTTCTTCATCAGGTGCTCAGAAACAGGCGCAGTGATTCGCTGCGAGCCAAAGGGAGAAAGTACTCTCTGGTGGAGTTGTTAAGCCAATAGGATGTCAGTTTCAACATGGTACCTTCTTAAGGAACCTTCGTAGGGGGGCACCTGGGTGGCTCAGTGGGTTAAAGCCTCTGTCTTCAGCTCAGGGCATGATCCCAGGGTCCTGGGATCGAGCCCCGTGTTGGGCTCTCTGCTCCGCGGGGAGCCTTCTTCCTCCTTTCTCTGCCTGCCTCTCTGCCTACTTGTGATTTCTCTCTCTCTGTCAAATAAATAAAATCTTTAAAAAAAAAAAAAAAAAAGGAACCTTAGTGGGGTAATTTCAGTGCTGTATGGTTTTTCATTTTATATGCTGACTTTAAACTCTAGATTCCATGTAAAATTTATCTTGAATTGAGTGTGGGGGAAAAACCAGATAGGAAACTACATACGTTGCATTCCCTGTGTATATTTATTCCAAAGCATATAAAACCAAAGTTTGGTTGTTTTGTTTTTCTTAAGGTGACAAAAGCTTTCAGTTCATGTTCATTGTTTCTTCAACCCAAAAGTATTAAAGCTCTTACTGTGTTCCTGGCAGATGCTACACTAGGTGCTACATTTACAGAGGCAAAATAAACATGGTCCCAAGTTTATGGAGTATGTGGAATGTTGTTACAGATAGTAAACAAATAGACCCCAAATAAGTACATAATTACAAATGGTAAGTGTTAATAAAATAAAGTAGATTTGGATGAGAATAATAAGAGTACCCAGTTTAGTTTTAGGAGCTCCTGAAGGCCTTTCCAAGGAAAAAAAATTTTGAGATGAGGTCAGTAAGATAAAGGTGGGTTAGGTAGGCAAAGAGTAGAGAGTGACAGAATGGGCACAGCTCCTGAAACGGGAAAGAGCTTGATGTATTTGACAAATGTGCAGTATGGTTGGAGCAGAATGGTGGCTAGATACGGTTAGATGGGTAGGCCCAAGATCATTTAATGTCTTGTAAACCATACTAAAACATTTGTATTTTATTCTAGTAGGCAACTGTGGTTTCATTTACATTTGCAAAATTTATCTGGCTGTGAGATGGAGAACTACTTCATAGGTGGAAAGGAGGGGAGCCAAGGTGAGGAGGACTCTAGAAGTGTGGAGGCGAGGACACCAGTTAGTCAGAAGGCTCTTGACCATAAACAGAGTTGATTTACACATTTAAGGTTATATGCAAGGGTGCCACATAAAAGGTTGTATTACTAACATCATAGAGATATATGCTGTTTTTTATGAAAATACATAGGTGAGGGGGCGCCTGGGTGGCTCAGTGGGTTAAGCCGCTGCCTTCGGCTCAGGTCATGATCTCAGGGTCCTGGGATCGAGTCCCACATCGGGCTCTCTGCTCGGCGGGGAGCCTGCTTCCCTTCCTCTCTCTCTCTGCCTGCCTATCTGTCTACTTGTGATCGCTCTCTGTCAAGTAAATAAATAAAAAAATCTTAAAAAAAAAAAATACATAGGTGAGTATGAAGGTTCCAGATCTCCAGCTAGAGTTCTTCTTGCCCCAAACAAAAATCTATACTTAGAAGTCCCACAGTTGTGCTTGGATGAGGCAAAATAAGTACGCATACACTTGTTGGCATTCACACATCCATTTGGCTAGACGGGCTTTCAGTTGCCCCTCAGCTCCACAGACTTGCTTCTCTTGCTATCCACCACTATTCTCAGGGACTTTCTGTTCCCCATCTGACTGTGAACCTGACATACTCCCCTCTCTTGGAGAACAAAGTGGGGTGATGGTGAAGAGCATGCATGTGCTGGTTGCTGGTGGAGTGTGTTCTCTGGTATCTGGAAGTATTTGTGAGGAGAATGATCCCTGTGTACAGTTGTTATGTTGTACCATAATATATAATATCTTAATTTGTTTAATTAAGAAAGGGACACCTTTTTCTAATTTCTTCAAAAGATGCTGTAAGGACTAGCTGTGTCTTAAATGCTAGAATCTGAAGCTCAAAAGAAAGATCTCAGCCAGAGATACGTATTTGTTGGTCATCAGCATATAGATAGATAGTGTTCAATCCATTGGTAATTGATGAGTCTACTCAGGAAGTCAAAAGAGTTCTGACCCCTGGAGGAGCTCCTGCACTGAGAGATTTGGTAGAAGGAGAGATACTAAGGGTTTGCCAGAGAGATAGGGAGCAAATAAGAGAAAGTGATGCCACAGCAGCTGACGAAAAGCCCAATTTAATCTGTACATATGACCGAGCAGGCTTAGTAGGATCCTTGCAATCTGTCTAAAAAAGTCCTTCATGACTCACGTACACTGGCACTGTACTAATGAGACTGATACTGAGCTTTTATTGCCATACATAGTTTAGGTGCTCAGAAATGTTCTTCACCTCTTTTTTATGGCATGGATAAACTTTTCTTACCAGTAGATTTAGGAATATTGAAATGTGTTTCAAAAGAAGGTAAAATTACTTTCCAATCTTGTATTTCTTTATCACATTACTTTTCTTTCAGTGTTATGTATCTTATATTATTATCAGATTAATCTTCTAAAACATGGCTGATTATATTTTCCCTTTATTAAAAATTTTTTAATGATGTTACATTTCATGTACAATAAAATTTGTGCTCTATAGCTTGGGATTCCATGCTCTGTGGAATTTTGCCCCAAACAATTATTTTTTCATATTTCCCACCACTTTCTTTAATGTGTTCTATGGTCTGGCTGCTGTTCTTACATACTTTTTGCTTTCCTGTTTCTCTGTCTTTGTTCATGCTTCATCTCTTCCTAAAATGTCTGTCTTCCTCTGCATAGTTCAAAAAGCCTACTTATTTTCCAGGTTACAGTCTATAATCTTTTTTCTTTGAAAGCCTTCCTGAACTGGAAATTACCTTTCTTCGGAGCTGATACTCTATATTTTCTGTCATTAGCTTCTCCACTATGTATTGTTGCAGTTTATTATACATGTCTGACAGCTTCAATTTAACTGACATCGCCTTCTGGTCACATTACAACACTCCTATTGTCGTACCTTTTTAATAGAAGCAGTTTAAGAGGCAAACTTTTTGTCTTTCTTCAACTTCAACTTATATTAATTGTACTACTTTCCCACTTTTCTGTAGGGTCCAATGATGCCATTGCTCCAGACTTCCCCGCGGAGGTGCTAGGCACAAGGGATGACGACCTACCAGTCACTGATAACCTTAAACATAAAGAGGGGATCTACAGTAAGAGGGCGGTGGCTAAGACAGCCTTGCCACTGGGGACAAAACCTCCTCAGAAAGATAATGCAGGTAACTGAATTGGCTTTGTATATTTTGTGGCCTTTTTTACCCCTGGTTATTGAGAATGTTGTCTAATCTTTATCTTATTTCTGGTGTTACACAAGCTTTTCTCTTAGCTATTTCATTGGTTGTAAACAAGGTAAAATATTTATAAAATCTTCTAAAATACTTAACAGGTTTCTTAGACCTATTTATTTTCACTGTGGGAAATAAAATATACTGCAACTTTTGACGTGAAATAATATCGTCAGATATGTTTTAGAAACAAATCTAGAAAATCTTGATTAAATTTGCTTCATGAATTTATCTGATGGTACAAACTAATATTTTCGTAGATTGGATTTTGCAAGAAAGTATATGGTTCACGTGGTATTTTTAATTTTCTTTGCATTTTGCTGCCAACATTTGAAAATAAGATTTTGTACTTCCCTTGAAAATCAGAATATCTGGTTGTGCTCAGCTTGCATTCCCCCATGACAGTAACCACCTGCCCCTGATGCATGGGTCTTCCCTGCAGAGAAGATGTACATTCTTGTGTTTGCTTCAAGTCCCCATACTTCTCAGAGCCAGTCTGCTTCATTCATCTACCTTACCTGTCTGGTCACTAGGGGCATTTGAGCTTTCAACCCTATCCCCAGATATAGGCCCCACTGTTTTATGAAACTTTTTAATCTTTAGAGACCTGCTTGGGTTTTTTTTTCCTCTACGTCCCTGACATTGTACTCCCCTAGCTGACACATGATTGTATTTATTAAAGGGAGACTCCAGGGGCACCTGGGTGGCTTAGTGGGTTAAAACCTCTGCCTTCAGCTCCAATCATGATCCGAGGATCCTGGGATCAAGCCCCACATCAGGCTCTCTGCTCAGCGGGGAGCCTGCTTCCTCCTCTCTCTCTCCCTGCCTCTCTGCCTACTTGTGATCTCTGTCTGTCAAATAAATAAATAAAATCTTTTAAAAGGTGGTGGGGGGGACTCCAGTGGCCACTGAAAATTCTACATGTATAATTGCCTCTGTTGCTTTATTGCATTTACTGTTTTTAGTTCCTGTGCATGGCTGTTAGCTAAATAGGTGCTGCTGATTCCAGGGCAATTTTTAAAGCATAGGTTAACTCTGTGTTCCAGTCTGGGTTCTATTGTTGATTAATACATGCAATAAAGCAAAAAAAATTCGGAAACATCCTTGGAATTGATAAACTCTAAATTCAACATAAAAGTTGCTACTGAGAAGACAGAGAGCCTTTACACAGGGAATCATATCTGTAATGTTTTATTTCTTAAGCTCTTTGATAGATACATTATATCTTTAGTAATCTCAATTGCTTTTCTGATTTTTTTGTTGAAAAATATTCATACTTAGGAAGAGCTGAACCTCTTTTTTACCCATTGTGAAAACATAAACATTGTTAACTATTATCCTAGTTGCTTTATTGGTGACTTTTTTTTTAAGATCTTTTTTTTTTTTTAATTTATTTATTTGACAGACAGAGATCACAAGGAGGCAGAGAGGCAGGCAGAAAAAGAGAAGGAAGCAGGCTCCCTGCTGAGGAGAAAGCCTGATGTGAGCTCCGATCCCAGGACCCCAGGATCATGACCTGAGCGGAAGGCAGAGGCTTTAACCCACTGAGCCACCCAGGCGTCCCTGTTGGTGACTTTTTAATATACTTAGTAACATATTATTTTACACCTGAGTTTTCTCATATAAGAAAGAAAAGAGCTGTTTTTTAAAAAAAACCAATAAGGTGGATAAATCTCTGGCAAATATGACCAAGAAAAACAGAAAAAGTGGAAAATATAAAGCAGTTTTAAAAGGATATAATTTCAGGAGGTTTCTGAAGTCACAAGAATATTATACATAAATTTTTGATGGTACAGATGCTTTTTTAGGATGATATGAAATATCAAAATTGGCTCAAGAAGTGACAAAAACTTTGAATAAACCAAAGAACTCAAAAGAGTTATTCACATCCCTTTTTTTTACTTTGAAAAAGACAATTGATTTTTTTTTTTTAACTGTTGTGTCAAACCAGTAAAGAACAGTGGTATGTTAGGCTAGAATTAACATGTTAGGAGATTACAGATGTTGGAAAGGATGTGAAGAAAGGAGACCCTCCCCACCCCCCCATACTGTTGATGGGAATGCAAGCTGGTGCAGCTACTCTGGAAAACAATACGGAGGTTCCTCAAAAAGTTGAAAGTAGAGCTACTCTACAATCCAGCAATTGTACTACTGGGTATTTACTCCAAAGATACAAATGTAAAGGGACGCCTGGGTCGCTCAGTCCATTAAGCAGCTGCTTCGGTTCAGGTCATGATCCCAGGGTCCTGGGATCAAGCCCCAAATCTGGCTCCTTGCTCAGTGGGGAGCCTGCTTCTCTCTCTCCCTCTGTCTGCCTCCCTCAAATAAATAAATAAAATCTTTAAAAGAAAAAAAAGAAAGAAATGTAGTGATCCGAAGGGGCACCTGCACTCCAGTGTTTATAGCAATAGTGTCCACAATAGCCAAACTGTGGAAAGAGCCCAGATGTCCATCGACAGATGAATGGATAAAGAAGATGTGGTACATAGAGAGAGAATGAAATATTACTCAGCCATTAAAATAATGAAATCTTGGGACGCTTGGGTGGCTCAGTTGGTTAAGCAACTGCCTTCGGCTCAGGTCATGATCCCAACGTCCTGGGATCGAGTCCCACATCGGGCTCCTTGCTCCGCAGGGAGCCTGCTTCTCCCTCTGACTCTGCCTTCCACTGTGTCTGCCTGTGCTCGCTCTCACTCCCTCTCTCTCTGACAAATAAATAAATCTTTAAAAAAAAAAAATAATGAAATCTTGCCACTTGCAAGAGCGTGGATGGAACTAGAGGGTATTATGCTAAGAGAAATAAGTCAGAGAAAGATAGTTACCATATGATCTTATCATATGATCTCATATGTGGAATTTAAGAAACAAAACAGAGGATCATAGGAGAAGAGAGGAGAAAATAAAACAAGATGAAACTAGAGA
This sequence comes from Mustela nigripes, assembly GCF_022355385.1. Lineage (NCBI taxonomy): Eukaryota > Metazoa > Chordata > Mammalia > Carnivora > Mustelidae > Mustela > Mustela nigripes. Next base: position 50,453,536 of record NC_081563.1, on the reverse strand, counting down.
GGAAGATAAGCCATAAGAGAGACTCTTAAATCATAAGAAACAAACTGAGGATTGCTGGAGGGGGTAGGGGGTGGGGGGAGGGGATAATTGGGTGATGGGCATTAAGGAGGGCATGTGATGTAATGAGCACTGGGTGTTATCTAAGACTGATGAATCATAGGCCTGTACCTCTGAAATCAGTAATACATTGTTTGTTAATTAATTGAATTTAAATTTAAAAATAAAGTGGTATTTTATTTAAACCATCATTGTACACAGAAAAATAGGAAGAGCTTTCCAATTTATGTTGTAAACCCATCATAATTGTCGCAACTTAAAAGCTGTGATGGGGCCTAAGAGGTGCTTTTTTTTCTTAATATATAAAGAGGTTTGGGGTTTTGTTTGGACTTTTTGGTGGGGGTTGGTGGCAGTTACTTGCCTATTGTGTTTATTGTCCTTTCCTTCTCTATGGAATTGTGTGATGTCATTATTACAGATGCCCAAGTTCAAGTTTCCATCATTGGGGACGAGGACATTTCAGATAAAAACCAGAAAAAGGAGATATACAATAAAAATACAGTGACTCAGCCTGCCCAACCTGAAGAAAAAGAACCCTTGCAGAAAACCACTGAAGGTAACTGAAGTGGATTATCTGTGTATTATTTTATTCTGGCCTTCTAAAATGAGTAGAAACAGAAAAGTATTTTCTGTTCCCTTACTGTCTTCAGCCTTTCACTGTCTTGCTCATATGTGAAATAGGATATTAGTTGCAATGGTTTTGGTATAGATTGGCAGGTAAAACTAACATTTTTAAAGCTCTTTAAGACATTTCTGGACAACTTTGTGACACAAGTTAATTAACACAACTAATCTTATTGCCAGAAATTCACATAATGGACTTTACTGATAAAAAATTCAGTTCCGGGGCACCTGGGTGGCTCAGTGGGTTAAAGCCTCTGCCTTCAGCTCAGGTCATGATCCCAGGGTCCTGGGATTGAGCCCCGCATCAGGCTCTCAGCTTCGCGGGGAGCCTGCTTACTCTTTCTCTGCCTGCCTCTCTGCCTACTTATGATCTCTGTCAAATAAATAAATAAAACTAAAAAAAAAAAAAGAAAGAAAGAAAGAAAGAAAAAATCAATTCCACAAGATGCTTACTCTTTTTTTTTTTAAGATTTTATTTATTTATTTATTTGACACAGAGAGAGAGAGATCACAAATAGACAAAGAGTGAGGGGAAGCAGGCTCCCCACCGAGCAGAGAGCCCAATGTGGGACTCCGTCCCAGGACCCTGAGATCATCACCTGAGCCGAAGGCAGAGGCTTAACCCACTTAGCCACCCAGGCGTCCCAGATGCTTACTCTTTGATACTGTTGTTGTACATAAACCTTTTTCTCTAGGAATTCAGCTTGTTTACTTCTTAAGTACCTATCCAGTTAATATACTTCCGTGGGATTATGCTAATTTAAAAAAGACTATAATAACATGTTAAAGTTAGGATTTGTTAAAAAAAATAGGATTTGTTTTGGTTCTGAGAGATGAAAATAAAAACAAAGTAACATTGTCTTAAAGAGGACAGGAAATTATTTCTCTTTCTTGTAAAAATCCAGGTGTAGACGTCAGTGTATCAAGGAACAAAGCTCTTTCTCTCCTCTTGCTCCAACATTTTTAGCCTCCATTCTCCTGCAGTAGCAATTAGGCCTGTATTCCAGCCAGCAGAAAGGAAGAAAGGGACAGAAAAAAGTATATTCCTTCTTTAAATACTTCTCAAAAGTTACATGTACCATTCCTCTTCCATTCTATTGGCCAGACTTAGTCACATGTTCATACTAAGCTATGTTGCCAAAAGGCTGGGAAATACATTTATTCTGATAACCATATGCCCAGTGAAGTCAAGGTTCTGTTTTTTTTTTTTTTTTAATACAAAAATCTTAATTTTTGCATGTGAAAGAACGAATCACATATTCATTCTGACAGCTTTACCAAGCCTGGCCACCCAGTAGGTAACACACACCCTTAGTTACTTGGAAGGCTATTGCCTGGCTCTTTAACTGATCAAGTTGGAGCAAACCCCCAGTTGGACCCCGGCTCCATCTTCCACAAGGACTCCATACTCAGGACATGCTGTGAGGTGGCTGCAATTGAATCTTGTCTCCAGATTATGAAAGTGAAGTTAGCAGGAGGCTGTGGGTTCTTTCATTTCAGAGTGTCATGTCTACTGAAGTGAAACTTTTTGAGTAGGGAGACCAAAGTACTGCCTGCTCAGTAAAACAAAAAATGCAACTCTGTACTGCTTTAGATTGTAGGCAGGCAGCAGTAAGGTGTCAGTAACCTGTTCCTGACAGATTATACAGCAGCCCAGTGTGCAGCTGGAACTTAAAACCCTGAGATCAAGAGTCGCATGATCTACTGACTGAGCCAGCCACGAGCTCCTCCCTACAAGATTCATCTTCAAAGTTGAATCTTTGCCCTTTTTTTAAAAATTTTATTTATTTATTTGACAGACACGAGATCACAAGTAGGCAGAGAGGCAGGCAAAGAGAGAGGAAGCAGGCTCCCTGCTGAGCAGAGAGCTGGATGTGGGACTTGATCCCAGGGCCCTGAGAACATGACCTGAGCTGAAGGCAGAGGATTAACCCACTGAGCCACCCAGGTGCCCCAAATCTTTGCCTTTTTTGCCAGATAGATGATTTCCATGAATTTGCTGTGATCCGGGGGTGTTCTGGCATTTCTTTGAGAATCAGCCTTCGGTTAGGGTTATATTTTAGCTGTCTTGTAAAGAAGTCTCTGGCTCCCTCTTATACAAAGTCAGAGAATAGGAATTCAGTCTAGGATATGTTTTACAGGTATCTTGGTATGTGCTTGCATCAGAAGAAGTCTTCCCAACTAGAAATTTATAACAAAGAACATTAAGACTCCAGAGATTCACTTCTCAGCATGCATTTGGCCCTTAATCATCTCAGGGGGCAGGTGGTCCAGGGTGCTGCAGTAAGTGGGTGGTTCTAGAGGATGAGGACATAAACCAGCTCCCCAAAATCTGTAATCTTAAGCTTTCTAGTTGATTCAAGAAGTGGGTTCTCTGGCTTAATGTCTCCATGAATAACTTTGAATGACGTTAAGACAGGGCATTTGCCAGTCCTGTTGTAGAAGCGTAGCAGTCCTCTGCTCATCAGAGTGACAGTTTGTGAAGTTCTCCTTAAACAGGTCCAAGAGGGGCATAGTCTAGAATTGGGTAAACTAGTGGCATCATGGAAGTAACCATACAGTCTGAAAATATTTGGATATCTAAGGTGGGATTGGATTTCTGCTTCTCAGCTGATACTTAGCTCTTACTTTCTCCAGTTGAGCTTTAAGAGAGACTTGAAGAGCTAGGATACACTTGCTTTTTCTCTCCCCAAATAAACATTATTATACATTATTATATTGCTTTAACCCAGCAGCTGACCAAATTGAAATCTTCCAAAACTAATTGTTTTGTTTTTGTTTTGTTTTGTTGATTCTTCGTTTTACTGTTTTGACATGAGTTCCATTTTAAGAATTATTTCCAAGGGCTGATGGCTGGGGTTGCTCTTTGGGGCATTATTCAGTGGCCTAGGATAGGACTAGGGACACTGGTTGCCTGTAATTGCTTCTGCTTTAGATTCTGAACTAGTTAATAGCTGGAAACGAGCTTCTGTGCTCATAAAGAACTCACTGGTAGGAATTTGAAGGACACAAGATCCCCTCAGCCTGTCTACTCTATTCTCAGGGGTTTATTTTAGAGGAAAGGAAAATGGATTTCAGAGGACAGCTGGTAGTCTCTGACAATATTATAAATAGAAACATTTTGGAGCATAATTAGCCACTTCTTTTTTGTGCGTGTATTGCTTGTTTTCACAAGTTATATTGTATTCTGGGCAACATTTCAAAATTTTACCCCCCTTTTTGCGGTTGCTAAATGAATGTTCTAGTAACAGATCCTGTTAATCTCACAATCAGAAAGTTTTCAATGCCCTAAGAATAAAATCTAAACTCTTTTAGTACAGTCTTTCAGAACAGGAAAATCAGCTCCCAAACAACTTTTTAGCTACCCTTTTTTCTTATAAATTCTGTACTCAAACCATACACTTGCTCTGTTTCTTCTATGTTTATTTGCTTTCCTGACTCTCTTGTTTTCGTATGCAGTGACCTTTGCCTAAAATGCCTTTTGTCTTTCTGTCTCAGTGTTTATCCCATTTAGCTATCTTCTTCTTTTTTTTTATTATTTTAAGATTTTTTAAATTTATTTGTTTGACAGAGAGAGCACAAGTAGGTAGATAGGCAGGTGGAGGGGAGGGAGAAGCAGGCCCTTTGCCAAGCAGGGAGCCTGATGCAGGGCTCAATCCCAGGATCCTGGGATTATGACCTGAGCCAAAGGCAGCCGCTGAACCAACTAAGCCACCCAGGTGCCCCCTCAGTTTAGCTATACTCTAACACCCAAGTCAATTGTTATTTTACTCTAGAATTCTTTCATGATCCTTTGAGCTAGAAGTAGTTTATCTCTTTCTGAGTACATATACTTCTTTCTCTTAGGTGATAATTCTTTTACTTTGTATGACATCTGTTTTTGTATATTTTTATTTATTTTAGAGAGAAAGGGTACATGCACATGAAATTGGGGGTGGGGGAGGGAGAGAATTTTTAAGCAGACTCCCCAGCTGAGCATGGAGCCCAGTTTGGGGCTCAGTCCCAAAAGCCTGAGATCCTGACCTGAGCCAGAATCAAAAGTCACCCAGGCGCCCCATGTTTCTGTGTATTTTTTAACTCCAATTTGGAACAATAGTTTCTAAACACATTTCTAAATGGTCTTTTTATTTATGGTTTTTTTGTTTTTTGTTTTTTGTGGGGGTTTTTTGGTCAATACCAGTAACAGTGCCTTTTACCTGTTAGATGTTTGATAGGTATTTTAAAATACTTCTTGTCAACCTCTTGTCTGGCTACTGTGTTAATTTACCTCTCTCAGGTTCTGGTGGTGGTGTGGCTGCAGAGCACTCAGCTAGACTGCAAGACACAAAGACTGAAAGTCTACCAGACACTGAAGATGTTAAACAGAAAGAGGAGAGCCATACTAAGAGAACAGTTCCTAAGGAAGCCTGGACAAAAGAAAAAGAATCCTTCCAGATAGATATTGCAGGTAATGGGATTGGGGCAGGGGGTTGGGGAGGGGAGTACAAAGGGAGTGACAGAGTGAAAGACAAGGTCTGTGTCTGTGTGTTTCCATTTTATTCTTTTTTTTTTTTAAGATTGATTTATTTGAGAGAGTGAGAGTGAAGTGGGAGCAGTGGAAGGGGCAGAGGAAGAGAGAGAATCCTCAAGCAGATTCCCCACTGAACGTGGAGCTCAATCCCAGGACCCTGAGATCATGACCCAAGCCAAAAGCAAGAGTCAGATACTCAACTGACTGAGCCACCCAGGCGTTTCCCCATTTTATTTTTATGATAATGTTCCCTCACAATTTAAATAGAGATCCATTTTTCTTTTTCTTCTTTTTCTTCTGCTTTCTCATGCAAATCACTTTATTATGTAAAATAATTGTAACCCCTGGGAAAAGATTTGTGAACTTAGAAACAGGATTACAAGTAAATACTTAAATTAAGGCTGAAAATAATAGAAGTATCATGTCTCAGTACTAAAACAGGGGAAAACCTAAAATCTGAAGGCATTTCAGAAGACTGTGATAAAGACTTAAAGAGCCTCAATACAAACTTAAAAAAAAAAAAATAGTAAAAGCCAAGTAAAAGGCCATGTTTACCCATGGCCCCCTATTTCTAACATAAGAGAACATATAGAACATAAGTCATTACTGGGTGCCTGGGTGGCTCAGTTGGTTAAGCAACTGCCTTTGGCTCAGGTCATGATCCTGGAGTCCTGGGATCAAGTCCTACATCAGCCTCCCTGCTCAGCAGGGAGTCTGCTTTTCCCTCTGCCCCTCCCTTTCTTGTGCTCTTTCTCTCTCTCTCATATAAATAAATAAAATAAGTCATTTCTACCTAGGTGTCAAACTTTACCTCTTAGAGGAAGATAGAACATACCTAGATGAGGAAAGAAGTCAAAGAGCTGATCTATTTGTATTTGTATTTTGAGTATTGTCCAGTTGCAGCTACTTCACATCAAGATCAATAGATAAGATAAATGATTCTCCACAGGGTGCCAAGACTACACAGTGGAGAAAGTACATTTCAACAAGTGGTGTTAGAAAACTGGGCATCCACATGCAAAGGAATGAAGTTGTGAACTCTTGCTTTTTACCATATACAAAAATTAACTCAAAATAGATGAAAGATCAAGTATAACCGCTAAATTAAAAAACTTTCAGAAGAAAACAAGGGAAAAAGCTTCATGACATTTGATTTGGCAAGGATTTCTTGGATTTGACACCGAAAGCACAGGCAACAAAAGCAAAAATAAATGAATTATACTACTCAGAATTGAAAACTGCCTTAGAGGGCACAACAGGATGAAAGGCAGCCTAGGGAATGAGGAGAAAGTATTTGCAAATCATGGTTATTGGTTAATATCCAGATTATACGTGGAACTTCTGTTATTCAACAGTAAAGAAACCCACTTTAAAAATGGGCAAAGGACTTGAATAGAGTTTTCCTAAGAAGATTTATGACTAGCCATCAAACATATGAAAAGATGCTTGCTATCACTAATCATCAGAGAAATGCAAATCACAAACCACAATGAGATATCACTCCATACCCCATTAGGATGTGAGCAAAAAGAACAGAAAGTAACAATTGTCCCAACAATGCAGAGAAATTAGAACTCTTGTGCACTGTTGGTGTGAATATAATGGTGTTGCAGCCATCGTGGAAAATACAGTTCCTCAAAGAATTTGAAATAGAATTACCATGACTCAGCAATCCTACTTCTGGGTATGTATCCAAAATAATTCAAACCAAATCCCAGAGATATGTGCATACTTATGTTCATCACAGCATTATTTACAATTAAGTTACAGAAACAACCCAAATGTCCATCAGCAGACGAATGGACAAAGAAAATGAGGTACATACATCCAGTAGAATATTGTGTAACCTTAAAAATGAAGGCAGTCCTCTCTCATGCTACAACATAGATGAACTCACAGACCTTGTGCTAAGTGAAATAAGCCAGTCACAAAAGGACAATATTGTGTGTTTCATATCTATGAAGTATGTATCTAAAGTAGTCAGAATTTTAGAAACAGAAAAGTATTTGCACAGGGCTGGTAGAGAGGGCAGAGAGAGAATTGGTGTTTAGTGGATATGGTGTTTAATGTTGCAAGATGAAGATGTTCTAGAATTCTGTGGCACACAATGTGAATATACTTAACACTGCTGAACTATGTACATTAAAATGGTTAAGATGGTAAATTTAATGTTGGATGTTTTTTACCACAGTAAATAAATAAATAAATAAATAAATAAGATGAAAAAACAAAATTGCAGCTCAGCAATTGGTAGTGTCAGAGACATAACTTGGAAAAAGAAAGGTGGAACTACAAGCTGTAAAAACATATTCTATAGGACAGGAAAGTTTTTACTGAATGTTTTGTGCCATAATAATTACAGAAGACATGAAATGTGTTAAATAAAGTTTAGGTAATAACAAGATAAAGAGATTTAGGAGATCAGAGAACAAATTGAAGGAAAAGAATTGTAACAGAAAAAGGAAATGAAAGCAATTGGAAAAAAATAATTTGAGGAATGACAGTGGAAGTCTAACATAGTGATAACTGTTAGTGTCTCTAAAGAAGACAACAAAAAATAATAAGATATCTAAGGAAAACTGAACCTGTAATTTAAAAGGACATACCCCAGTCCTAGAGAAAAATTTGTATATAGAAATCAACACCCAGACATATACTAGTGACAGTACTGAACTTCAAAGAAAAAGAGCACATTGTACGGACATCCACACAGAAGAAGCAAGGCAAAAAAACAAAATGAAAAATCAGCAAGGAGACAGGCAGAAAGAAGAAAGGCAGGCTAAAAGAAATATAAGTGAGCTTTTATCTTTTAAGTTGTTAAAGATAAATTCAAGATGATAAATTTCATCTTTTAAGTTGATAAATCAAGAAATACATGTGTAAGTTACAGTATTTTAAATTATAAAAGTTACTTCTAAAAGAATTAAACTAAAATTAAAGTATAAAACATCTGAAATATTTAGAAAAATTATAGGAGTCATGGGAGAGTAGAGGGAAGGAAAAAGAAAAAAGTAAATTTGTAACAAAAGAAGAAATACCGGGTGCCTGGGTGGCTCAGTCATTTAAGTGTCTGCCTTCAGCTCAGGTTCTGATCCCAGGGACCTGGGTCAAGCCTCGCATCTGGCTCCCTCTTCCCCTCCCTCTGCTCGTGTTCTGTCTCTCTCTCTCTCACCCAAATAAATAAATAAGACCTGAAAAGGAAAAAAATACTATAAAATAGAGAATGGAGAGCATATGAGACTGTGTAAACATTGGGGCACCTGGGCGACTCAGTTGGTTAAGCCTCCGACCCTTGATCTCAGCTCAGGTCTTGATCTTGTGATTGAGGGTTTGAGCCCCACATTGTGCTCCGCCTTTGCTGCGGGGCATATTAGAAAGAAAACAAAACAAAACAACGCTATATACATTTATGGAATAAATTAATCAATTTTTTAAAAACTCAGATTGGGTTAAAAACAAACTCAGTTTCATGCTATATAGCAGACACATTAAAAATAAAGTGACTCAGAATCGTTGAAAGTAAAAGGAAAACTAGAGTCATATCAAAAAGAAATTTGGAGACATGATATTAATATAGACAACACCCAAGTGTTGCAGTAATCAAGGAGGAATATTTTTACACTGATTTGCAATCCACTGTGAGGCTATAACACATATGTCAACCATTAGCATAAAAATGTGTATAAAATGAAAATGAAAACGTTTTTAAGTGGGGAGAGAGAACATTGCTTGGGGATGGGAGGAATGCAGAACAGACCATAAACTAACAAAACTCTATAGAGAATCTTCAAGAAGAAATGGATCGAACCCTGCATCAGGCTTCTTGCTATGTGGGAAGTCTGCTTTTCCTTCTCCCTGGAGCTTGTGCTTGCTCTCTATCTTTCTCTCCCTTTCTCTCTGACAAATAAATAAATCAACAGCAAAATGATATACCAGTTGATACCCACTAGAATAGGTACAATAAAAAAAGTTAGGGAGCACTTGGGGAATGCAGTCAGATAAGCATCCAGCTCTTGGTTTTGGCTCAGGTTGTGATCTCAGGGTCGTGGGATCAAGCCCCATCAGGCTCCACACTCAGCTTGAGATTTTCTCTCCCTCTCCTTCTGTACTTCCTCCCTACACTTGCTTGCTCCCTCAAATAAATAAATCTTTTTAAAAAGTTAGATAATAAGAAGTGTTATTGAGTTTGTTGAGAAATTGGAATCCTCATATACTGCAAGTGGGAATGTAAAATAATGCAGCAACTTTGGCAAACAGTCTGAGAGTTCATTAAATGATTAAACTTAAAATTACCATATAACCCAGCAATTCTACTCCTAGGTATATACCCAAGAGAAATGAAAACATATATCCACACAAAAACTTATATATAAATATGAATATTTATATAGAAGCATTATTTATCATAGTCAAAAGGTAGAAACAACCCAAATATCCATTAATGGGCAAATGGATGAAATGTTGTGGCATATACATACAATGAAATATTATTCAGCCATTAAAATGAATAAAATATCACTATGTGTTATAATTTACATGAACCTGAAGACATCATGCTGAGTTAAAAGAAGCCAGTCACAAAAGTCTACATTTTATATGATTCCACAATAATTAATTATTGTATTAAGGTCCAGAATATAGACATCTATAGAGACAAAGTAGATCGGGAGGGAGTAATGAGGGGGTAAGATAGGTGATAGCTAAGGGTATATATAGGGTTTGTTCTTGAGGATATAAAAACACTTCTAAAATCAACTGTTGATGGCTGCAGACACCTATGAATAGGGTAAAAACCATTGAATTGTACACAATAAACAGGTGAATTGTATGTGCATTATATATCAATAAAGCTCTTTAGAAGTGTTCTATGGGCATCTGAAAAATTTTATTTAAAGATAACTTATTTTTATTTTTTTTAAGATTTTATTTATAGATAGACAAATCATTCCTAGAATATCATAAACCACTGAAAACAACTCAAGAAGTAAAAGACAATCTGAATGGACTGAAAATAAATGATGAGTTTGAGTTAGTAATTTTAAAAAATTACCTACAAAGGAAAGTTCAGGCCCAGACACCTTCACCCTTGAATTCTACCAACATTTAAAGAATTAAAACTAATTTTTTACAAGTTCTTCTAAAAAATAAAGAGAAGGGAACACTTCTCAATTCATCTTATAAGGCTAGTGTTACCCTGATAATAAAATCCAACAAAGACATGACAAGAAATTAGACTGAGATCTCTTATGAATATGGACACAAAAAGCCTCAATAAAATACCAGCAAACTAACATCTAATAACACATAAAAAATATTATATACCTTCAGCAAGTAAGATTTATCCCACAAATACAAGATTGGTTCAGTATCTCAAAATCAATCAACAAACTAAAACACAAACTCACTTGATCATCTCAAAGTCACAGAAAAAGCATTTAACAAAATCCAACCTCCTCTTTCCCCCACTTTGTTGATAAAGACATTCAACAAACTAGGAATAGATGGGAACTTCCTCAATCTGGTAAAGGGCATCTATGAAAAATCCACAGCTAAAACCTTATTGTGTTTAAGACAGAATGTCAGCAGTGCCTAGTGGCTCAGCTGGTTCTGCCTTCGACTCAGATCATCATCCCAGGGTCATGGGACTGAGCCCCGCATCAGGCTCCCTGATCACTTTCTAGATCTAGAATGCTGACATTAGTTTTATATTTATCAGTAATAATTTGGTTCTCTATTTCATTTTTTATATGAGTCTTCTTAGTTTTTTCCCTTGGTTGATCTAGTTAAAGTCTGTCTATTTTGTTAATCTCCTGTGAGAACCAGCCTTTGGTTTTGTTTTTGTCCTTTTTTATTCTCTATTTCATTAATTTCTACTCTGATCTTTATAATTTCCTTCCGTTTGCTTTAGTTTTAGTGTGCTCTTTTTCTAATGCTTAAGGTGGAAGTTGAGGGTTATTTACTTGAGATCTTTCTGCTTTCTTTTTATAGGCATTTACAACCATAAATTTTCCCAACATATAGCTGTACCTGGGGCATCTGGGTGGCTCATTTGGTTAAGTCTCCCAACTTTTGGTTTCTGTTCAGGTCTTGACCTAGGGGTCATGGGATCAAGCCCTGCATCAGACTCCTCACTCAGATTTATTTGTCAGAGAGAGAGAAAGAGCACAAGCAGCAGGCAGAAGCAGGCTCCTCGCTGAGCAAGGAACCTGATGTGGAATTTGATCCCAAGACTCTGGGATCATGACCTGAGCTGAAGGCAGACACTTAACCCACTGAGCCACCCAGACATACATCCCTCAAAACTATCTTCTAGGGGCGCCTGGGTGACTCAGTGGGTTAAAGACTCTGCCTTTGGCCCAGGTCATGATCCCAGGGTTCTGGGATCGAGCCCCACATTGGGCTCTCTGCTTCTCCCTCTCTCTCTCTCTGCCTGCTGCTCTGCCTACTTGTAATCTCTATCAAATAAAATCTTAAAAAAAAAAAAAAAAAAAAACTATCTTCTAACACTTTTCAGAGTTGACATGGCAGTTAAACAGCTTCAGGTCCCAAAAACAGGGTGAAAGCAGGAATGCACCATAGAGATAATTAAGCACTAAAGCAGACTGTCACCCTAAGGTTTCAGCTGAATTCTGTAGATCTGGGATTTTTTTTCTTTTTGTTTTGTGGTGAGCAACAAAGCAGTTTATTGAGTGATAGTGAAGTTTATTGAGCAATGGTACAAAGCTCCCAAAGAGAGAGGGGATCTGAGAGGGTTGCCCTGGGATTTAATTTTAATGTCTACATGAAGTCGGGAACAAAATATAGAACTTAGGGCACACTGATGGTGGAAAAGTCCTTCTTGGGTTTCCAGTAGGCTGCAATCTAAGTAAAATAAGAAATAAGAAATAAACACATCCGTGCAAAAGAATAAAACAAGGAAGTTCGCCTGTCTCAACCTTAGTAATGAGTTCAGGGAAAGAAGGCAGTGGCAAATTTATCCTGAAATTTGTAACTGCAGACCAACTTTTTGCACTGGTACGATTTATTTGCAATGGACTACATGTTATCTGAAAATTCTCCAGCCCAGAATTTTATTTAAAATGGCCCTAGCTTCGTAGTGCCAACTCATATGCCTAAAGGCTGAAGCAGATACACATCTCTCTGAAGAAATTTCAACTGGGACCTCAAAATATTCCCCCAAATACCAAACTCATAAGTACCATGAGTGAAAAAGCATAAAAAGTAAAAATGAAAAGCAGAAATGAAACCCACAAAAACATATTTTCAGGGCTCCTGGGAAAATAGGCTGATTCTACAGTTAGAGCAAAAAATATAGAAGAGCCAGGAGCGTCTTTAGTGCTGGAAAGTTAGAAAACCTGACAATGATAAGTATGCCAAGGGGACACAAGGGCCAAGTAAAAAAACTGCCAGTGATGAAAGTTGCCACAAGTTGAGCAGCATAGTAATACTGAATGATAACCGAAGGGTAAATATTTTGTTAACCTTTTGTAAGAACCAGCCTTTAGTTTCAGTTGTTTTTGTCCTTTTTTATGAATCCATATTAATATCTATAAACAATTAAATCAATAAATAATGGGAGCAAATAGATAATTCTGTGCGGAATTCCAGCTGTCTGAATATGTATGGAGTATATAGACACTCCACCCTTAAGGAGACAGAGCATAACTCCTTCCTTTTTAAGAGTGGATTGCTCAAAGTAAACTCCTTCCCAGCAGTTTGGCATAGGAAGGGGACAGAAGTTAAGTTTATAGTGAAGAACACTGACAAATACTACCTTAGCCAGGTAGTCAAAGTTAACATCAACAGTGATAAGTCACGCTGATGGTATGTTCCCTTACTATGTGATAAGAATGGCATTTTAAAGTCTTCCTCCCCAAAATGTATGACACCAGCCTAGTTGTGAGAAAAACATCAAAAACCCAAATGAACATTCTATGAAATATTTGATCAGTACTTCTCAAAACTGTCAGGGCCATGAAAAACAAGAAAAATTTGGGGAACTGTCACAGACCAGAATAACCTAAGGAGATATGATAACTAAATGTAATGCAATATTTCTATATGGGATCGTGGAATAGAAAAAGAACATTAGGTATAAACTAAGGAAATCAGATAGTGTGTAGACCTTGGTTAATAACAATCCATTTTTATTGGTTCATTAAACGTAAAAAAAGTGCTACATTGATGGAAGGTGTTAATAATAGAAGAAACTGGGCATGAATTATAGAAAAGTATTTGTACTGTGTTCACAGTATAATACAATAGACTAAACTCTTCTAAATCAAAAGGTTTAAAAAAGTCATGCGTAGTAAAAAAATCAGGCATGTTGTGATGAGCACTGGGTATTATACACAATGAATCGTTGAACACTACATCAACAACTAATGATGCACTATATGTTGGCTAACTGAACATAATTAAGAATAATATAAATAAACATGTATCCATATGGATTTTAAAACAGATAAGATACATTATTCATTGATAATAAGAAAAGGGGAGGCTGTTCTTTATAGTACAGTGCCAACTAAATATAGGAGGAAAAATAGAGTTAGAAAACCAGTGAGTGAAAACTTACCGGGGAGAAGGGTATTTTATTCAGCCTCAAGATATCCCGCAATATCTTCCCACATTGCTCATTAATTTCAAAGGGAAAAAAGTTAACCTTTGCAGTAGAGAACTTTGGACATCAAAATTAACATCCACCAGTAATAAGAAACATTGAAATTGAGTACTTCACATGCGATGTACTTAGTACACATCACTCCTATAGAACTATTCAAAATGCATAACTTTAATCACAGTGAAACTCACAGAAACTCAAATTGAAGGACTCAAATTATAGGATATTCAACAAATAACTTGTCAGTCCTCTTTAAAAATGTAGGTGTTGTGAAGAACAAAAGCTGAGAAACTATCCTAGATTAAAGGATACAAAAGAGACATGGCAGCTAAATGTAGTCGTGATCCTAGATTGGACTCTAGCCCAGGGAGAAAAATTACTACAAAGAACAGTTTGGGGGAAATTGCTGAAATTTGAACATAAACTTCACTTTAGTATCATATCAATGGAAAATTAGATGGGTTTGATAATGGTATGTAAGAGGTTACTTTTCTTTCTAAGGTATACATCCTATAGTAGTGGATAGGCAAGGTGAACCTTTTTATTTTGAGGTAGTTCCACTTGTTTATTTTTGTTTTTTTGTTTGCTTTTTTTTATATAATTTTTTATTTTTTATAAACATATATTTTTATCCCCAGGGGTACAGGTCTGTGAATCACCAGGTTTACACACTTCACAGCACTCACCAAAGCACATACCCTCCCCAATGTCCATAATCCCACCCCCTTCTCCCAAACCCCCTCCCCCCAGCAACCCTCCGTTTGTTTTGTGAGATTAAGAGTCACTTATGGTTTGTCTCCCTCCCAATCCCATTTTCTTTCATTTATTCTTCTCGTACCCACTTAAGCCCCCATGTTGCATCACCACTTCCTCATATCAGGGAGATCATATGATAGTTGTCTTTCTCCGCTTGACTTACTTCGCTAAGCATGATACGCTCTAGTTCCATCTATGTTGTCGCAAATGGCAAGATTTCATTTCTTTTGATGGCTGCATAGTATTCCATTGTGTATATATACCACATCTTCTTGATCCATTCATCTGTTGATGGACATCTAGGTTCTTTCCATAGTTTGGCTATTGTGGACATTGCTGCTATAAACATACGGGTACACGTGCCCCTTTGGATCACTACGTTTGTATCTTTAGGGTAAATTTTTGTTTTTGTTGCCTGTGCTTCTGGGGTCATATCCATGAAATCATTCCCAAGATCAGTGTCATGAAGCTTTTCCCTTTGTTTTCTTCTTGGAGTTTTATAGTTACAGGTCTTACATGTAAGTCTGTAATCCATTTTGAGTTGATTTTTTAAGATTTATTTATTTGGGAAAGAGAGACAGCATGAGCGGGGGAAGGGACAGAGGAAGAGTGAGAAGCACACTGACTCCCTGCTGAGCAGGGAGCCTGACATTGGGTTCGATCCCAGAACCCTGAGATCATGACCTTAGCCGAAGGCAGACGCCTAACCAGCTGAACTACCCAGGCACCCCATATGTTGATTTTTGTGTATGACATAAGGTCAGGGTCCATTTCATTCTTTTGCCTACAGATACCTAGTTTTCTAACACCATTTGTTCAAGAGGCTGTTCTTTCCCCTCTGGGTATTCTAAGCACTCTGATTGAAGATCAGTTTATCATAGTTGGGTAAACTTATTTCTGGGCTCTCTGTTCTTTTGGTCCCAAGTAACTTTTCCTACCTTATTTTATCTACTGCCTTTACTTTGCAAATTGTATAACCACATAAACTGAATGTTTACACTCAACTGTTTGCTTAATGCTTCCTGCTTTTATGCCTTTGCTCATGCTACTTAATGAAACAAGGGGAAAGGCCAGCATAATTGGAATATAATTATCAAGAAGGATAGTAATGCATGGTGAGATACCTGTACACCTTATTAAGGAGTTTGAGTTTTGTTCTAAGAGTAAAAGAAAGTTGTTAAATAGAAAATGGTAGGTCTAATTTACATTTTTGAAGATTACTCTTTGAAGAACAGATTGGAAGAAGACAGGAGTGACTGCCTTTTTTTCTTTTTCCCCTAATTACTCTGGCCAGGACTTCTAGTAGTATGTTGAATAAAAGTGGCAAGAGTAGGTATCCTTGTCTCGTTCTTGATCTTAAGGAAAAAGCTTTCAGATTTTTACCATTGAGTATAATGTCAGTTATGGTCTTGTCATGTATGACCTGCATCATGTTGATGTCGATTCCTTCTATACCTATTTGTTGAGAGTTTTTGTCATAAGTACGTATTGAATTTTCTCAAATACTTTTTCTGCATCTCTTGAGATATATTATTTTTATCCTCCTTTTTGTTAATTTGGTGTATCACATTAACTGTGGATATTGAACCATCCTTGAATCCCTCCAGTAAATCCCACTAGATGATGATGTATGATCCTTTTTATATATTGTTGAATTTGGTTTGCTGATATTTTTGTTGAAGATTTTTGCTCCTGGGTTCATTAGGAATATTAGCTTGTAATTTCCTTCTCTTGTAGTGCCCTTGTCTGGGGTCAGGGTAATAGTGGTCTCATAAAATGAGTTTGGAAGTGTTCCCTCCTCCTCGTACTTTTTGGAAGACTTTGAGAAGATTTTGTATTCTTTAAATATGTAGTAGAATTTACTCGTGGAAGCCTTCTGGTTCTGGGCTTTTATTTGTTGGGAGGTTTGAGAGTCTTTTTATACTTTAGCTATAAAAACAGATGCATCTATCTTATTGTAGTCTGGGGAAATTGTCTTAGGGATTCTCAGAGTAAAGAAAATTCTGGTTGCCAATAATCTATACAGTGAGTGAAAAGGATCCCATAGTCACAGTTGTTACTTTGTTGCATATCTATCTTTGTTTCCCCATATGACTTAGAACTCCAGAAACGGGTATATTAGTATTTACAGTTAGGGTTTATAATTGTAAGATTTGTAAGATGTTCTTATATCTAAAAATGCCTGTTTTATTATAGAATAATGGCTGTCAGAAATTGGAGATGATGGTAAATTTTAAGTTGGGTGTATTTTACCACAATAAAAAAAAATTGGGAGGAAACGTAAAGATGGTTCAGAGAAAGGAATTTTAAAAGCCGCTAAGACATATGAAGAGGTTTTTTTTTAATCCCACTGGTTTAATTACTGATGATGAAAATGAAGTTTCAGATTTCTTAACTGAAAATGAGGTTAACAGTACCTCTCTCTCAGTTTTATCAATAAAATTGAATTAAAAGGAAAAAGACAGATACAGAGCATATATCATAATACTCTGCATGTAGCAGGTAGTAAATGCACAGCAGTTGCTGTTACAATCCAGAGAACTTAACTGCCTTCCTAAGGTCACACAGCCAGTCTGTGGCAGAATCTAACCTAGAATACCAGTCTCTTGACCCTTAGTCCCTTGAAGTTTTATTGTGTCAGTCTGGCCCATAGGCGTATGCCTCCTCTGTGGAGGCAGCTAATTTCCTGAAACTTTATATAAAACTTTCCTTAGGTCTTTGTTCTGTATCTAGAGAATTAAGTGTGACTACCATTTCTAAAGGGAATGCAGACATTTTGAAAGTCTTTCAGAATCTTCTCCTTTCTTCTTTTCAGAGTCCAGATGTCATTCAGAATTTGAAAATACTACCCATTCTGTCTTCAGGTCAGCCAAGTTTTACTTTCATCATCCAGTGCACCTACCAAGTGATCAAGATTTTTGCCATGAATCCTTAGGAAGGAGTGTTTTCATGAGACATTCTTGGAAAGATTTCTTTCAGCATCATCCAGACAAACAAAGAGAACACACTCGTCTTCCTTCACCTCACCAAAATGTGGAAAAGACGAAGGCAGATTATACCAGAATAGAGAGCCTCAGTATCAATGTAAACTTGGAAAATGAAGCGATGCATACTGCTAAAAGTCGGGCTAGAGATTATCCAAAAAGTGACAAGCTAATTAATGATCAAAAAAAGGATCATAAGGTCACCCCAGAGCCAACAGCTCAGCACAGCGTGAGTTTGAATGAACTCTGGAACAAGTATCAGGAGCGACAGAGGCAAAAGAAACCTCCTGAGTTCAGTGACAGGAAAGAACTATCCTTGGTGGAACGACTTGATCGTTTGGCTAAACTTCTTCAGAATCCCATCACGTACTCTCTCCGGACCTCCGAAAGCACACCAGATGATAGCAGAGGAGAACAAGATGTTAAGGAATGGAGTGGTAGACAGCAACAGCAGAAAAACAAGCTTCAGAAAAAGAAGCGGTATAAGAGCCTAGAGAAATTCCATAAAACTGCAGGAGAGCTTAAAAAAAGCAAGGTGCTTTCTACTCATCAAGCTGGGAAGCCCAATCAGATTAAAATTGAACAGATTAAATTTGATAAGTATATCCTGAGAAAACAGCCAGGTTTTTATTACAGAAACAACACTTCTTCAGATTCTAGACCCTCAGAGGAGAGTGAGCTGCTTACAGACACCCCCACCAACATTGTTTCCACCACCACTTCTCCAGTGGAATCAGATATGTTGACCCAAACAGATAGAGAGGTGACTCTGCATGAGAGGAGCAGCTCTATTTCCACCATTGACACTGCCCGACTGATCCAAGCTTTTGGCCAAGAAAGAGTTTGTCTGTCACCCAGGCGAATTAAATTGTACAGCAGCCTCACCGACCATCAGAGGAGATTCTTTGAGAGGCGGAACAAGAAGAACAAGAAAGCACTGAATACGGCTCATCCCCAAATGACTTCTGAGCACACCAGAAGGAAACACATCCAGGTACATGGCTACAAATTCCATCTGGCAATGTGACTGCCTTTTTCATGGACTCTTTAGTTAAGCTTTGCACACAGGTGAAAAAAAAGCCAATTGCCCTTTCCTCACTATAACGTTTCTTACCAGCTGGAAAAGAGTGAGAAAGTGTAGTACAGTGCTATTGTGAGTTGTCATTCTTTTCATCGACACTCAGTTACGACTTACCCTTTGGATGAAGGGCTTTGCTACTAAATGCTTCAGAATCTGCAAAGTAAACCCCTGACACAGGGGACTGCCAGTGTCGGATATTCTCCATTCTGACCAATAGTGCCTGGCTTTTTTTTATTCGTTCCTTCCTGTCTTTCAAGAAATTTTGAGGTACTTTTAAAAACATACATACCCATATATACATCATACCCATATATACATACCCATATATACACTCACATACATACATAAGTAATACAGTAATGATTTTTTTGAGTAAATGAAGATTTAGAATGGTAGAAAATTAAACTGAAGCCAGGGAGGGGTGAGCTACAACATGATTCTTAAAAATAAATAAATTGATGAAGGGTTGGTAGTGATGGGAAGACAAGTTGAAGCCAGAGGAGAAATCAATCAATATACCTATGGATATGGTTGCCAGAAGTAAGCCACAACTTTCACTCTATGTTTTCTCACAGTTAGTGTTGCTAGAATTTTGCCATCAATTACATAAGTCTGTAATATAAAAACAAACTAAATATTCAAAAGCGTTACAGATATTTAAGACCTAAGAGAAATTTTTCTCATCTGTCCTCGTAAAGAAGGCACCATGGTATATAGAACAGCCTTCAACAGCATCCTTACAAGAGATTCGGTAACAACACCCATAAGGTTACTATGACCTTAGGTTAGGGAGTTCAGTCAAGGTTCATTTCCAGGGGTCAGCAAGTGCAGAGTGTTACTTTAACCCAAGAATAAAATTTTTAGGGTATCTAGAGCAGTGCTCTCCAAAGAAGGACGCTTGCAGAATGGGTCAGTAGAGTGTAGAAAGAGAGGTGTTAAAAAAAAAAAGTTAGATGTATATTTTTCTCAACCTTTAAAAATATATATTTCTCTATATCTTTTATAATATATGAGTACAGTCAATTTATAATTAGAAATATCTACTTTGGTAATTTGTGCTCAAAGATACTTCATCCGTAGGACTGCATGATCAAAAAATTTAGAGACTATTTGTCTAGAGGAAAGGAGGCACAAGACATTCAGATAGTTTGTCATAAATATTTCTCATAATTGAGTTTTGGTAGGTATTAAATGATAATGATTTACATTTACATGTGTAAATGGTACAATATGACCTTTTTTTTTTAAATAGGTGAAGAATTGGGAATGATATGGAGGAAGGCTTTTTGTTCCATTAGAGGAGATAGGGGGGAAAATCGTGGTAGAGGGTTTTTTGTGTGTGGTGAAACACACACTTTACAGAAAGCTTACAATTTAACCATTTTAAAATATACAATTCAGTGGCACTGAGTTTCACAGTGTTTTACATGAGCACCACAATCTGGTTTGTGTACTCTTTCATCCCTCTAATGGACACTTCGTAATCATTAAGCACTCACTCTCTGGTGCCTATTCTGTGTATTTCATATAAATGAAATGATACAGTATATAACCTTTATGTCAGACTTCTATCACTTTAGCGTATTTTTGAGATTCACCCATGTCCTAGTATGTATCAGTACTTTATTGCTTTTTTATGGCTGGATAATATTTCATTGCATGTACATACTACATTTTATTTATCCATTCATCTGTTCATGGACATTGAGGTTGTTTCCATCTTTTGGCTACTGTAAAAGAGCAGATAGGAACATTTGTATGTAAGTTTTTACTTATTTAAACACCTATTTACAGTTCTTTTTGGGTATATACTTAGGAGTGGAAGTATTGGGTCATAGGGTAATTCTGTGTTTAGCTTATTAATTAATTATCAAACTGTTTTCTACAGAGGATACACCATTTTATATTCCCACCAGCAATGTCTGAGGGCTCCTGTTTCTCCATATTCACCAGCACTTTTTATTTACTTAGTTTTGTGGCATTTTGTTGCCATGCTAGTAAGTATAAAGTGGTATATCATTCTCGTTATTTTAATTGTGGTTTTGATTTGCCTTTCCCTTTCCTAATAGCTAATGACATTAAACATCTTTTTGTTTGCTTGTTGGCCATATATATGTTCTTTGGAGAAATGTCTGTTCAGGTGTTTGCCCACTTAAGTTGTTTATCTTTTTGTTTTTGAATTGCAAGAATTTTTTATATATTCTGGATTGTAGATTCTTTTTTTTTTTTTTTTAAGATTTTATTTATCTATTTGACAGAGACACAGTGAGAGAGGGAATAAAACCAGGGAGAGTCAGAGAGGGAGGAGCAGGCTTTCTTTAGAGCAGGGAGCCCAATGTGGGGCTTGATCCCTGGACCCTGGGATCATGTCCTGAGCTGAAGGCAGACACTTAACAACTGAGCCACCCAGGCACCCCTGGATTGGATTGTAGATCCTTATTGGATATGTAATTTGCAAATATTTGCTCCCACTCGCTGGGTTATCTTTTCACTTGCTTATTACTGTCCTTTGATGTGTAACAGTTTACCTTTGATGAAGTCCTATTTTCTTCTTTTGTTGCTTGTGCTTTTGTTGTTTTATCTAAGAAACCATTACCAAATCCACAGTCTTGAAGATTTATCTCTATATTTTCTTTTAAGACTTTTATACATGTTAGCTCTTCCCTTTGCATATTTGATATATATTGGGTTAATTTTTGTGTATGATATGACATCATTCTTTTCCAAAGGGATATCCAGTTGTCCTAGCACCAGTAGTTAAAAAGACTTTTCTTTCCCCATTGAATGGTCTTGGCACTTTTGTCAATAATCAATTGACGACAGATTTGAAGGTTTGTTTCTGAGCCCTCGGTTGTATTCCTTTGATCTGCATGCTTATCTGTATTCCATTACTGCAGTATTTTTCTTTTTTTTTAAGATTTATTTATTTGACAGAGAGAAATCACAAGTAGACAGAGAGGCAGCCAGAGAGAGAGAGAGGGAAGCAGGCTCCCCGCTGAGCAGAGATCCCGATGCGGGACTCGATCCCAGAATCCTGAGATCATGACCTGAGCCGAAGGCAGCGGCTTAATCCACTGAGCCACCCAGGCGCCCCTACTGCAGTATTTTTGATAACTATATCTTTGTAGTAAGTTTTAAAATTGAGATGCATGAGTTCTCCAATTTTGTTCTTTTTCAAGACCACTTTGGCTATTCAGCTCCCTTGTATTTCCACATGAATTTCAAAATCAACTTTTCCATTTCTGCCCAAAGTTCATTGGGCTTTTGGTATTAATTGCTTCAAATCTGTAGATTGGTTTAGAGCTTATTCCCATCTTAACATTAAGTTTTCCAGTCTGTGAATACAATATGCCTATCAATTTATTTAGGTTTTTAATTTCTCCTAGCAATGTTTTGAAGTTTTCATTGTCCATGTCTTACACCTTCATGGTTAAATTTATTCATATTTGATTTTCTTGTTTTCTCTCTTTTTTCTTAATTGTGGTAAAACACATATAACAGAATTTATCATCTTATCCATTTGTAAGTGTGCAGCTTGGTGGTACTAGGTACCACCATATCACTGTGCAAACATTACCATCTTCCAGAACTCTTTTTCATCTTACAGAACTGAAACTCTGTACCCACTCAAACAATTCCTCATTCCACCTTATGCTCAACCCCTGGCAACCACCATTCTGTTTTCTGTCTCTGTGAATTGGACTACTCTAGGTACTTCATATAAATAAAATCATATATTATTTGTCTTGTAGGGTGATTTCATTTAGCAAAATATCCTCAAGGCTCATCTATTATGTAACATGTAATGGGATTTTCTTATTTTTGAAGGTTGAATTATATTCCTGTGTACGATATGGCACATTTTGCTTATCCATGCAACTATCTATAGGCAGTTGGGTTACTCCATCTTTTGACTATTGTGAATAATGTTACTGTGTGTGTAAATGGTGTTTGCAGATATCTGGGTGTGCAAAAATATGGGTGTGCAAATATCTGTTCAAGAGCCTGCTTTTAGTTTAGGGGGTATATAGCCAGAAGTGGAATGGCTGAATCATATGATAATTCTATTTTTAATTATTTGAAGAACCACCATACTGTTTTCCACAGCAGCTGCACCCATTTTACAGTCCCGCCAACAGTGCCCAATTTCTCCACATTCTTGCCAACACTTATGTTTTTTTAATAGCAGCCATCCTAAGGGGTGTGAAGTGGTATGTCATTGTGTTTTGATTTGCAGTTCCCTAATGATTAGTGATGTTGAACATCTTAATGTGCTTATTAGCTATTTGGATATCATCTCTGGACAAATACCTATTCTAGTCCTATGCCTGTTTTTTACTCAAGTTTGTTGTTGAGTCGTAGGAGTTCTTTATATTTTCTGGATGTTAGCCTCTTCTACCTAATTTATAATATTCTTTCTTACTCTGTGAATTGCCTTTTCCCTCTGTTGATTTTGTCCTTACATGCACAGGCATTTTTAGTTTAGATGTAATCCAGTTTGTCTATTTTTGCTTTTGGTGCCTGTGCTTTTGGTGTCATATCCAGGAAATGATTGCCAAATGCAATGTCATTAAGATTTTATTCTGTTTTCTTCTAAGAGTTTTTAATCCATTTTGAGGTAATTTTTTGTATATGGTGCAAAATAAGGCTCCAACTTATTCTTCTGCATGTGGATATCTAATTGTTCCAGCCCCATTTGTTGAAAAAAGACTTCCCCATTGAATGGTCTTGACACACTTATCAAAACTCATTTTACCATATATGTGAGGGTTTATTTCTGGGATTTCTATTCTTTTGGCCTTTATGTCTGTCTTTATGCCAATACCATGCTGTCTTGGGTTTATTGTATATTGGTAATAAATTTTGAAATCAGAAAGTGTCAGACCTACAACTTTTTCTTCTTTTTCAAGAGTGTTTTGGCTATTCAGAGTCCCTTGAAATTCCATATTAATTTTAGTAAAGTTTTTCTTTTTGTTGCTATTTTAAGTGTAATTGTTTTCTTAATTTCATATTTACATTGTTTACTGCTAGTATATAGGTACATAATGAATTTTTGCATGTTGGTTTTGTAACTTTACTGAATTCATTTGTTAACTCCTAACAGTTCTCTTGTGGACTCTTTAGGATTTTCTGCATATAAGATCATGTTATCTGTGAATAGAGATAATATTACTTCCTCCTTTCCAATGTGGGTACACATTATTTATTTTTCTTGCTAATTGGCCTGGCTAGAACTTCCAGATCAACAGTATCAAATAGAAGTGGCAAAAGAGGACATCATAGTCTTGTTCATGATCTTAGAAGAAAAGCATTTAGTCTTTCACCATTGAGAATGATGTTAGCTTTGGGTTTTTTATCCTGTTAAGGAAGTTCCCCCTTTTTTTCTTCTTTGTTGAGTAATTTTAACATAAAAGGGTTGTGGTTTTTGCCAGCTGCCTCGGCATCTATTGGTATGATCACATGTGTCTTTTTTTTTCTTTTATTCTATTAATGTGGTATATATTGATGATCATGTATTGAACCAACCTTGCATTCCTGTGATAAATCCTTAACTGTTCCTTTGTCTTGATATATAATTCTTGTAATCTGCTGCTAGATTCACTTTGCTAGAATTTTAAAGAGTATTTTTGCATCTCTCTTTCTAAATGATAATTAACCTGTAGTTTTCTTAAGGTACGTTTGTCTGCTGTCTCATAGAATGAGTTAGGACATTGTTCCCTCATCGTCTATTTTTTGGATGAGTTTGGGAAGATCTAGTGTTAATAATTGATGCTTTCTTTAAATGTTTGGTAGAATTTATTAGTGAAGGCACTAGTCGTGCATTTTCCTTTGGGGGAAGGTTTATTGCTGATTCAATCTCTTTGTTGTTTAAGTCTACTCAGATTTTGTTTCTCCTTGAGTCAGTTTTTATAGTATCTGTGTTTCTAAGAATTTATCCACCTCTGTTGTTTTCTAGTCACTATTCCATTTATCTCCACTCTAATCTTTATGATTTACTTCTGCTTCCTTTGGGTTTAGTTTGTTCTTTTTTTTCCTAATTCCTTACAGTTTAAAGTTAGATTATTGATTTGAAATTACCATTTAATGTAAGCAATGAATCGCTAAATTCTACACCCGAAACAGATATTACACTGTATGTTAACTAACTGGAATTTAAATAAAAACTTGGAAGAAAAATTATGAAATTATTATTCTTTTTCAGTATAGGTGTTTACCACTATAAATTTCCTCTGAGTACTGCTTTTGTAGATAAGAATTTTTTTCTAAATTCAGCCTTTACTGCATTCCAAAGTTTTGGTATGTTTTCATTTCATTCATCTCAAAGTATTTTCTAATTTCCCTTGTAGTTTCTATTTTGACCATTAATAGTTTGACCATTTAATTACCACACTTTTGTTTTCCAAATTTCTTTGTTATTGATTTCTAGTTTCAGTCCACTGTGGTCAAAGAATAAACTTTGTATTATTTCAGTCCTTTTAAATTTATTATGACTGGGGCGCCTGGGTGGCTCAGTGGGTTAAGCCACTGCCTTCAGCTCAGGTCATGATCTCAGAGTCCTGGGATCGAGTCCCACATCGGGCTCTCTGCTCGGCAGTGAGCCTGCTTCCTCCTCCCTCTCTCTCTCTCTGCCTGCCTGCCTCTCTGCCTACTTGTGATCTCTCTGTGT
Organism: Mustela nigripes; assembly: GCF_022355385.1. Lineage (NCBI taxonomy): Eukaryota > Metazoa > Chordata > Mammalia > Carnivora > Mustelidae > Mustela > Mustela nigripes. Next base: position 50,428,234 of record NC_081563.1, on the reverse strand, counting down.
CAAATAAATAAATAAAATAAATAAATAAATAAATAAATTTATTATGACTTGTTTTATAGCCTAGCATATGGTCTCTTGTGGAGAATTTTCACATGCACTTGAGAGGATTGTGCTGTTGTTGGTTGGAGTGTTGTGTATATATCTATTGGGTCTAGTTGGTTTATAGTGTTATTCAAGTCCTCTGTATCCTTACTGGTCTTTTTTTTTTTTTTTTAAGATTTTATTTATTTATTTGACTGACAGAGATCACAAGTAGGTGCAGAGAGAAAGGGGGAAGCAGGCTCCCTGCTGAGCAGAGAACCTGATGCGGGGCTGAATCCCAGAGTCCCAGGGTCATGACCTGAGACAAAGGCAGAGGCTTTGACCGAGTGAGCCACCCAGAAGCCCCTCCTTACTGGTCTTTTATCTAGTTTTTCTATCATATTGAAAGTGATGTATTGATATCTGCTGCTATTAATGTGGAACTGTTCCTCCACTCAGTTCTGTCCATTTTTGCTTCATGTTTTGAAGTTCTGTTGTCAGCTGTGTGTATGTCCATAATTGTTATATCTTCTTTATGGGTTGACCCTCTTATCAATAAATAATCCCCTTCTTTATCTCTTATAATGATTTTTAACTCAAAGTCTCTTTTTTCTGGTATTAGTAGAGCCACCCACCTTTCTTTTCATTACTACTATTTGCATGGGATATCTTTTCCATCCTTTTACTTTCAAATACTGTGTCTTTGGATCTAAAATGAGTCTTTTTCAAAATGGAGGGAGATATGGGGGACAGCAAGGTAATGGCAGTTTGGGCTGTACATCTTTTATGTGATTGGTTGAGGACCCTGTCCTTCTCTGGTGGTGCTGTAGAGGGGGAGAGCAGAATGACTTCATTCCATTAATAACATCTGGTAAAAATGGTATGGCACCAATAACATTCCCAGTATAAGCTACCACACACTGACATTTGCCAGGATAGATGTGTGATAAAGACAAGACAGACTTTGTGATAAAGACACAAATAAATCTTTGTGAGATTTATTTCTCACCCAGAAGTCCTAACTGCATGGGTTCTCGAAGTAGTGGGATTGTCGGGTATTACCAGAACAACATACATATCTGACAGTTTCTGATGAAAGGAACTACTAGAGTAACAGCAACAACAAATCCTGTTCTTGAGAATATGAGATTGAATCTAATTGAAATGGGCTAAAACATCAGTCGCACTCCATGGCATTTTAAATTACAATTGAGCCTTGAACAGCATGGATATGACCAACATAAGTGTAAAATATCCACTTATATGCAGATTTTTTTCAATATAATTCTATACTGCAAATGTATTTTCTCTTATTTAATAACATTTTTCTTTTCTCTAGCTTTATTATAAGAATACAGTTTATTATATATATATAATATATATGACATATAAAATATATGTTAATCAGCTGCTTATGTTATAAGGCTTCTGGTCAGTAGTAGGCTATTAGTTAATTTGGGTAGAGTCAAAGGTTAGATGTGGATTTTCTGCTACCCTCAGGGGTAAGCACCCCTTTTTCCTGTGTTGTTCAGGGTCAACTGTATAAGAAAACAGCCTCGATGCAGGTATCTGTATGACCCCATTAAATTGCCTTAGATAGGGAACCTGTAGCTCAGTCAGTTGAATGTCCAACTTGATTTCAGCTCAGGTCCTGATCTCAGGGTCATGAGATCCAGTTCCTGTCTGGCTCTGTGATCAGCAGAGAGTCTGCCTGAGATTTTCCCTCTGCTCCTCCCCTCCCAAAACAAATAAATATTTAAAAATATTTTACCTTAGTTTTTGAAATGAATTAATTAATGAATTCTTTTTTAGATGACACATAAGTGGATCATGTTTTTTCAAATCCATTTTGCCATCTCTACCTTCTAATTGGAGAGTTTAATCTGTTTACATTTAAAATAATTACTGATAGGAAAGGACTTACTTTGGCAATTTTGCTATTTGTTTATGTCTTATATAAATTTTTTCTTTTTCAATTCCTCTATTCCTGCCTGCCTTTATATTTAACTGGTGTCCTATAATGAACCATTTTGATCTCTGTCTCATTTCCTTTCCTTTAGATTTATTTTCATAGTACTAACCTTGGGGATACAATTAATATCTTACATATATAGCATAATATAATAACATGAAATGATACCAATATAGCTTAAATAATATACAAAAGCTCCCACTTATGTATCTCTTGGCCTCTCACCCTTTTACTTATTTTTTAAAACTTTATTCATTATTTTTTAAGATTTGATTTATTTATTTGAGAGAGCATGAGCACGGGGAGGGGCAGAGGGAGAGAGAGAGAGAGAGAGAATCCCAAGCAGACTCCACACCTAGCATGGAGCCTAAGATGGGGCTCTGTCTCATGACCTGAGCCAATATTAAGAGTTGGACACTTAAACAACTGAGCCACCTAGGTGCCCCTATACATTTGTCTTTAAAATCTTATAGGGAAAGAAAAGGGAGTTACAAACCAGAAGTACAGTATTACTGACCTTCATATTTACCTATGTATTTACATTTACTAGTGTTACTTCTTCATAGGGCATCCTATGGTTCTATTGCTTCACATGGCTTCACATGTTGCCTCTTGTTCTTTCATTTCAGCCTGAAGGAGTCCCTTTAGCATTTCTTGTAGGACAAAGTGTTCCAGTAATGAATTCTTTGAACTTTTATCTGGGAATATCTTAATTTCACCTTCATTCTTGAAAGATAGTTTTGCCAGACACAGATTTCTTTTTTCAGATTTTCACACCACTTTAAATGTCATTCTACTGCCTGTTGGCCTCCAAAATTTCTTATGAGAAAGTGACAAACTTACTGATGATCCCTTCTGTGTTATGAGTCTCTTCACTCCTACAGCTTCGGGATTTTTCTTTGACTTTTAAGAGTTTGATTATTATGTGTCTTGGTGTGGAGCTTATCCTACTAGTTCATTGAACTACTTCAATTTTAGATTCAGGTCTTTTATCAAATTTGGGGAGTTTCCAACCATTATTTCTTCAGATATTCTTTTTGACTCTTCCGATCTCTCTTCTCCTTTTGACACTCCCACCATCCATGTTATGGATGAATAGCTCCTATGCTATTCTATAAGTCTCTTAGACTCTGTTCATTTTCCTTTATTCTGTTTTTATTCTGTCCCTCAGACTGGATAATTTCATTTATCTTACCCTCAAGTTCATGGATTCATCTGTCTATTCAAATATGCTGTTGAACTACTCTGGTGAATTTTTCATTTCAGTTATTTTACTTTTTAGCTTCATAATTTCTATTTGTTTCCTTTTTATTTTTCTTTATTGATAATCTGTATTTGGTAAAACATTCTCCTTGTTTATTTGTCCATGGTTTCCTTTAGCTCTTCAAGCATATTTAGGATATATTTAGTTGATATAAAGTCTTTGTATAGGTTTTTTTTTTTTTTTAAGTCTCTGTATAGTAAGTCCAGTGTCTATGCTTCCTGGTGGGAAGTTTCTGTCATTTTTTTTCCTTGTAAGTGTCCCATACTTTCTTGTTTGGATGTCTTGTAATTTTGGGTTGAAAACTTGACATTTTGAATATCATGATGTGGTAACTCTGGATATCAAATTATCCTTCCCACTCCGTAGGGTTTGTTGTTACTGTTTGTTGTGGGTTAAAGTTGTTGGTATGTTTAGTGACTTTTCTAAACTATTTTTATACAGATTGTATTTTTGGTCTCTGATGTCTCTGTTTCTTTAGCTCATTAGTTAGTTGTCTGACAGATTGCCTTAAGTGCCTGGAATCAAGAGAAAGCAAAAAAGAAAGAAGGAAAGGGGGGGGGAAATTCCCCAGTAGATTATCTTTGTATTAGGTACTCCAGTGCTTAGATAGGCCATTTATAACTCTGCCTTAGTCAAATTTCCAGCTTGCACTGAACCTATAGATCAGCCAATTGTAAAACCTTATAGTCTTCTTAGGTCTTTTCTGCACATGCATTCTGCCCTGTACATGCACTTTCTAGCTTCCCTGGGGCTCATGGGAGATTTTCAAAAGCCCAATTCCCCAAAATTCTCACTGTTTTTCTCCCTGGCTTTAGTGTGCCTGGTGTTTCAGCCAACTTTTATTGATTGATTGATTGATCGCCCTATGCTGTAATGCCTTTTTCACTTAGTTTTCGTTTTTTTCAAGGAAATCCTATCCTTTAAAATGCCCTAAAAGAGTTCCAAGTTTAGTGAAACAAAGATAGGCCCACTTGTGTCAGTCCTTTAGGGAGTTCCCAGGCAGGTTCAAAGAAGCAATTCCTTGGGAAAAACAGACTCTGTGCTTCCTTTGGAAGCAAGTACCTACACCGTGAATGCAGGCTACTATCTTTAATGCCATGCCTGGGAAAGGTAAGTTAAAAGCCACAAAGCTCACCTATCTTGTTTAGGTGGCCTTGCTCTTGCTTAAGTTTTTACTTAATTGCCATAAACCTTTGACTGTCTTCTAGAATTCTGATGAGGTTGATTTTTTGACAGTTCTTGCCAGGTTTTTTGGTCCCTGGAGGTCCTTATTCTCCTGATTTTGCTAACATCCCTCCAAGGTAGAGTTTTATACCCTTCCCACAACAGCTACTGTTCCTGTTTCCTGAGTCTGCATGCACTATAATAGACATTTGAATAAACTCTTCTTTTTCCTGGTGGAGTTTATAGAGAAATAGCAAGAAGGTGCAGAGTTCCCCAATTTCTATAGCTCTCAAGGGCTTCACATTCTTGCCAGTGTATACCTGAGCTCCATTTAATCCAGTCTCCATCCTTCTTAATATTGTCCAGTTGTATCTCTTCCAGATGATCTGATGCTCATGTCTCATGTCTCCCTGCAGGCAACAGTTTCTCCTTAGTAAGATTTTGGGCCAAGGTTGACCTGTGGCCTCAACTTTCTGATGACTTCAAGGAAGTCATGAACTTAAAATTAATACACTTTTGTTGGTGGTGGTAGTAGTGGCGGTGGTGGTGCTGACAGTGGTGGTATTATAAGAATGGAGGGCTGCTTTATCTGACTGTCTAGATCTCTAAATGGAAAAAATATATGTATATATATATATATTAGATTTAGGTTTGTAGTATTTGTATTAGTAGTATTTTCTAGATGTTCTATAATTACAGCTTTGGATTTCCTGTTTGGCCCAAAAAGAAAGTTTAGGGAATAATTTTTTTTAATTAAAATTCTTAAAGTTGGTTTTATTGTCAGTACATATGAACTTACAGTTTTAAAGTATTGTGATCAGAGATTGTACTCAGTTCTATTTCTGTTTTAAGCATATTATAGATATCTTCTTTGTGGCTTAATGTATGAACAACTACTTCAGGGGTATTATAAAAGAGGTGGAGTTTCCATATAGTGTGACATTCCAGTTATATCCAGTAATTTACTTTTATTAATTATATTTTTCCCAAATACTGGTTTCTTTGGTCTGTTAAGGACTTTAAAGAGTGTACTTAGGGTATGTGGCTGGCTCAGTCAGCAGAGCATACGGCTCTTGACCTTGGGAGTTCAAGCCCCACATTGGATGTAAAACTTCCATTAAAAAAAAAAAAAAAAAAAAAAACTGCAGTGTTGTCATGCACAAGAGTTGGATAGATGCACAAACTTAAAATATTGATGGTAAATAAATGGGAGTTGGCAAAGAAGTTTTTTTTTAAAGTAATTATCATATGGTTTCACTTATTTGAGAAGCGTAAGGAATAACACTGAGGAGATGGGGAGATGGAGAGGAGAAGGGACTTGGGGGAAATTGGAGGGGGAGACAAACCATGAGAGACTGTGGACTCTCAGAAAACTGAGGGTTTTGGAGGGGAAGGAGGTGGTATTTGGGTGAGCCTGATGGTGGATATTGTGGAGAGCATGTATTGCATGGAGCACTGGGTGTGATGCATAAACAATGAATTCTGGGACACTGTGACAGCATTTAAAAGGTATTGTTTGGTGGGTAAAAAAAAAAAGTATATTTGAAGGTTGATTTGTCTCCATGGTAATTAATGGTTTATATGTATATGTTTATTTTATGTCTGGCACATGAACATTTGTGATACTTTTTTATTCACTGTGAATTATACTATAAATCATACAAAGTAAGTTTTATTTTCCATTTTTAATGTTTTACCTTTGATTCCACTTCAGTACAATTTTTAAGACTTTACATTTGCCCGGTTGCTCTTTGCCTGTCCTTCTATCTTTAGCCTTTAGCATCTAGTTGAATTTAACTTTTTTCCCCAACAAATTTGAGCATTCTTCTTTTGGGGTAAATTTATTCTACTTAACTGTGAGGTTATAACAGATATGTTTGGGTTAAATTTTATTATCCTTATTTTTTTCCTTTTCTGATATGTTTATTATGCAAAATCCCATTTCAGACCAAGGCAAGTGAACTTTTTAATGTGGTTTTTTTTAAAAAAAAAAAAGTGACAAAAAAGCTATCATTTGAACCATTTTTAAAAATGTAAAATTCAGTAGTATTAAGTATATTAACATTGTCATGAAACAGATCTCCAGAATTTTTTCATATTGTAATATGGAAAATCTATACCCATTAAATAACAACTCTCCCTTTCCCCCTGCCCTGAGCCCCTGGTTCTACTTGATTTTAGATAACTTCATTTAAGTGGAATCACAGAGTATTTGTCTTTTAGTAACAGGCTTACTTTACTTAGCATAATGTCTTCAAGGTTCATCTATGTTGTACCATGTGACAGGATTTTTTTTTTTTTTAATTCATTTATTTAACAGAAAGGGAACACAAGCAGGGGGAGTGGGAGAGGGAGAAGCAGGCTTCGCCCTGATGCAGGGCTCAATCCCAGGATCCTGGGATCATGACCTGAGCCGAAGGCAGACACCCAATGACTGAGCCACCCAGGTGCCCCAGGATTTTCTTACCTTTTAAGGCTGAATAATATTTCATCGTATGTATATACCACATTTTGTTTATCCATTCATCCCTCAGTGGACTTTTGGGTTGCTTCCACCTCTCAGTTATTGTGAATAATGCTGGTGAACATGGTTATGCAAATAGTCTTCAAGACCTTGCTTTCAATTCTTTTTTTATTAATTATTTTTATTAATATATAATGTATTATCTGCCCCAGGGGTCAGTTCTTAAGGACATGTATCTGCAGGTAGAATGGCTGGATCATATGGTAATTCTATTTTTAACATTTTGAGGAACCACCATACTTTTCCACAGCAGCTGCACCATTTTATAGTCCATCCAAACAGTTCACAAGAGTTTCGGTTTCTCCGTATCCTTGCCAAAATTCATTTCCTGATTGTTGTCGCTGTTGCTGCTGCTGTTGTTGTTCTATAGTACCCATCCTAGTGGGTATGCAGTGGTATTTCATTGTGGTTTTAATTTGCATGGTAATGTTGGGCATCTCTTCATGTGTTTGTTGACCGTTTGTACATCATTGTTGGAGAAATGTCTACTCAAGTCCTTTGCCCATTCTTGAATCAGGTTACTTATTTTTTGGCCATTGAGTTATAGTTCTTCATATATTCTGGTTATTAACCCCTTATCAGATAATTTTTAAGTTTTTCTCCCTTTTTACCTTATTGATTGTGTCCTTTGATGCACAGATATATTTAATACTGATATAATCCCTGTAGTCTGTTTTTACTTTTGTTGCCTATAATTTTGGCTGAAATATCCAAGAAATCATTACCAAGTCCAGCACCATGAAACTTTTCCCCTGTGTGTTCTTTTTAAGAGTTTTATGGTTTTAGGTTTTGTGTTTAGGTCTTTAATCCATTTTGAGTTAATTTCTCTAGATGGTATAAAGTAAGGTTCAACTTCATTCTTGCAAATGATATCTAGTTTTCCCCACACCATTTGTTGAAGAGAAATTTCCCCTTTGAGTAGTCTTGGCATCAAGAGTCAAAGATCCTTTGACAATAGATCATTTGACCATATACATGAGGATTTCTTTCTAGGCTATTCTAGTCCATTGAAGTATTTGTTTTTATGCCAGTACTAACTGCTACATTACTGTACCATACTGTACTGTATTGTAATATGTTTTGAATTCAAGAACTGTGAGTCCTTTAGCTTTGTTCTTTTTCAAAGTTGTTTTGGTTCTTTAGGGTATTTTATCATTTTTAATGATTTCCTACTGTTTCCAGTCTTCTTTTGTTCATTGCTATATGATTTTCTTTGAGTTGAAATTTTTTTTTTCATTAGTTTCAGAGGTAGGATTTAGTGATTCATCAGTTGCATATAACACCCAGGGCTCATTACATCAAGTGCCCTCCTTAATGCCCATCACCCAGTTACCCCTTCTCCTTATCCACCTTCCCTCCAGCAACCCTCAGTTTCCTAGAGTTCAGTGTCTATTGAATTGTTTTTCTGATAACTTATAAAAGCCAGGTAATCTCATTAAATACTGTGTTTAAACCACCTAACAGTATCTACCGACTCCATCATATGAAAAATTAAGAAACTGTGTTGTACTTCTCCTACTTCTTCCCACCCACTAACACACACACAATTCTTCCCCCACAACCTACCAATATTATCTTTTGTAAATTTTGTCTTAGTTCATTATTGTAATATTACTACTACGTTGACTACCTTTATTTTCAAGGATTATAACATGTCACTTCCATATTGTAAGCAAAATCACCATTTTATATTATGTTCTAAAATACAGGGCCAGTATTTACCAAGAGCCTTTTCATGTAACTATTTTTTAATGAGTCTGTTCATTTAAATAATTCTGTTTAGTTAGATTTTTTTTTAAGATTTTATTTCTTTATTTGACAGAGCGATCACAAGGAGGCAGAGAGGCAGGCAGAGAGAGAGGAAGGGAACAGGCTCTTTGCTGAGCAGAGAGCCCGACTCAGGGCACGATCCCAGGACCCTGAGATCATGACCTGAGCCAAAGGCAGAGGCCCAACCCACTGAGCCTCCCAGGCACCCTAGTTAGATTATTTTAAACAGTTCAGGAATAAGCATTTCTTTAGTTCTTACAATTTGAGACTATCTTTCTCTTATCTTTATGTAAGAACAACTTAGTTGGATGTAAGACTTTTGGATAATAATCCTTAATTCAGAATTCTGTCAGTTCTCTCCCCTTTTCTGGGCACAAGCATTTAATGTTTCTGTATCAGAGGCAACCCTGATATATTTTTCCCTGTGGTGTCCTGGATTTTCATTCCTGTCTCAGTATTGGTCAATCTCTATTAATTTTTTTCTATTAATTTTTTAAAATAAAATTCACTTGCTGTACAGTTTACTTTTAAATATATAATTCAGTGCTTTTTAGTATTTTCTTTGAAGACTACACAACCATCACCACTAAATCCAGATCATACTTGTCACACCAAAAAGAAACCCTATGTCCATTAATGGTCATTTCTCAGCCCCTCCTACTTCTCCCCACTCTGCAGTCATTAATCTACTCTCTGTCTCTGTGGATTTTCCTTTTCAGTACATTTCATAAAAATGATTCATGCGCTATGTGGCCTTTTGTGTCTGGTTTCTTTCATTAAAGGTATTTTCAAGGTTCATCCATTTCATTGCATGAGTCAATACTCATTGCTTCTTAGAGGTGAATAATACTACATATACAACATTTTGTTTATTCATGAGTTGATGGACATTTGGATTGTTTCTGGTTTTTTTTTTTTTTTACCGTTATGAAAAATGTTGCTGTAAGCATTAATATACAAGTTTTAAGATTTTATTTATTTGAGAGAGAGAGCACAAGCAGGAGGAGGGGACAGAGGGAGAAGCAGGCTCCCTGCTAAGCAGGGAGCCCAACGCAGGGTTTAATCCCAGGACCATCGGATCTTGACTTGAGCTGAGGGCAGATGCCTAATGGACTGAGCCACCCAGGTGCCCCAATATACAAGTTTTTGTGTGGACATTTTTTTTCAATGTTCTTAGATATATACTTAGTAATAGAATTGTTGGACAATATGGTAGCTCCCTGTTTAATCTTTTGAGTGACTGCACCATTTTACATTCCCACCAGAATCACATTCCAGTTTCTGTACATCCTAGTCAACATTTTTTGTCTGTCTTTTGATTATAACCATCCTAATGACTATGAATGGTATCTCATTGTGGTTTTAATTTGCATTTCCATAATGACTTGGTTTTTGAACATCTTTTCTTATACTTACTGGCCTTTTTATATCTTTTTTAGAGAAATGTCTATTCAGAGCTTTAAAAAAGGACTATTTGGGTTTTAAAATTGGGTTATTTGTGTTTTATTACTGTGTTATATTTCTTTATTCTTTTTTAATTTTTTTTTCCTTTTTTTTTTATTTTATAAACATATATTTTTATCCCCAGGGTACAGGTCTGTGAATCACCAGGTTTACACACTTCACAGCACTCACTAAAGCACATACCCTCCCCAATGTCCATAATCCCACCCCCTTCTCCCAAACCCCCTCCCACCAGCAACCCTCAGTTTGTTTTGTGAGATTAAGAGTCACTTATGGTTTGTCTCCCTCCCAATCCCATCTTGTTTCTTTTTTAATTTTTTTAAAGATTTTATTTGTCACAGAGAGAGGGAGAAGACAAGCAGGGGGAGAAGCAGATTCCCCACTGAGCAAAGAGCCCAATGCAGGACTGGATCTCAGGACTTTGGGAACACTACTTGGGCCAAGGGCAGACGTTCCAGGCGTCCCACTTTTTTTTAAGTTTTTATTTATATTTTAGTTAACCTACAGTGTAATAATAGTTTCCAGGTATACAATATAGTGATTCAGCACTTCTGTACTTCACCCAGTGCTCATCTCAGCAAGTTCCCTCCTTAATCCCCATCACCCATTTAACCTATCCCTACCAGCCGCCTCCCTCTGGTAACCATCAATTTGTTCTCTGTAGTTTCCGTATAGTTTTATAGTCTGTTCCTTGGTGTACCTCTCTTTTTTTTACCCCTTTGCTCATGTGTTGTGTTTCTTAAATTCCACATGTGAATGGTATTTGTCTCTCTCTAACTGACTTATTTCACTTAGCATAACTCTCCCACTCCACCCATGTCATTGTAAATGGCAAAGTTTCTATCTTTTTCATGGTTGAGTAATATTCTGTTATACACACATGTTCTTTATCCATTCTTCAGTCAGGGGACACTTGGGCTGTTTCCATAATTTGGCTATTGTTGATTTAATGCTGGTATAAACATCGAGGTGCATGTATTTTCTTGAATTTGTGTTTTTATATTTTAGGGGTTAAATACCTAGTAGTGCAATTACTGGATCTTAGGGTAGTTCTTTTTTATCTTTGAGGAGCCTCCATACTGTTTTCAACAGTCGCTGCATCAGTTTGTATTCCCACCAACAGTGCAAGAGGGTTCCTCTTTCTCTACATCTTCACCACCTATTGTTTCTTGGGTTGTTTTTAGCTATTCTGACACATATGGGGTGATCTCTCTTTGTAGCTTTGATTTGCATTTCCCTAATGCTCAGTGGTGTTGCAGATGGCAACATGGGTCTTTTCATGTGTCTGTGGGCTATCCATAACTCTTCTTGGGAAATATGTCTATTTATGTTTCTGCTTTGCATTTTAGGAGACTTTTTCAATCTAATCTACCCTACTGGCTAAGTTTTCTTTTTTTTTTTTTTAATAAAATGTCTGTCTTCTATTGCAGTGGTATAATGCTATTATTTTTGTCCTCAGTTCTGTTTTGTTTTTTTTTTTAAGTGACTGCTTTTGGTTCTCCCAAAACAGAGAATATACTTATAATTTTTTTGATAAGTTGTATTAATTTTGTCAACTGCCTTTTAATCTTATATTGCCTTAGTTTATCTTGGATCTATTTCATTAGTTCCATGACCTTTTTAATTTTCTCTAGAGTGAGAGTACAAATTATTTATTGGCTGAAATGGGTAACGCTTCTTGCAAAATAAATTATCTTTTTTTTTTCCCTTCCTTCTGCTTTAATGCTAGAAAATATTTATGTATTATCTTTGTCTTTGTCTTCAGACTGCTTATCTTTGTCTCTAACAGTTGTGTGGAAACCATTTATTTGCCCACAAAGAATGTGGTTGAATTCTTGATACTGTTTTATTACCTGTTTGTAAGATACTGCTTTGAATCCTCTTCCCAGGACATGAAATGGAAGGCTAATTGTGTATTTCTTATATTTCTTTTGCCCCTCAGATTTGGGGAAAGTCAGGGAGATCAATAGTAGGTAATTATCTAGGATTCTGCCCAGCTACAGCAGGTAACATTTTCTTTGCCATTGTTAGGAAAGTCAGAAACGGTAGACCACCTTACCAAGTGTGGAAATAACGAAAGTATTTAATTCTATGGGATATGCCCTTGGAGTTTTGTTATTGTACTATTTTAGGGTCAGCTGGTGACTGTTTTCATGGCATTGTCATGTAGGCAGTGATATGGCTAGGGCCTTATCTTTTTCTAGCAAGTGTTAGTAATGCAACTAAGGTATTTATACTGAAGAGATTATTTCCCAGATCTTTTTCTGACTTCTTGGCCAAAAGAGGGTATATAGTAAGTCATTCTGGCTATGGGAGAAGGTGCTATTTTTTTCACTAAGACGTATCTCCAGTTGGAATATTTTTCTTCTGAGCCACTTGTTGCCTCAGTCCTTCTCTGAGGTATCAGTGTAGTATTTTTAATTTAATTCTCCTTTTACCCTTCTTCATGATCCTTTGTGTTGGAAGAGCTTTGTGATGGCTCCTTAAATTTGGTCTTTTTCTCCAGTGTTTCTGCAATTTTGTGGTATGAGTTGAGGGTTTTCCCTAGCTTCTGAATATTCTTTTCACTTTTTGTTTGTATCTTTCAGTTATGGAAGAAGAGGTTCATTAAGAGTATCTCTGTGCTGTCATATTTTCTAAAATCCATTCATCTCTTTTCTCAGTGTTTTCTCTTTCGCTCTCATATTCAGTTTCTTCCTTTTCTATAGATTCCTTCCTCTCAACTAGAACCATGCTTATGTCTTTCCTCATCACAGAGTGTGGAGGACTTGCCTATCAGGCAATGTAGAGAGAAACAATAGTCAAAAAATGAAATCATACCATATATATTGTTTTGAAGCTCTATGCTTAATATATCATAGACATCTTTTTATTTGTTTATTTTAATTTTTAATAAATTTAGATATGTAGTCATTTTTAATGGCTTTATGGGTTCCATAATATAAGTATAATATTTATCTCATTACTTCCCTAATGGCAGGTATTTAATTTGTTTTGAATTTTTTAAAAGATTTTATGTATTTATGTGAGAGAGCAGGAGCAGAGGGAATAGGTAGGGGGAGAAGCAGGCTCCCTGCTGATTAGAGAACCCAATGCAGGACTCAGTCCCAGGACCCTGGGATTATGACCTGAGCCCAAGGCAGCCACTTAACTGACTGAGACACCCAGGTGCCCTTTTTGAATTTTTATCATAATCTGCACTTTGATGAGTAGTCTTGTTATATCTTTATGAATTTTTCTGTTTCCTCTAGATACACTTCTAAACATGGAATTTCTGGGAATTAAAAGTGTTTAATTTACACTGCTAAGGTGTTCTCCTTAAATGTTGAATTATTATTTGTTCACCAGTAATGAAAAATTATAACTTGGTCAATACCTTCTGGTAGGATTCTTGTTAATATTTGCCCCAAATAAGTCGTAAATATGGTGTTTATTCTGTTCATACTTCTTTAACCACACCTGCTGAGTTTTTGTCTTTCTGTGTTTACTAACCATTTATATTTATTCTTTTATGAGCTGCCTGTCTCATCTTTTAACCCATGTTTCCTTAGATATGCTAATGGTTTTTTTTCCCCTAAACCTGTACGCCCAGGACATTTCTTAACTCTTTATACATATGAGGGTTTAAGAGCCAATATAAGTGGATAACAGCAGCCGCCTGCTCGTCCCGTTCCCCTTCCTTTGATGACACATCCCTTTCTGTGCCTCTCTCCCTGTGTCTGTGCTGTCTCTCCTCAGTCTGTGCAGTTCCCCTTTCCCTCTCTCTACTGTATCTTTCCACTCCGTGGGCTCCTCTGTTGTTTCTTTCTGTCTCTGTGCACCTGCTTTTCGGACACTTGCGCTCTCCTCCTCCCGCTCCCATGCTGTCTCTGCTGGATTTCTTTTGCTTGTCTGGTTATTCCCCTCTTCTGCCCTTTCTGTCACGTCCCTGCTCTGTTTGTCTCTGTGAGCACACAACGCCCTCCCTCTTCCCTTCTCTCCTCTCTTTCTTTTTCCCTCCTTTCCCCGTTTTTATTTTTCTCAGTATCTGGTTGTGTGCTAGTCTAAGAAGAGTAGTAGTTTACTACTGTCCATACAAAAAAAGAATAGTCAAATTGATCACTTTTTATTGAGAAACAGCTGAAGATGAATTATTTCTGGTTTTGACCTCTCATTATCTTCAATTGCCCATGTTTCCAGTAGCTGGGCAGATGAACAACACAAAACTACCAAACAAAGAGGCCTCCACGAGAGAATAAAATGAGAGCTTTAGTGATAGTTAGTAAATGTTTACCAGTAAGTCTTAGATTTTTATAAAACAAGCTGATTTCATATCAGTCCATACTGATCAGTCCATCTCTTGGAACCCAAGAGATAAATGTCATTAAATGCTAAGAGATAAAAAGCAAGATATAACATATATGTTATATATGCATCTATGTATATGACTGGAACAAATATTAACAAATTATCTTAAAATTATGGGTTCATAATTTTTTTCCTTTATAATGTGTCTTTTGATTTTTTTTTTTTACAAGAAGCATGCATTTTCTAATAAGATACCACAAAAGTTGTTTTTGTTTGACATTAATAAAAAAGTTAGGTAAGCCAGGCTGATCAAACACAGAATGTTAGTTATGAGCTGGAAAAGGGGATTCTCAAGCTTCACATTTTGTTCTAGCTTCTGCCTAAAATAACTGTTTGTATCCCCAATCTAGTCATAATAAATCCTTCTAGAAGCAGAGTGAATAAATCCTTCAGAAGCAGAATAGGGGTAGAAAGGTATTACAAAAAGTTTCTATGCTAAGATGAAGTTTAAAAAAAAATTTAACTTGGGGTCCTGAGGGTTGAGTTAAATGTGCTCCTAGGTTCATGGCCTCTCTTGAAAATTTTATCCCCATATTACATCCTCATTTCTCATTTTCCATAGGCAATTGGTCTTATTTTGCAGATATCTTTCAGCTTACAAGAAATCTCACAAAATTTATATTCTCTATGTATTCCGTATGTGTGTTTTCAATTTATATAAAAGGTATAAGGTGTTTTTTTTTTAATTTTTAGTAAGCATTGTGCTTTTAACATCTATCTACATTGCTAAACATGTATATAGAACCAGGTTTCTGATCATCACATAATATTCCATTGAGTGCATCTACCAGTTCACCGACATACTGTCCCTGTATGACAGCAACACAGGTTGCTGTCAGCACTCGTCACCACAGACAGTGGGAGTGCACACCCTTGTCCATACCCCTCATTAGATCTGTGTGAAACGGTCTTTGGCATATATATCCAGAAGTGGAATTCTTAGATCATAAGCTATATAAGTTTCCCACATTCGTACCAAACCACTTTCTAGTCCATGTCCTAACTGCAATGCATGCAAATTCCTACATTTCCACTTTCTGCCAGTAATTTCTAGTTGGCCAGAGGATTAGAAATACAAATTTCTATACCAAGGTTTGATTGGTTGGTTGGTTGGTTGGTTGGTTGGTTTTCGAGAGAGAGAGAGCATGTGCATGTGTGCACAAATGGGGAAATAGAATGCAGATAGAAAGGGAGAGAGAATCTTAAGCAGGCTCCAGCGCCCAGTGCGGAGCCCCATGTAGGGCTTATCTCACAACCCTTAGATGACGTGAGCCAAAATCAAGAATCAGACACTTAACACATTGTGCCAAGGCACCCCCCTTTTCTTTTCATTTTTAGTTTAATGTTACTTGTCTTGAGAATCTATTTACACTATCCCCACTGTAATGTCAAAAGGAGGGAAGAGTCTGAGACTTCTAAAATTACTGTTGTGCTTTCAACCAGAATGCATTCATTTTCCATTCATCCAGATGCAGTTAAAATAGAGAATGTGAAAAGTGCAAGAATAAGCTACTTTAATTGATTTTTTTCAGATTTTAACTTGTAACAGACAAAAGTAATGGAAGATTTTGCTAGCAATATTAAGATTGATTTAAAATATCTTATAAAACTTTATTCCAAAAACACAGCACTAGTTCCAGATGCCCATGGAATATTTACAAAAATTAATTGTACTTAGGCAAAATGTCAACAAATCCCCAAAGTAGACGATTTATAACTAAGCTTGTATTTTCTAACCACAATGCAATAAAGTTGGAATTTAATAGTTATAATTTTTTTTTCTTTAAGAAGATAAAAATTTTAAAGCCTCATTCTAATCCTTTTTGTTACAGAAGGACTAAAAATGGAAAATACACTTTTTTTTTCATCAGAGACAGAAAAGGCACAAATCCAAAAGTTATGGGGTGTGACTAAATCTATATTTAGAGGGAAATGGTATATTTGAACAAGTTCAATAAAGTAATACATAATTGAAATAAGTCTTCTAGTCTGAAAGAAGATTAATGAAAAAATTTTCTAAGGACCTATTATGCAGGCATAATGCCTTTTTAATGTTTTGAGAAGGACTTTTCATAGTTCTTACCTACCAGACTTGCAGAAAAAAATATCCAGTTCTGCTTCTTTAAAGGTGAATAACAAGCAGTTATCACTTGAGTTCCTGCTTCTATAAGCTCAATCTGTACCAATTTCTTATATAAAACTTTGTGATAGAATCGGGTTTCTGATCAATAAATTTATATCAAAGGACTACTGTCCATACAATCTATATCAAAATTTTGTGTTTTAGACAAACAGTTTGTGATTGTGTCACCCTTTACTGGTTAGTAAATTTTATTATTGAAACTACAGTTGACATGTGATCTACATATACCTAAAAACTCTTCACAAGAAAAGACTGTCCTTTGGTTCCTATTTTGACATAGTCTTATCATTGTATATCTCTGATCCTAAACTTCAGTGGTTATAAATGAACTAGCATAAACACATTGCTCTGAAAGAAAAGCATCTCCCAGCAGGCATCTGACTGGCAGAATGTAGCAATAACACATTTCTTATATGAAGAAGAGCTATATAGGCTCATGTAAGGAAACATGACCTTTCTCCTATGTTAGATATATTTTCCCAGCCCAATTTCTACCTAAAAAAGTAACTTTTTAATTGAAAAGCTTTTGGGGGGGTGGGTCTATCTGAAGGTATCTCTGCTCAATAAATGTGGGAATTGAGTCTGACCTAGATTTTAATTAAACTGAACAGTACTGAAAAAGCCTGAGATGGTAGGAGTTATTTTCTTTTCTTTTCCCATTGTGGAATAAGACATTGGCAGGTGAGTTTGCTATCATAATACTAGAAATTAAAACCGCAGCCAGCCAGCCCACCAGCATTTGTCTTTTTTCAAGACTCCCTGCAATAGAAAACGTGAAACCATGATGGCTGATGATGTCAGCTGATGTGTAGTCACTTAAATCTTTTCATGTAAGCCTCATTGCAGAGGCCTGAGTGAGCTGATTCACACCGAGGCCCTAAGGGATGATGAGATTATCCTAGGAGATGCCTGAGACTCTCCCATGGACTAAAGGAGTGACTGTTTTGGTTTACCAACAGCATCCATAAATGAATGCGGCAGAACTGATGTGATGTCTCTTGGTGGGGCATCAGCACATATTGTCAGACCCAGTGAGGCCTATGCATTGTGATGATTTTTGTGACACTGTGGCTGTCATCCTGGCATCACTGCACGATTCTGACAGTTTGCACCGGCCCTCATCACAGTGTGGATAGTGCTATGTCATACCGACAACATCCAGGGCCCAAGTTTTTGTTGGGATTGTTCATGCTTTATTATATGAAAATGACACTTTGGTCCGCTTCCACTATTCTTATTTCACTTAACAGGAGATGTAGGACCACAGAACATAAGTTTTATTCTCCAAATAAGTCTTCATTACCTCCATTATTTGTTTGCATAATGAATAAACACATTTTTACAGCTTTTTTGAGATTTTTCACATACCATAAAATTCACCTAAAATGTGTAGTTTAAGGGATTTTAATATTATTCACAGAGTTGTGCAACCATCCCCCAATCTAATATTAAACATTTCCCATGCCCCCTAAAAACACCCAGTACTTGGTGGCTCAGTTGTTAAACGTCTGCCTTCAGCTCAGGTCCCGATCCCAGGGTTCTGGGATTGAGCCCAACATCAGGCTCTCTGCTCAGCAGGGAGCCTACTCCCTCTCCCACTCCCCCTGCTTGTGTTCCCTCTTTTGCTGTTTCTCTGTCATAAATAAATAAAGTCTTTAAAACAAAACAAACAAACAGAAAACACCCTGTACACATTAGCAAAGTCCCTCTGCATTTCTGCAACCTCTCACCCCTGCCCCAGCCCCGGGCTGTGGTTATTAATCTATTTCCTGTTTCTGTGGATTTTCTGCTTCTGAACATTTCCTATACATGGAATCCTGCAGTATGTGATCTTTTGTGACTAGCTTCTCTCAATGTTTTCAAGGTTCATCTACTTTGTAGCAGTGTGTTCATTCCTTTTTATTGCCAAATAATATTCCATTACATAGTTTATTTATCCACTCAGCGGTCAGCAGATGCTTGGATTTCTTCTACTTTTTTGGCTATTCTTAAGTCAGCTGGGAACAGTCCTTCCAAGTTTTGTGTGGATGTATGTACTCATTTCTTTGGGCAGATGCCTGGGAGCAGATATATGCAGGAGCGTATGCTAACTCCACATTAAACCATCTGAGGAACTGCCCGCTGTTACCCAAAGTACTGTCACCATTTTGCATTTTCACCAGCAGAATGTGAGGGCTCCAGCTTCTGCACATCCTTGAAAACCCTTGTCTTTGTCTGTCCTTTGGGTTTTCACCATCCTAGACAGCTAACTAAATATATTTTATTATGAAGGAATTTATTTTTAGACTTTTTTCTATTTTTAAATGTTTGTGACATTTTATAGGCAAGAATTAATCCAAAAGAGATTCAAACTAGAAACAGAAACACACACCCCAAAGCCCCTCCTTGAATCAGATGTAGACATCTGTTTTTCACCCCCAGTGGTGCATACCCTGACTGGCTGTGCCCCTGGGATGTTCAGGGGACTCGGGCTTGGAAGCGATCGTCATTTCCACTGCGTGTGCACCACGAGGCCCTCAAGGCTCTGCTTGCAGAGCCCCACCATTGCCTTTCTGCGCACGGGCAGCTCATTCGTGTGTCTGAGGCTCTGTTATCAAAGGTCTTACCCTCTAGAGATCCAAGATCTGCAGTAATTGCACTCCCTGGCAAAGCTCTGTCCCCAGCTTTGCTTTCAAAAGGCACAGGAAGTAGGTCCAGTCTTCATCTTGGGTTCCCATTTCCTTCCTGGAAGTGTTTCCTCTCAGGTCTTCACTCTGAACCATTTTTCACAGGGCATGCTGTCTACTCCCCTTTCCTAGAAACTGGCAGCTTTCCTGGGTCTATTAAGTTTGCCGGTACCTTATTTTTAAACATATCTCCGAACTAAGTGTGTTGTGCTTCAGATGGTGAGAGCATGTTGACAGCGGATTTATCACCTTCCCTTTGATGGCTGGAACATTTCTTTGGCCTAACATACGTTTTCCTTCTGTTGAGCTCACCAGAGCCACAAAGCCTCTTTAGCGGCACTCTTTCCTGTATGTTTTTGTTTTATTTTCACTTCTTAAATGGGAGTTCAACCACATCATACAAAACTTGAAATGTATAAAAAGAGTATTTGATACAGGACGTCCTTCCCACTCCTGTTCCCCAGGCACATAGCACTCCTTTCCAGAGCAACTCAGTGTCAGTTCTTGCACATCTTCACAGAGATTTTTAAAACAGCTTTATTGAAGTATAACTTATATACCATAGAACAGGGGGGTGGAGCCGAGGAAGAGAGAGAATCTTAGCAGCTCCACGCCCAGAGCAGAGCCTGACACAGGGATCAATCTCAGGACTCTGAGATCATGACCTGAGCTGCAGTCAAGAGTCAGATGTTCAACTGAGTGAGCCATCAGGCGCCCTTTAAGCCCATTTTTAAGTTACGTATGTGGAATGTCTCAGTATGTATTTAGATCTTGAGTTTCTTCCGCCAATATTTTGCATTTTTCAGTCTGCAAGCCTTGCACTTCGGTTGTTAACTTTATTCCTGAATATTCCATTCTTTTTGATGCTGTTTTGAATGGAATTGTTTCCTTAATTTTATTTTCAGACTGTTTATTGCTAGAATATAGAAATACGGTTGATTTGGAGGGGGGCACCTGGGTAGCTCAATCAGTTAAGCATCTGCCTCTTGCTTTCAGCTCAGGTCATGATCTCAGGGTCCTGGGTCAGGCTCCATGCTCAGCGGGGAGTCTGCTTTTCCCTCTACCCCTACCCCATGCTTGTGCACACACTCTCTCTCCCCTTCCTCTTCAAATAAATAAAATATATATATGTTTTATATATACAGAGAAGACTAAAAAAAACCCCAAATATATACATCTATTCTGTGTTCTTGGGTACAGACAACTAGTGAAGGGAGGATCTGAGACTGACTTAAGTCTTGGGACTCCAGACACAGAGCTTTTTCTACTGTGTCAAAGTTATCGCCACCCCCACCCCACCCCCCGCCTAACATGTAGGGCTTTACAATTACCCCTCGTTTGATTTAGCATCATTCCTGTTTATTATTTTGGATCTTGACAGTCATTTAGGCCCTCCCAGATAGGGACCATATGAGAAATCACCTGCTTCCCATATCTCCAAGTCACATATATGAAATGTTGAAAAGGAATAGCCAGAGCAAACCAAGTAACTGGACACTTAGTGTTTAGTGCTTAGTAAATACTTGCTGTTGGATCCAAGAAATACACTCAGAAAAGGCCTCTTTGTGTTAATAATGTTTGGTAAGAGTGGTTCAACCAGTTACAGTTCTACCAACTTATTTTATCATTTAACCCACATAACTCCCATCTTGCCCTCAAAGATGTCATGAGAAGTTTTGTCATTTTATTGAAATCTAATTGTACTCAACCACACATTCTTTCAGCTGACCTGTTAGTGACCATATCTACTAGAAGAAACCAGGCTAACCTGGCAGGGCTTATTCTGCCTGCCTTCCTGAGCACTAGCTGAAATGTGCTCATCTTTCCTTTGACCTCCAAACGCTTGCAGATTATTACATTGGTGATCCATTCTAGAATTTCACGTGTCGTCATTGTTAAATCCAGTTTGCAATGCCTATCTTTTTGAAAGTTAAAACATTTCTTGTCTCCAGATATCAAGTTTCTAAAAGAAACTATTTCAGTTTCCTGAGGGCCCTGGAATATAGTTTATCTAGTTCAGGCAGCGAACATTCTTAGTTTCCTTTCCTAACTTGGCCTTCAGTTCACCTTTACCAAACTTGCTTAAGTAGACAAGTACCTGGCATTTATAAAAAATATAAATGCCCATACCCCTCACCTAGAGATGCCACCTCATTGTCCTGGGTTAGGACCCTTATCCCCCAGGAGATTGTTGAAATGAACAAGTTTAAGAAATAATGTTTCATACTATATTTTGATCATCTTTTTGTCTTTCACTTAACATTCCACCATCAACTTCAATCCATGAAGTTGTCCTTCTTTGCTCTTAATTGCTCTGAACATAATTATAAAGCCCTTTTGGGTTCTTTAATAATTTTTGTAATACTCTAGTCCCTTGGGGCTTCTCATGGGGCCTTTCGCCTCTTTGCATTTACCTGTGTGTAAGTTTCTGAGTCTGATCTTACTAGAGAGCACCCTCTGCACCTCCCCCCACCACGTTTAGTCATTCCTAGCCCTCTTTATCTCTCATCAGAATTTCATTCTGAAGACCCACCACCCTAATCTTTGGCTAGCATCTTCCTCAGTTTTTTCAAGTCCCATGAACATACTCAGTCTTGATATCTTCCCTTCTTTTTCTTTATCTTGTTTTTTTTTGTTTTTTGTTTTTTGTTTTTTTAGTTTTCAGAGTCATTGTTTATTATCTGTTTATTCATTTATTATGTTCAGTTAGCCAACATGTCTTCCCTTCTTAAAACAGCTCGAGCCCTGGGACGCCTAGGTGGCTCAGTGGGCTAAGCCACTGCCTTCGGCTCGGGTCATGATCCTAGAGTCCTGGAATCGAGTCCCACATGGGCTCCTTGCTCGGCAGGGAGCCTGCTTCTCTCTCTGCCTCTGCCAGCCTCTCTGCCTGCTTGTGTGCTCTCTCTCTCTGTCTCTCTCTCTCCCCTTCTCCCCCTCTCCCTGACAAATAAATAAATGAAATATTAAAAAAAAAAAAAAAAACAGCTCAAGCCCTTATCCAATAGCAGCAGCTTTCCTCTCCCATTTATAAACGGTGCTGGAAAATATTCCTATTGTCACAAGCTTCCTGGCCACTTGATCTCAACAAATGGAATCCAGTGAAAAAGTGCTCTTGGTAACTTGTGTGTTTTCTTATCCTGTGGGTGACTGTACGATTGACTACAGGTAGTAACAGGGTCTCCTCTTTGTTTTTCCAGGTGCCAGACCATGTGATTTCTTCTGATTCTGTTTCATCTACCAGTAGTTTCTGGAGCTCAAGCTCTACCCTTGGCAACAAGCAAAATGTACAAATGTTAAACAAGAGCATACAAGCAGGTAAATTACCTAAGTTGAAACATTTCCATTAAAATACCAGTAGATCTTTAACATATATTAAGATACTCAGCCTCAAAACAAAATGAAGATTAAAACTATACTCAACTCCCATTTTTCGTCTATCAGACTGGCAGAAATCTAGGTCTGGTAGTAAGTTTGTGGGCACAAGTGTAAAGAAATAGGTACTCATACGTTCTGGTTGGGAATACAATCCTACAGACAATTTGGCAGTTTCAATCAAAATTACTTTGACCTGGTACTTTTACTTTTGGAATTTAGCCTATAGGTATGTTTTGCCTATGTGCAAAATGACAAGTGTACAGAATTAATCATTGAAGTAGAGGGTTTTTTTTTTTGTTTTTTTTGTTTTTTTTGTTTTTTTCAGATTTTATTTATTTATTTGACAGAGATCACAAGCAGGCAAAAAGAGAGGAGGAAGCAGGCTCCCTGCTGAACAGATTGCCCGATGCGGAGCTCGATCCCAGGACCCTGGGATCATGACCTGAACCGAAGGCAGAGGCTTAACCCACTGAGCCACACAGGCGCCCCTGAAGTAGTGTTTATTATAGCCGAAAATTTAAATCGACTTAGATATCCATCAATAGCCAGCTGCTTAAATAGATTATCATATGTCCATATCATGAAGCATAGTGTGAGGACACTCTCTCTCTACTAAGATGACAAGATCTCCAACACTGATAATTAAAAAGGAAAAGCAAAGTACTTTAAAAATAAAGGAAGATAGTTGCTTGAATGTGTGCAAAAAATTCTCTGGAACCATGGGGTTACAAACTGAATGAATAGAAAACAGGAATGTAGGGGCACCTGGGTGGCTCAGCAGGTTAAAGCCTCTGCTTTCAGCTCAGGTCATGATCCCAGGGTCCTGGGATCGAGCCCCACATCAGGCTCTCTGCTCCGCAGGGAGCCTGCTAACTCCTCTCTCTCTCTCTCTGTCTGCCTCTCTGCCTACTTGTGATCTCTGTCTGTCAAATAAATAAATAAAATCTTTAAAAAAAAAAAAGAAAGAAAGAAAACAGGAATGTAAAGGAGGCTTTTCACTTTTTTTCTATATCTTCTGATTTTATTTATTTATAAATAAGCTGAGCCGAAGGCAGCAGCTTAACCCACTGAGCCACCCAGGCGCCCTATCTTCTGATTTTATACAACAAAAATAAACGTTGCCCTTGTGTTGGTTTTTTTTTTCCCCCTCAGGTCTTGACTTAGTATCTGTCAGCCTCTTCCTTACCTGGGTGACTGCCAGTAGGACAATAAGCATTAGCTATCTTCCTCACTTGGGATCAGAACTGTAATCCTGGGCCCCTTGGTGACTCAGTCAATTAAGTGTCTGCGTTCAGCTCAGTCATGATCCTAGGGTCCTGGGATTGAGTCCCACATCGGGCTCCCTGCTCACTGGGTAGCCTGCTTCTCCCTCTCCCACTCCCCCTACTTATGTACGCACACTCTTTCTCTCTTTCTCTCTCTCTCTCTATCTCTATCTATCTATCTTTGTCAAATAAATAAATTAAAATAAATCTTTAAAAAAAAAAAACTGAAACCTTTATCCATTGAATCCACGTTAGTTGTTTTTTTTTCCCTCTAATATCTAAATTGACTTAGAAGTAAAAACCTTCTTTCTTTCTTCCTTGCCTTCTTCCCTTTCTTTTTCTCCCTCCCCTCCTCTCTGTCTCTCTCACACTCAGCCCTCCACACCACCCAGAGGAGGCCTGCATTTTTGAAGGCTTACAGTTTTCATTTACTGAATTGAATACACATGTCAACTAAGTCTCAAGGCTACTCCCAGAATACTGTGGATCTTTTTCCTCAGGTAACTTGGAGATTGTGAATGGTGTCAAAAAACACACCCGAGATGTGGGGATGACTTTCCCAACTCCAAGTTCTAGCGAGGCTAGAATAGAAGAGGACAGTGATGTGACTTCTTGGTCAGAAGAAAAAATAGCAGAGAAAAGACTTCTTGCCAACTATCTTGGGGACAAAAAGTTAAGGAAGAACAAGCACAGCTTTTGCGAAGGTCAGTTTCTAATTCCAGTTTCGTAGCCAAAGAACTAATGAATTTCCAGTCTCTCATAATGCTAAGATTCTTTATTTCTAAATGACTCTGTTGACCCCATCTCCCCAAACAATACCTTGGCACATCTTCTAGTACTAAAATTACAGTCATGCTGCTAGTTTAGCCAACTCCAGGGCATCCTGGTGGCCTCTGACAGCTGAGCCCCCGAGAGCCTATATTACACACATATCTTTGATGAGCACAATGGGAAATCTCTTTTCTTTTTTAAAATATTTCCCGTAGGAGTTTCATGGTTTGTTCCCATGGAAAATGTGAAGTCCGGTCCTAAAGAAAACCTGCCCAAGCATCATGGCCCTGGTATCTGCTGGTTTGCACCAATAACCAACACCAAACCGTGGAGGGAACCGCTGCGGGAACACAACTGGCAGGGACAGCACATGGACAGCCACGGGGCACTAGCAGGCCCAGGCAGAGAGCCACCGAAGCCGTTTGTGAGAGCAACGCTACAGGTGCAGTGACACTGAGTTAATTTTAGCTGTGGGGTCAAAGGGGGACATACAAAGAAGCTAAGACTGTGACTTGGCCTTCTGAAGATCAGTCATGTAACCCTCATTTCTAGCCACCCGCTCCCGCAGTTCAGCTGTTCCTACTCTCATCGTTAATCAGAGGCTGCCTTACTGTCAACCGTTGCAGACTGGGCGTTGCCCCCTGCACCTGGGGACAAGGCAAGGGAAGGGAGGGTGTTGTGATGCTGCTGCTCACGGGGTTCATGGGTTCCTGCACGTGGCGCGCTCTGGAGGCCTGATACTATTGTCAGCCTTACATGTGTTCCTCCGTTTACAGAACTCCTGTGCCTACTTAGCACGGGATTGAAAAGGCACAAAGTCCTTTCTTTACATGTACCTTGGGAGCTGAAAGAAATGTCATTTAATAATGTATTTGTTGGAAGGGAAATTTAAAATAGCACAGTGGGCTGAGTGACATCTAGAACAGTTAAAGTTGCCAAGGTTGTAGTTTTCGGCTTGCTGCAGAGGCACTCTTTGACACCTCCGATGGTCTGCCGCCCCCCCCCCCCCGCCCCCCGCCCCCTAGGAGTTGTTAGAATATTCTTCGGCTCTACATAGTTTCTGCACTGTAGAAACAGGCTCTTCAAACCACTGTGGGGCCGGCTTTTTTGCAAGCCGTTAGAGAACAGACTGCATCATTCATGTGAGGTCAGGGATCCTTTTCTCCCCCTCAGGAATCCCTTCAGTTTCACAGACCTGACTTCATCTCCCGCTCTGGGGAGCGGATAAAGCGTCTGAAGCTGATAGTCCAGGAGAGGAAGCTGCAGAACATGTTACAGAGCGAGCGGGAGGCCCTGTTCAACACTGTGAGAGAACGGCAGGGCCGGGACCCTGTGCGCCCGCTTCTGAAAAGAGGTACCCTCTGCCTCTTCGCTTTCCTATCATGGCTGCTTCCCCCCAACAGGGAGCGTGTCTCAGTGCCAGCCCAGTTAACAGGGATAGAAAGGGACTCTTAGCTTGCTGAGTCTCCACTCTCCCTGGGCAGCAAAACCTGCCCCATGTGGTACTCAGCGCTCTCATGATCCACAAAAGCCCCAGGTCCTCCTGCCCTGTCACTGCATCTCAGAAACCAGAGTGTACAGTGAGAATGGTATTTTTATAAGCCAGCTGTGGGTCCGTGAGCAAGTTCCAGGATTGCCAACTTCATGGGGGGGGGGGGGGGGGAAGGTTGTGATGACGATGATGATGATGATGATGATATGTAACCCTCACATGTTTTGCCCAGACACTGTTCTTATGTAATGCTTGTAACACCTCCCTGAGATAGATACTATTAATAACCCTGGTTTACAAATGGGAAAACAGACAATGAGAGCTTAAGTCCTCTGTCCAAGAGTATACACCTGATAAGCTGGGATTTGAACCCTGATGGTCTCGCTTTAGACTCTGCACTCCTAATGATTCTGCTAGATGTAAGATCTCCAGAAAATAATATATGTGCACTGTGAAAACTACAAGTGTGACCTAATGCTTTCATCTCAGCCTTACCTATAAACTGGCCAGTGTCTCTGTTCACACTCCCTAGTCTGTGCCACAGCATGTTGTGTCTTCAGGAGCCTGCTATCATAGCCCCCATAGTCTAACCTTGGCCTTAGCCTTGGCCACTGCTCACCACCCAGTACTGTCAGCTCAAGGTAGGGGCATCAGGTCCCAGCAGCTCCCTCTCATAGCTTTTGAGCAACACACCCTTCCCTATTAAGACGCTATCTCCTGAAAACCCCTTCTTTTCATGCTTAGGCTTCCTGGATGCCCGAAAGAACAGGCCTATTGGGAAGAAGGAAATGATTCAGAGGTCTAAACGGTAAGGCTAAAAAGAATAAGAGTAATTACGAAAGTGTAAGTAAGGCCACCAACTGATTAGGAGCTCTGATTTGTCCCTGGAATAAAGACATATGCTCAAGTTAAAATTTTTGTTATGAGAAAATTAGTTGTGAAAGAAGTTTCTCACTTATAGCACTAGAAAAGGAAAGAAAAATAGCAGATTTGTGGTATGAATGAGTCAGATAAGAAAGATACAAAGAATTCCCTCTAATTTGCATGCCTTAGGCTTGTCTTATATAAATAAAGATACCTAAAAATAAATAAATAAATAAATAAACCTAAAATGTAAGATATGACTATTTTGAAATAAATTGTTTATTTGGGGCACTATCCTTGTATCTGCACAATCACCTTTCTAGGAATTTATACAATATAGTGAGAAATAATGAAATACTAAGACACATTAAATGAAGCTTTACAAAAAGTCAAATTTGGGGCATCTGGGTGGCTCAGTTGGTTGAGCGTCTGCCTTTGGCTTGGGTCATGATCTCAGGATCCTGGGATCGAGTCCTGGTCTGGCTCCCTTGTTTCTCAAATTCCTCATATCAGTGAGATTATATGTTAATTGTCTTTCTATGATTGACTTACTTCACTTAGTATAATACCCTCTAGTTCCATCCATGTCATTGCAAATTGCAAGATTTTTTTTTTTTTTTAATGGTTCTGAGCAGGATTTCTTTTTCTTTTTCTTTTTCTTTTTTTTTGCCTTTTTTTTTTTTTAATTTCTTTTCAGCCTAACAGAATTCATTGTTTTTGCACTATAGCCAGTGCTCCACGCAATATGTGCCCTCCTTAATACCCACCACCTGGCTCCCCCAACCTCCTACCCCCCGCCCCTTCAAAACCCTCAGATTGTTTTTCAGAGTCCATAGTCTCTCATGGTTCACCTCCCCTTCCAATTTTCCTCAACTCCCTTCTCCTCTCCATTACCCTATGTCCTCCATGTCATTTGTCATGCTCCACAAATAAGTGAAACCATATGATAATTGACTCTCTCTGCTTGACTTATTTCACTCAGCATAATCTCTTCCAGGCCCGTCCATGTTGTGACAAAAGTTGGGTATTCATCCTTTCTGATGGAAGCATAATACTTCATAGTGTATATGGACCACATCTTCCTTATCCGTTCTTCCATTGAAGGACATCTTGGTTCTTTCCACAGTTTGGCGACCGTGGCCATTGCTGCTATGAACATTGGGGTACAGATGGCCCTTCTTTTCACTACATCTG
>NC_081563.1:50399250-50399838 GCF_022355385.1 Mustela nigripes | reverse complement strand
GGAAGCATAATACTTCATAGTGTATATGGACCACATCTTCCTTATCCGTTCTTCCATTGAAGGACATCTTGGTTCTTTCCACAGTTTGGCGACCGTGGCCATTGCTGCTATGAACATTGGGGTACAGATGGCCCTTCTTTTCACTACATCTGTATCTTTGGGATAAATACCCAGTAGTGCAATTGCAGGGTCATAGGGAAGCTCTATGTTTAATTCTTAAGGAATCTCCACACTGTTCTCCAACACCAACAGTGTAAGAGGGTTCCCCTTTCTCCACATCCTCTCCAACACACGTTTCCTGTCTTGCTAATTTTGGCCATTCTAACTGGTGTAAGGTGGTACCTCAATGTGGTTTTAATTTAAATCTCCCTGATGGCTAGTGATGATGAACATTTTTTCATGTGTCTGATAGCCATTTGTATGTCTTCATTGGAGAAGTATCTGTTCATATCTTCTGCCCATTTTTTGATATGATTATCTGTTTTGTGTGTGTTGAGTTTGAGGAGTTCTTTATAGATCCTGGATATCAGCCATTTGTCTATACTGTCATTTGCAAATATCTTCTCCCATTCCGTGGGTTGCCTCTTA
>NC_081563.1:50377375-50399150 GCF_022355385.1 Mustela nigripes | reverse complement strand
TTTTTTTATGTGTCTGATAGCCATTTGTATGTCTTCATTGGAGAAGTATCTGTTCATATCTTCTGCCCATTTTTTGATATGATTATCTGTTTTGTGTGTGTTGAGTTTGAGGAGTTCTTTATAGATCCTGGATATCAGCCATTTGTCTATACTGTCATTTGCAAATATCTTCTCCCATTCCGTGGGTTGCCTCTTTGTTTTGTTAACTGTTTCCTTTGCTGTGCAGAAACTTTTGATCTTGATGAAGTCCCAAAAGTTCATTTTCGCTTTTGTTTCCTTTGCCTTTGGAGATATATCTTGAAAGAAGTTGCTGTGGCTGATATCAAAGAGGTTACCGTCTATGTTCTCCTCTAGGATTCTGATGGATTCCTGAATAGGATTTCTTAATGTTTTTATTCATCTGTCTGCCCTCCCAGATCATGAGGAACCCAACCATCACTCTTTGTGTCCAAATGTCTGACAAGAAGCAGGCCCAGACAGAGGCCTGGGGCCTGTGTTTGAGAACTGAATGCCCTGAGAGCAGCAGACCTTTAGGGACATGGGGGAGAAGAAATCATGTTGCTATGTGGTTGGGTAACCTCAGTGCTTTTTGTTTTCCTACTGGCACCATTCCTAAGGATTTATGAGCAGCTTCCAGAAGTTCAGAGAAAGAGAGACGAGGAGAAGAGGAGATTGGAATACAAGTCATACCGCCTGCGAGCTCAGCTCTTCAAGAAGGTCAGTCAGTCCTTGGGCAGGATCCATCAGGTTTATTAGGGGAAAGAGAAGTTGAGAGAAACACATCTGACCTATTTGAATTAACTATATCTGGGGAGTAAACTTAAACTTTAATGCATTGTACCACACCTGGAATTTGGAAGATAATGTCACCCATGACTAGATTTCAAATCTACAAATCTGAAAGGCGAATCTAGAAAAGGCACCCTCCAGGCATACATTTGGAACAAAACCAAATTCTGTACTTAAGAGTCACGGTAGAAATGTCCAAATCTATCAGAATTCTTGGCTTTTCATTTTAGAGTCCCAAATGGTAGTTCTGTGCCCCTTATTGGTAAGTCAGATACTTCTAGAGCTTATAAAATAAACTGGAAAACGTCCGAGTATAGCATAAGAGTTGGCAGCCTGGGGACTCAGAGCCTCGAAATTGCCACCATTTCCAGCCCATGGCCCAGGGGAATCAGTGGTGCCACAAGTCCCAGACCCTCCCAAGGCCAGGGAACTTGCTACCAGTATATTCCTTGAGAAGCCAGGCAGGCAACCATGCCTGAAGGTCCATATCCTTCACTGTTCTCATTTCCTTCCCAACCCCTTCACTTCACCACCAGAGGACTCTGAAAGTCAGAATCCAAAAGACGTGTTTATACCAGACCGATGTGGGATTGGAGAACTGCTTCTGGAGCACACCCGGAGCTGGGCTGGGCCGGGCCCTTCGAAGAGGGGGCCCCCAGGCACCACATGGCCTGTCCAGTGGGTCAGCATCACAGGCCAGGCCTCTCGTTGTGCTCGTATGTTTGAACTGATAGATGGATGGATCATAAATGATCTGTATCTGTACAGAAGTAATAGATACTAACTATATAGATCATCTTTCTTAAACACTTCAGGAAGAATTTTTTTGCATAATTACCATAGTTTCTGTAACTGGGGAAGATAAACAAGATTTGGGTAGAACCCCACTGGTCTTTTCAGCCACATGTCTGGGGTGAGGAGTGGCTGTCTCCCTCTGATGGCAAGAGTATCTGACTTTTTTCCTGTCTTTCTTTTCTTCCACAGAAAGTGACCAATCAGCTCTTGGGGAGAAAAGTTCCCTGGAACTGATAGGAGATTATTTTCCTCACAGTCTTGGAATTATATTTTATCAACATGAAGAAGCACAATCCTTACTTTTATGAGTCTGGTTTAATAAAACGTAACTCTTTGTCTATGTTTAATTTAGAAGTAGTAACCTTCTAAAGAGTCTGAGGAGAATGGTGATTAGGATTATTAATGGTTTGGGAGCAATATTTTCTCCACAGTGGCCTTGCCCACAGGAATGTTTGTCACAGTGATACCATTTCTGAATTCTAGCCACAAGTAAGTCCCTTTTTGTATGTGTTTTTATACTTTTAGAAAATAAATAACTTCTGATTGAATCATAGTAAAGCAAGCAGCAGAGGGTCATTTCTTTACCATCTGGAGATGTGCAGGGAGCTATGTGATATCTCTCCTAAAGTGTGTGGGGAGCCTCAGTCTAAAAGCATCTGTCAAGGGAGTGGGCTGTGAGAATGAAATGTGGCCTTTGTTCACAGACATGGCAGAACTTGACGATAGCCCTGCCATGGGCTTTCTGGAGATGGGGTCTGGTTAGAGTAGCTATTGGGCAAGCCCAGACACTCCCAGCGGACTGGGCACCTTGGGTCGAGAGCCTCCTCTTAGCCTCATTCCAACTTCCCATTGGCCTCTAGCCCTTGGTGGATTTTCCTCCAGCCACCCTTTCTTCAGGACTGAAGCCTCAGAGCCTTTGTCATCACACATAGAACCAACATTTATAACCCGGAAAACCACTTATGAAAAGCATGAGTTAATAAATGTAATCATGTACATAAAGCATTTAATGAATCCTGTAGTCTAGAATGACAGCTAAAGCCCAGAGTTGACGGGGGAAGGTGCTAATCGGCCTCATTCAAAATTCAGGGAAGCCCCAGCCTCCCCAAAGGCTTCCGCAGAGGCCAAGTTAAACAGCAGTTCTGCCACCAAGCAGCTCCGAGGGCGCCACCAAGGCTCCTTTCCTTACCCAGGAGGAGGCTATGAAGAAGACTCAGAGAAAACATTTGGTATGTGAAGTTTACTCCCTAGTTTTTCCCTTTTATGCTAGACAAGATAATTACACACTCTGGGCCAGTTCACCTATAAAAGGGCTAATAACCCCTTAAACCGTATCTTCCCTTCAGCCCTCAGATGCTATGACTGTCTTCTGTCTTGTCAGAGTTATTATCCAGAATGCAAACAGAAAGTGACAGTTGTCTGGAAACCTGGGTCTGCGCAGAAACCAGGGCAGGATGGAGCCTGCTTAGGAATGATGAGTGTGATTCTCTTCAGGCCCTGAGCTGTGTCATCCAGGCACCTTCCCAGAGCATTTAGATTTAGGGCTTGGGAAGCCACAGGTGGCAGCTGGCCACCAGCTCCCTGCCTCCAGCCCCAGAACACATCTGCTTGGGAATGTTACTACTGATGCCCTGGGGAGAAGCTGTTAGCCTCTCCTGTAGGTTCTACAGACTTGCTTTCACATGTTAATGGTAGTTCCCAGGCCATTGGGCCCTGCTTGGGTAGGGAACAAAAAGCCATGCATGGGGGAGGTGTCCTGAGAATTGTCCCAACTGCAGTTTTCCTTGGCCAGGTGCTGCCTGCACATCCCAGGCATTGGCCTCACAGGCAATCCTAGTACCTCTCCCGGAACCTGTTCTTCCCCCACAGTGCTCAGGATGGTTCCCCCCACGCTGCCCACATCAGTCGATGCTGAGCATCAGGCAGAAGCCACAGAGTCAGTACCTTGTGCTGCCACACCTGTGGCCAGGCTCTGCTCTCCTGCTTTCCATGAGCCCCAATACCAGGACCTTGCTCTGTAAGTGCTTTTGTCCCATGCCAGGCAAGATATTGGGCCTCTTGTTCTATTTTTTCTTGCATGGGTACAGGAAAAGCAGGCCCAGGCTGGACCATTACCGCTGGCCACAACCTGTCATGGGGATTCATTCTGGAATTGCTTCTTGCTAGCCTGAGAACCCACTTGCCCTCCTTTCTCCTGGAGGTTAGGCTTCAGCCTCCTCAACCACTTCTCTGAGAGGATAGCTTGTGTTGCTGCCCTCCTCCAGCAGAGGCCTTCAGTGACCATCAGCAGGTGCAGTGTGAGGTGGGCGAGTGTACGAAGAAGGCGGAGTGTCTTGCCCATAAATCACAATGTATTTTGTGTCCCAAAGGATTGTTCCGGCCAGTCATTAGAGAGTTAGGCCAAGCTGAGCTGTTAACATGGTCTTCATCTTTACCTGTTGGAGAGCTTGGGTGCTTTTAACCTACAGTGTCAGTTTTATTTTTATTGACCGTGAACCCTCGCACACAGCCCTTTCCCAGTTTCTCACGAAATACTCCTGAATTCTGGTTGGGAAGGTGGTGTGGAGTGGGTCCACTATCAACAGTTAAAGCCAACATTATTGGCCTCAAGGGGGCACTCTTGGCTCCTCTCCATAAGTCTTGCTCCTTGAAAACTCCCCATGATGAAGTTCCTGAGGTAAGAAAACTTTACTACCAACCCCAAGGTTGAGTCATCTTCCAAATATGACTGGGCTACATGTTAAGGGTATTACATAAGGCCCCAGGTACATAGGTGTGGGCTTTTCATTTTCTTGGTCCATAGCCCTAGCCCTGTCTGCTGCTCTTACATCTTTCAGAGAGCTGTAGTTGGCCAGAAAATACTCGATAACCCAAGCCAGCTCCTCCTTAGACATTAGGATAAATTACCCCTCTCTCCCTCACTGTGTGTGTGGTGTTTTTCTCACTCTCTAACCCTGACTTGTTTCCTTTGATGGTTTGAGGCTGGCACGTTTATTCTGGGTAGTCTTACTCCTGCTATGCATGGGGTTTGAGGTCCCACATGTCTCCTAGGAGGATATTCATATATTCCTAGGATCCCTGACCTGTTCTCATCACAGTGTGCATCCAGCCTCACCCACTGCTCCCTACACAAGACAGCTTAACAGTAGAATCTAAGTCCAGGGGTGCCTGGGTGGCTCAGTGGGTTAAGCCTCTGCCTTCAGCTCGGGTCATGATCCCAGGTTCTGGGATCGAGCCCCACATTGGGTTCTCTGCTCAGCAGGGAGCCTGCTTCCTCCTCTCTCTCTGCCTGCCTCTCTGCCTACTTGTGATCTCTGTCAAATAAATAAATAAAATCTTAAAAAAAAAAAAAAAAAGAATCCAAATCCAGAACCTCAACTAGCCATGGGGCAGATGGGGCTGGACTAAGAAATGCCTACTCTAGCTTCAGGTAATGAGACAAGGACCAGTTGAGAAAAGGTGGCAAAGTGTTCATATAGTTCCCATTGTCCATCCCTAATTTATAGGCTGAGAACTTTGGCCAGGGAGGAAACTGGTGAGCAGGAAGTACTCAGGAGACACATACTTGGTGCCATCTTTTGACAGGCAGGCCTAGCTCTGGACCCCAGAAAATAATGAAGAATAACAAGCAATCTGCATAGAGTTGGTTGGTTTCCTGGATTGTTCATTAAATAGGTAACTCTATGAGGCAATAGTCAGCACTGCCTGATCATTTGTCGGGGGTTTTTTGTTTCATTTGTTTAAGATGGTTGGGGGTTTTTTTTGTTTTGTTTTGTTTTTTTTTAAATAATCACTACACCCAGTGTGGAGCTCAAGCTGACAACCCCGAGATCAAAAGTTGCATGATCTGGGGCGCCTGGGTGGCTCAGTGGTTTGGGCTGCTGCCTTCGGCTCGGGTCATGATCTCAGGGTCCTGGGATAGAGCCCCGCATCGGGCTCTCTGCTCCGCGGGAAGCCTGCTTCCCTCTCTCTCTCTCTCTCTCTCTCTCTCTGCCTGCCTCTCTGCCTACTTATGATCTCTGTCTGTCAAATAAATAAATAAAATCATTTAAAAAAAAAAAAAGTTGCATGATCTGACTGAGCCAGCCAGGTACCCCTGCCTGATCCCTTTGTTTTGCCAGGGCTAACACAATGTGTAGCAAGTGTTTGAGTCAATAAGGGTTTATCAAATGGCACACAAAAGGGTCATCAGTCCAGATTGGAGCCCAGAGGTTCTGGGAAATAATTCAGGGGTATTTAATTGATAAGTTACCTGAGGCACCTTAATGTTAGGGGATCTGTTTAAACATGTGATAGAGTGTGGAGCTGAATAAGTGACAACTATATAGAAAACTAAACAACAACATAAAAAGATAATTCCAAGGAAAAGAAAACAAAAATCTACATAAAAGGATAAGTAATCATAATTTTACTGTGTAGCTTAGCTTAAACATAGAATGTTGCTGTTCCCCAACAAGTGGTCCAATCCCTGGGAAGCTGGAGAGTAGGAAGGGTGCACATGCTTAGATGCTTAGTGTAGACATGGCCTCAATTCCCAAAAAGTAGTCCACAGACAAGCTTAAAACTGAGCATTAAGAAGCCGCCACACAAGTCCCTTAAAGATGTGGAAAAGGGCTCCTGGGTGGCTCCGTGGGTTAAAGCCTCTGCCTTCGGCTCTGGTCATGTTTCCAGGGTCCTGGGATCAAGTCCCACGTCGGGCTCTCTGCTCGGCAGGGAGCCTGCTTCCTCCTTTCTCTCTCTGCCTGCCTTTTGCCTACTTGTGATATCTGTCAAATAAATAAAATATTTTTTAAAAAAAAATATGTGGAAATGAGTGAGACCTGAATCCATAAAAATCCTAGAAGAGAGCACAGGCTATAATTTCTCGGACATTGGCCATAGCAGCATTTTTCTAGATATGTCTCCTGAGGCGAAGAAAACAAGCAAAAGTAAACTGTTGGGACTACATCAGAATTAAAAGCGTCTGCACAATGAAGGAAACAAAAAGACAACTTACAGATCGGAGAAGATATTTGCAAATGACATATCCCATAAGGGGTCAGTACCCAAAATAGATAAAGAACTTATACAACTAAATGCCAAGAACCCCCCACAAATAGTCCAATAGAAAATGGGCAGAAGACATGAACAGGCACTTCTCCAAAGACCTCCAGATGGCCAACAGATGGCATGAAAAGATGCTCAATATCACTTATGATCAGGGAAATGCAAATCAAAATCACAATGAGCTATCACCTCACATCTGTCAGAATGGCTAAAATTGAAAATAAAAGAAGTGTTAGCAAGGTTATGGAGAAAAGGAACAATCTTGCACTATTGGTGGGAATGCAAACTGGTACAGCCACTCTGGTTAACAGTATGGAATTTCCTCAAAAGGTTAAAAATAGAATTACCTTATGATACAGTAATTCCAGTACTAGGTATTTACCAGAGAATATGAAAACACTTATTTGAAAAGATATATGCACCCCTATGTTTACTGCAGCATTATTTGCAGTAGCCAAAATATGGAAGCAATCCAAATATCCACCAAAAGATGACTGGATAAAGAAAAGGTGGTACACACAGACACACAGTGGAATATTACTCAGCCATAAAAAATGAAATCTTGTCATTTGGAACAACATGGATGGATCTAGAGGGTATAATGCTAAGCTGAATAAGTCAGAAAAAGACAAATACCATAAGATCTCACTCATATGTGGCATTTAAGAAAACAAGCAAACAGAAAAAAAGACAAACCAAGAACCAGTCTCTTAACCATAGAGAACAAATTGATGGTTACCAGAGGGGAGGTGGGTTGGGGGATGGGTTAAGAAGGTGATGGAGATTGAGGAATGCACTTACTATGATGAGCACTGGATGAAGTATGGAAGTGTTGAATTACTATATTATACACCTGAAACTAATAACACTATGTTAATTACACTAGAATTTTTTAAAAAATGTTTTAAGACATAGAAGTGAGTATACACAGGGAAGTGTAGGGCTGTTCTTACACACCACAAATCTACAGAACTCTGACTCTTTAAAATAGATGAGCACATATGTAATCTTGAGAGAAAAACAAAACTAGACTTAAGTGTGAAGGGCAAAACAACAAAATTTAGAAGTAAATATAGGAAAGTATCCCTAAGAACTTAAGGAAAAATGTCTTAAGGAATAAAGCACAAACTGTACAGCAAAAGATTGATAAACTCAATTAATGAAATGTAAAAATTCTGTATTGGAAGACACCATAGGGGTGCCTGGGTGTCTCAGTTAAGAGTCCAGCTCTTCATTTCAGCTCAGATCATGATCTTGGGCTTGTTAGAGCCCTGGGTCAGAATCCATTCTAGGCATGGGGCCTGCTTAAGATTCTCCCTCTCCCTCTGCCCTTTTCCACCCCCATAAATAAATGAATGATGAATGAATGGGTAATTATAAATAATAAAGGCTGAAAATACAGGGCACAAAACAAGATAATTGTAGCACATGTAGCCAACAAAGATTTGTATCCAAAATATATCAAGAACTCTTATGAGTCATTTTTTTTAAAAGATAATCTATAGAA
The DNA here is from genome assembly GCF_022355385.1 of Mustela nigripes. Taxonomy (NCBI): domain Eukaryota; kingdom Metazoa; phylum Chordata; class Mammalia; order Carnivora; family Mustelidae; genus Mustela; species Mustela nigripes. The sequence continues at coordinate 50,391,013 of NC_081563.1, read as the reverse complement.
AGAGGGACTAAATAAAAGCATGAGCAGGCAGTTTCACAGAACAAACACAACTGGCCTGTACATGTATGATAAATTGCTTGACTTATTATTAATTGGAAATGCTCATTATTAGCAGAATACTCCATGTTGGCCTCTTGAGTGTGCATGCACGTCCCAGATCTGGTCCTCAGAGAACACTTGCCCATCCTGTGTCCCACCAAACTCTGAGAGTGCAGACCAACCCCAGGGTCTTAGCCAGACTAGTCCCTGCACTTGCCCTCTGGAGTCCTCTGGTATGAGTCAGTCCTCTGAAGCTCTTGACTTACAGGGAATGCATATCAACCTGTCCAAGCGGTGAAGGCCTCCCTAGATCTGGGATCACATTCACGAACATTGTAATTCCCTTGCCCTATGGTAAAACAAATTATCATAAATTAACCCAATCTGGTGTGTTTTTCTTAGAGCCTGGAAGAAAAGGCAGAGGGGAAATAGCCTGTTGCATACTCCCTCCTCCTCCTCCTCCTGGACTTCGGAGTCAAAGATGGCAGTCTATGGACTCAACTCGAGTTTAGAATTCTGGGTAGTGGGGAGCACCTGGCTGGCTCAGTTGGTAAAGCCTTTGACTCTTGATCTTGGTTGGGAGTTCAAGCTCCACATTGGGGTGGAAATTACTAAATAAATACATAAACTTAGATTTCTGGGTAGTGTCAACAGTAGGGCTGCCAGATTTAACAAATTAAAATATAGGACTCCCAGGAAATTTAATTTTAAATGAACAAATGATTTAGTGTAAGTCCTGTGCTATATTTGAAACATACTAAAATATTACCCACTGTTCTTGTGAAATTCAAATTTACTGGGGTATGTCCTATTTTTTGTCTGACAACTGGAGTCCACAGGGATTAGGGGTAGCCTAAGTTAATGCTGGGGAAAACGGAAATGGGAGAGATGAGACCAAGAGAGTCCCCACTTACATCAGGAAGTCTCATCAGGACAACCTAAGGTGCTAAACGCCCAGGAAGGATTTTGAATCTGTGTCTCATGTCATTCAGAGAGACTTTGGAAAGCCAGCCCTGAAGAGGATAGATTGACTGACAGGTACCAACTTGATAGAGAAGTGGTGGGCAGGACAAGGCCAGCCTTCCATATGGGGCGACCTCATCAGCACAACAAAGCAAGTCACTCTGTTATAAAAACACTTTTTAGTTAAATTCAGGATGCAAAGAAATTAGATAAAAATCCAAAAAGAAATTTAAACAGTAACTGAGCATTAAGGGAGAAAAGAATTAAATAAATACAAAGGCCAACAATCAGGTGGTCCATTTATATGAAGCACCTAGAGTAAGTGAATCATAGAGACAAAAAGTAGCATAGTGGTTGCTGGGGACTGGATGAGGGGGGCAGAGAGCTGGTGTTTCGTGCATACAGTGAAAGCAGATGGTGGCGATGCTTACATGGCAAAGTGAATGTACCTAATACTACGGAATTGTACAATTAAAAATGGTTAAAATGCCAAATTCTATGTTAGGTATATTTTTCATAATAAAAATAAATAACAATGAAAGGAATTACAACTTACAAGAAATAAAAATCACAAATATTAAGATATTGGTAAAACGTATAGCTTGGAATTAAAAAGCCTAAATTAAAAAAACATTTAAAATGTCAACAGAGAAATGTCAAATGTCAAATGTCAATTTAAAATGTCAAAGAGAAGGGGCGCCTGGGTAGCTTAGTGGGTTAAGCCGCTGCCTTCGGCTCAGGTCATGATCTCAGGGTCCTGGGATCGGGTCCCGCATCGGGCTCTCTGCTCGGCAGGGAGCCTGCTTCCCCCTCTCTCTCTCTCTGGCTGCCTCTCCATCTACTTGTGATTTCTCTCTGTCAAATTAATAAATAAAATCTTTAAAAAAAAATGTCAAAGAGAAATTTTAAAGGCATTATTTTTTTAAAAGAAATGAAATAATTTTTAAAATATGTGATAAAGCCAGTTTATAAATTAAGATAGTATACATATAAACTTTTTAGAAGGGGGAAAATAAAAATGGTCAGGAAGCCTAAGAGCAGATAAATTAAGCTAAAACAATTTAATAGACAAACTACATACTGTCAACAATGAGGACACAATACATTTGAAATCATTTGAAAGGAAAACAAGGTAACAGTTGAAAAGTATGCAATGAGAAAGAAAATGAAGGGCATGCTGTATGGGTGGCAGCTGGAGAGATGGGGTCACCTCCCAGCCAGGAATCTGTTGTGGGCAGCACCGAACCCCCAGCAGCTTTGTCCAGTTCATCCTTCTCCCGTCTGCCCCTCAAGAGGTAGGTGTGGGCCACAGGTCAGCTTCCCATACCCACTCTGGAGTCCCTCGCATCCAGCTGGAGCTCAAGCTCAAAAGATGCCCCAAGTTACCCAACATCATCAAGGATCCAGACTCCTCATGCCTTCAGTGGTTGGGAGAAAGGGCCCTTCCTCCATGTTGCACCCAACAGACAACAGACCCCCCCCCCATCTTCCCCTCCTACCTCTCAGAATGCTCCACGGAGAAAGCTCTACTGGCATCTCACTGCCCTGCCTAACCTTGCTTCCCTGAATCCCACCAGGCTGCTAGTAGGAGCAGGGCTTGGTCCCAGACCCCCATCAGGGTGCTCTGCCCTCTTGTTCCCCAGACCCACATGCCATGAAGGTACTCACTTTATCCCTTGGGCACTTCTTTACCTCACTGAGCATTTGCTTCAAGCAGCTGGTCCCCCCTCCTCTGGTTCACACCCCAGGGAGTTAAAATGCCCCCAGAGGAGAGATATTGACTGAAGAGAGTAACCTTTCTTCTCTCTGCTCTCTCTGCTTCTGCTCTCTCCTATGGGCTTTCTCTAGCCATAGCTCCGGGTGACATGGCCCACAGAGGCAGAGCTTTGTTTAATTTCCTCTAATGCTCAAAGTAGATGCTGCCTTCCCCAGTCACCTGCTAGCTTTAAAACCCCAGCCTGCTACCTGATCACAGGTCCATACTTCCTGCATAGTTGTTCCTAAAATAAACTTCCCATTTTAGCAAAATCTAAATTATCTTATCCCCAGTGTATAAAGCTGAGCATTTTCATACTGATTTTGTTCAGAAGGTAACCACCTGGTTTATAATACATGCAAAATTTATTCATTAACCTCCTTGATAATGTCTTCCAGTTAAAAAGTCACTATGTCCCCACTGTAACTTAAATATTTTTTTTCTGAATGGTTTCTAAAAAAAATTAACTCTGGTCAAAATGTGAAAACAACCCTAATGTCCATCAACAGATAAATGGAAGAACAAAATGTGTGTGTGTGTGTGTGTGTGTAAACACCTTTACTACCTTCAAAAGGTAGTAAAATTCTGATGTATGCTACAATATGGATGAACCTTGAAAATACTATGATAAGTGAAATAAGCCACACACAAGAGGACAGCTACTATATGACTCCACTTAAACAAGATACTTAGAGGCAAATTCATAAAAAGAAGGTGGAATGGTGGCTACCAGGGGCTGGGAGGAGGGAGTGAAGGGGAATTATTGCTTAATGGTTACAGAGTTTCTTTTTGGGGGATTGAAAAGTTCTGGAAATAGTGATGATAGTTGTACAACATTCTGAATGTAGTTAACGCTACTGAACTATATATTTAAAATGTGTTAAAATGGTCAATGTTATGTAATGCATATTTTGTCATAATATTAAAAATACGAGGAGGAGGGAGAAAGGGAGGCAGGGGCAGAGCAGGGGAGCACAGACCTTCCTGCAGGTACCCACCTACACGGGCACCAACATGTGCGAGCCAGACGGAAGAGGCATGTGCCTGGCAGGCAAAACCAAAAACGAACTTACCCTAGTTTAACCAGTACACTGGGACATAAAAGGAAACCTTGATGTTCTTAAAACTTGACCAAAGTCTGAATAAAACCTCATCTTTCAAATTGAACAAATTACTTATTAGCTGGAGAAAAGTGAAGGGAAGTTTGGAGTCAGCATTCTAGGGTTTTTTACTGCTGGGTCCAAGTCCCTGACCTCTAAAATTATCCTGGACCTCACCCTCCGTCCTTCCTACTTTCTGGAAAACTATCAGTCCCCTACACTTGCCCAAAGAGGTCTTTGTCAAGGTTACAGAGCTGCATTTTGCCATTCCCTAAAACCTACCGCCTCACCTCTGTCTGCATACCCTTATGCCCAGTTCAGGAAAAGAACTCTCTCCTCATCCACCCTTTTCTCTCTCAAATACACACACACACACACACACACACACACACAAAGCCAGGAACATCCCACCTCTGCCAGAGTTCCAGGCCCATAGGCACTGATTGTGACTTTTAGATTCCTCAGGAAGACATCAACCATCAGCTCTTGCTCCACAGAAAGGTCCATAGGTGTTCTCAAGGCTTCTCTGTCAGTGGACTTGGGGTTGTAGGTGGCACCTTGCCCATCCTTTGCTTGGTCGGGGCAGACTCATGGCTGGCTGTAACTCCCATAACAACTTCTCAACATCTCTGCTGTCTCCAAACCTTTGTATCCTCCCTTTGGTTCTTAGAGCCATCTAAGCTCTTCCTTTTTTTATCTCGAAAGACTTTTTGGAGGTGAATTTCATACAACATAAAATAACAATTTTAAAGTGTACGCTTCAGTGGCATTTAGTATATTCATGATGTGAAGTCACCACCTACATTGAAACTCAAAACATATCCATTGCCCCAAAAGAAAACCTGCAGCCATCACTCTCCATTTCTTCTTTCCCCAACTCTTAGCAACCCCTCTAAACTGTCTTGGTCACCTGCTTTGGAACTTCCACATTTGGGTCTCAGAGCTTATTTCTTCTCTCTCATACCTGGTGCCTGGTCTTAAGCTCCGGCCTAACTTCCTGCTGTCCTTAGCCCAGTCTTGACTTAAATACCCTCCTTCCAATTCATCAACAGACACGTTCACTTGTTTGGCCTTGGGCCCCTTACCTGAACTCTGCAGGAAAGCACTGTTTCAGACTCCACAAATCCTGTTTCAAACACTGTTTCAGAGTGTGGATTTGATCTGGGGAATATGAGTAAAGGAGTAGCCTCCAGGAAAGGCCTGGCCTCTGACCCTGGCTGTTGGAGCACCCTCCGTGGATCAGGCAATAGGGAGCAGTGGGGTCCCCTGACTTCCTCTGCCTGAGGTGGGACCAGAGGCTCATGGGAAGCCGTCCACCAGTCAGTGGGGCGAGGGGGTGCCCCTTTGATGTTCTTTGTCCAGTACCCCCATCATCTGCACACTTATGACAACATATTCCAACTTGCTGCCTCCTTGGTTTCCAAGCCTGCTCTGACCTGTAAGCCCCTGGAGGGCATGGACCATGTCTATGGGGATTAGCAAACCAATTAATTGTCACTTAAGAAAACTTTCAAAGCATCAAGACCTCTGTGGGCCTTCCCCATCTCTAGCACAAACTGGAGCCCACTTGGGAATTCCTCCTGAGAGGCCATCTGGGCCGAGGACAGTTGGTGGGAACCTCCTCTTCCTCTACCTCTCAGAGAGGCTGGGCCCAAAGCCCTGCCATTAACTAGAAGCTGGAGCTGGGAGGAAACAGAAACTTCATTTTAAAAATGAAGTGAGGTGGGGGTGGGGCACAGTGTAACAGGAGATTTAGATGGCTCAGTCTTCTGAGAAGCATGCAGGAAAGGTACAAAAGCTGCAGGCATGGAAGAGGTAGAGTGCCTGGTAGAAGGGATGGTGGGTCACCCAAAGTTAGGGAGAAAAGAGACCCAATGGAGGGCAGCAGAGTTGTGGCCCACGGTCTTGGGTAACAAGATGTTTGCAGTCATCCTATGCATTTGATGAAAGGTCCTCATTTAGGGGAAATGTGCCAGCAGCAATGCCAATTGGCAGGTTTGGGCCTGGTTTGAGACTTGACTGATCCTTCACAGGAGAGAAGCTATGAGCAGGCATACTGCCAAGATAGGAGTATATCACAAGACCCAGACTGAAAGGGTGTGCCTGAACTTCCTGGGTCTTCCTGGGACTCGGCCTCTGGGTCAGGAGACCTGGTGCCTGTGGTGACCTGACCGGACAAGGTGCACAGTGGGGCACACACCACACTGCCACTGTATCACTTAGGGACAAAAAGGTCAGGGCTGAGGTTTCTGTAAAAATCTGGAGTCTCTGAGCACTGGGACAAGAGGCAGGGTGCCAGGTGTTGCAAGTCTGCGAAACTCATCAATCCCATATCCTCTTCCCAGACACACACATTCCCAGCCTCCCCTGAGGCATGTTAGGGCTCTGTGACTGGGACCTGGCCAGCGCGGTAGGGGCCACACCACTTCTAGGTCTAGCTGGCATTGAAATGCCACTCCCTGTCCCAGGCTGCCTTCCCTTTCAGCGGACACAGCGGATGGGGGCCAAAGCAGGCTGATGGCATTGCGGGCCCCAGTCCTTCTCCCAGGATTCTTCTTGCTCTCTTTCTTGGCACCCTTTGCTATGTGATTTCAGTTCCTCTCACTAAAGAGGCGGGGCCCATTTCTCTTCCTGAGTCTGGGATGTCAGCAGATGTGATACCCGAGGAGCTTGGAAAAGCATTTGCTTTTCTCTGCTTCACTTTTTGCTCCTCTGTAGTTACCTTAAAACCACCACTGAGTTCGCATGCTGGAAGATGAGCCATCCCGGTCGCCCTGTCCCTCCAGCTGACCCCACGATGATGTGTGAATTAGGTTGTAGGAGACCAAAGTGCTGCCAGACAAGTCCAGCCTAAATTGCTGGACAAGTGAACTAAAGAAATGTTTATTTGTGTGTATTTGTTTTATTCATTTGTTTTAATGCAGCCTTCCCGTGGAGCTAGATAAATCAAACAGCAGCCACCCCAAAAGACAGAAAGGAACAGAGCCCCCCACCACCATCCCCCTGGATCCCACGGAAGGAACAATAAGCTCTCACTGTGCCATCACACTGAGACTTTGGGGTTTGCTTGCTACCTCAGTAGAGCCGGCCCTCTCCTAAGCCACCAGGAAAAGGATCGTGAGCCACCTTCCTACTCATGTTCCCAAAAGGCCTGAGCAGAGGGCAGGCAGTAGACAAACGTAACCAAAGGAACAGCAAGTAGCCTCCAGCACAGGGGGGAGAACTGATGCAACTTCTGGAAGCCCATGCGCTGGTAGAGGGCCAAGGCTGAGTGCTGCAGCATACTGGTGGTGAGGACGACTTGGCTGTAGCCCTGGTTGCGCGCGAACTGGAGGACGGTCCTGACCAGGGCTTTTGCTATCCCCTGACCTCGGCGATCCAAGGCCACGCACAGGTGAAGCAGCTCCAACTGCTCCTTGTGCAGGGAGCGCTCCTTGACAGGCAGCGCTCCGACGATGCCCACCACCTGCCCCTCAGCCTCAGCCACCCAGAAGCAGGAGCCGGGCTCACTCAAGTAGGACTTGGTGATGTTGGACATGTCTGTGCGCAAACAGTTGGCTGTAAACTTGGTCCAGGGGTATTTGCAGAGGAATCTCAGAGCAGTGAGGAGGGTGGGGCTGGCTATGAGGGCCAGCAGCCAGGAGCCAGAGACCAGGAGGAGGCCGAGGGACACCCCAAGCAAGAGCATCAAGGTTCGGGGCAGCTTCAGGATGTGGCGGAAGGAGGCAGGGCCATACTCATCCAGTGCATGGAAGAACAAGTCCAGGACCTGTGTGCGGTCACTCTCCTGGTATTTGCGGATGTGGTAAGGAGCCATGGAGGACTGCCATGCCTGAACCTTAAAGTCCACAAGAGTGAGCGACCTTCCTGGCAGCCCTGGGGAAGAGAAAGGAAGCCAGATAAGTGCCCCATCTCTGCCACCTCCCGGAAGTGGGGGAGACACTGCTCCGGGGATTTCTGCTTTTGTCCTAGAGGATGTAGCAAACAGCCTACCCTTCCCCCCTTGACTGCAAATTTTTAGGCTACTGAGGTGGCATAAGAGTCAAACATCAGGGCACCTGGGTGGCTTGGTTTGTTAAGCATCTGCCTTCAGCTCAGGTCATGATCTCAGAATCCTGGATCGAGTCCCAGGTCAGGTTCCCCACTCAGCAGGGAGCCTGCTTCTCCTGCTACTCTCTCTCCCTCTGCCTCTCCCCGATGGTACTCTTTCTTCCAAATAAATAAATAAATAAATAAATAAATAAAATCTTAAAAAAAAAAAAAAAAAAAAAAAACAACATTAAAAAAGTCCCAGACTTGATACCCAGAGCAGGGTCCCAGGCTCCAGGCCTCTCTCAAGAAACTGTCTTTCAATCCTAGTCCTCTCACCTGCTACCACAACAGACTTTAACGTCCAGGGCCGTGTCAGGACCGCCTCTGCCCTCAGTCTCTGACTGGATTCCCAGGAGAGACTGTGCAGGGCTCCCTCCACCACCAGGAACCAGCCCCTTCCTGGATGGCCACCTGGTTGGCTGGCTTCTGCACACTGGAAGCCCCAGGATCAAGAGGATGGGCTATGATGCAACCTGAAGCCCATTCTCCACTGATCTCTTGATCGCCAGGGAATTAGCCTGCCAGGGGAAGCAGGGTCTGGAACATCTCAGGGAATCTTGCCCTGGCAGACGGCCTACATGTTCCTCCCTTGGTGGTTGGGGCCTGGAGCATCTCCCAGCTGGCCCCTCGATATGCCCTTGTGTCCACTTCTGGCCCCTTCTGGGACACAGCTTCTGGGAGCCTGGGGACTGCACCCCCGCCTTGTGCTGTCATTACAGGCTAGAGTCCAGACCCGTGGCTCAGCACGCAAGGTGCTCTCTCCCTGCCTAGCTCTACCTGGCCTGAGGGAAACTGATCGTTTGCAGTTCGCCGGCCTCATCTCACTAGGCTCCATCTTCATTCATTCGGTTGTTCAAGGTACTGTCGTGTACGCTGCCACGACTGCGTGCCTGACTGCCTCTTCAGCTCTAAACAACACTGACAAAGCCGGGGACAGCCACCGCTATGACGCGCCCCTGGTGTGTGCAGCTGTGAAATATTTTGCACTGAGAGCAACTAAAGCGGGGAAAAATTCAACAGAAAAGCCCTTCTCTGTGGCACACGTGTGCTGTCCAGGGGGTCGCTTCCGTCCTGGAAACGTGGCGGGCGCTTCTCCCCACGCACCCTCAAGGCCAACCTCTATTAATATTCTCCACTGCTCCTGAAGCCGGGCTCTCGTCCTCCTCAAGCTTGAGTGTTAAGCTTCATGGAACGCCCGTCTGGGCGAGGCGCCCTGTGGGCCGCCCGGCCGGAGCTGAGGGCCTGGCACACCCAGGTTTCCCGTGCCAGGGGCTCCTCAGCAGTGGTCGGCAATAGCGAGATCCGTGAGGCGCGCGGCGCGGCGCGTCGCGCAGAGGCACCTGCTGCCGCGGGGGTGACGGGAACTTGCGGGGGTGACGGGAACTTCCGGGGAGGACCCTCAGGGCGAGAGCGAAGGGAGAGGTAGATCGCGGGGAGGCTGAGGGGGAGAGGGCGTCCGGGGCTGAGGGGACTGAGGCGTGAAGGCCCTGAGGCAGGTCAAAGGCAAAGTGTTCGGGGGACAGGTGGCCAGCACGGCCAAGGGAGGGAGGGAGGGAGGGAGGGAGTGGTGAGGGCGGCTGGGGCCTGGGCATGCGGGGCCTATCGTCCCAGTTTGCGGAGTTTGGACTCTACTCCAAAAGCGACAGGAGGCCATCGATGGATATGCTTTTAACTGGGGAGTAACGTAGCGGTCTGTGTGTGCACGTGTGTGCCTGCCTCTGTGCACCTGTGCCTGCTCTGGCTCCATCTGGGGAGTGAATGGGAGGAGACCGTAGTGGAACCACATAGCCCCCACCCCCACAGGCTAGTGTCCCAGTCCAGGTGAAAAAAGAGCCCCCAGGTACAGATACGCAGGTTGCTCACTGTTCAAGAGCATTCGGGCAAGGAGGACTCATCGGAACAGAAATAGAGCCCTGCTCCACTCACCAAGCCGTGAGCCCTGACACAGACCTGAATCTGGCCAAAGGTGAAGGGGGAGCTTTTTCTTATTTGCTCAAAGGCGGCACTGCCCACTGGACTGTGCATTCAGTGGACTGCTGTCTGTATTCACTAAGGAGCTACGTGGGCTAACAGAGGCCCTACAAGAGTGAGTGGTGGCTTGGAACAGAGTGAGGCAATCCAGATGGTGAGAACCAGCCCACCCGTAGTGCATTTTGTGGGCAGAAATATCAGGAGTTTGTAATGACCCAAATGGGAATGAGGACGAGGAAGGGGTCAGAGATGACAGCCACATTTCTGGCAAGAACCTCTGGAGGATGCAGGAGAGACAGACTTGGTGCCCCTAGTGGTACCATCCTGAAGCCTTCTGGTCAGAAACCAGAGGCTGGCAGCTGGGGCCCAGGCCTAGTGGATGGAGACTGCTGACAGGTGTTTGGCACCCAGCAAGGTCACAAGGGTAAAGTTTAACATGAAATCTGAGGGGTGAGCCATGGGTATTTGCTACATTGGTTTCATACATTTTAATATTTAAACGTTTCAGTGTTAAGCAGAATTTGAACTAGGAATCCAAAGGGGCTCCAAAGTACAGTTGAGTTTTCCTAGCGAGTCTAATATTAACCAGTCAAAAACCTAACAGTCAAGCTGAGGGACCAGAGGTCTGTGATCTGTCCCCATGCTCTCCTTCCTTGTATTCTCACTGGGTTCTGTGGCCTCCTCAAAACCCAGTGGCTTGGTCTCCAGGTTTTTCATCTTTCCTCACAGCCATAAACAATGATAATGTGAGGATATATTGACATTTAAAAAAGACTATAAAACAGTAGGTTTTAATTCATTTTTGGAAAACCATAACTTGAAACTAATGTATAGAAGCAAGCATGCAAAGAGAAAAGTCTGAGCGATCATACCAAATGATGGCAGCATCTGGATGGAGGACTTATGGGTCATTCTCTGTGCAAATGATGGAACCTTGGGTGTGCTGAGACCCCAGGCTCTGGCCTTCAGATGGTGAAACAGAGGCATGTGGGAATCTACCTGGCTCTGCCTCAGCTGGATCTGAGAGTCTAAAGGCACTTAGCTAAGATCATGAACTCCCAAAGGTAAGGCACATGTGTTTATTATTTCCCATTTTAATTAACTGGTGTAGTGTGTACAATTCATTGGCATTCAGCACACTCAGTATGTTGTGCAGCCACTGCCTCTACATGGTTCCAAAGCATATTCACACCCCAAAAGCATCCCCCTGACCCCTACGTAGTCTCTCTCTCTTCCTCCTCTCACCAGACCCTGGCAACAACTAACCAGCTTTTTAGATATTTCATTTAAATCAAATCATGTGATAGGCGAAATTCTGCGTTCAGCTTCTTCCACTTTGTTTTAAGGCTCACCCATGTTGTAGCTTGTATCAGTAGCTCATGGCTTTTTATGGCTCCATAATATTCCACGGTAGAGATATCCCACATTTGTGTATCCATTCATCCATTCATCCACTGAGGGACACTTGGGTTGTTTCCATCTTTTGGCTATTGTGAATTGTGCTGTTAGGAACATTGGTGTATATGTTTTGGGTTGAGCACCTGTTTTCGGTTCTATTGGGTATATACCTAGGAGTGGAATTTCTGGGTCATATGGTAATTTTATGTTTAACTTTTTGAGGAACTGCCATACTGCTGTCCAAAGTGGCTGAACTGTTCTACTTTTCCACCAGCAACGAGTCCTGTTTTATACTCCTGTCTGCCTCAGCACTACTGGCTAGTACAAAAAGGGAAATCAGATGCCTGGCACTGTGAGGAATCTCTTTTCCTAGGCTCTGTTTGATATTCATAACAATCTAAGAACTAAGGTTGATATCAATGACCCCATTTACAAATGGAAACCAAGGCCAGAAAAGCTGAGATCTTCTACTCAAGGCCTCGTAGAATCACCATTAGTTCAAAGGTTGTAGATTTAAGAGGAAAAAGTCATTAAAACCCCACACTTATATCTTTGAAAAATATTCCTTACTGCATCAGCGCAGCCCAGAAATGGGACAGTGAGAAGGACAGTTCATAAATGGCATTACATTTTGGAAATCTCAGGGAGAAGAGAACATCAATTCAGTTTCATTTAACTTAAATTCCTTAAATTCTCCACTAATCTCTCATCAGGGCTCCCCATAACCCAGTGTCAGACCAATGCCCTGAACTTCTACTGGGAGCTCATTATTTTGAGAAGATGAGTGGAAGAAAATCATGGCAAGTCCTTTCAAGGGGAAAGAAGTAGATGGGTGAGACATCCTAGTAAGATGTTCAGGAATCCTAGAACTATGATTCCAGCTCCACAGAGATGTTCTGTAACCTTACAACTAATTGTCTGAGAGAGTGAGAGAGTATCAGGCACTCTTAAATTAGGGTAACTCAAATTAGAGCATTCCAAATTAGGGTAACTCCAGCAGATTTCATGCAGATGATCAAAGGGACTAATTCTGAAGGTATGGGTGGGTAGAGAGGGACCGAGGATGGTGCAAGAACAAGGTGTATTATTGCCCAGGAGGCCTGAAGCAGCGTGGGAGGGAGAGATGACAGAAACCTGACTCAGGAGTTGAAAGGTTCAGGGACAAAGCCAGCCCACATGACCTTGCAGGGAGGGGGCCAGGAGAATAAATATGCCGGCCTCACATGGTCTTCCCCTTTCCAGTCTCCTGCGGGTCACCTACTTGGCCAAACCTAAGCAGAAGCCAAGGAGAAGAGTCCTCTTGCTGCCATATAGGTCCACCTCTCAGAACAGGGGCGGGGCAGGGGTATTGGAAGGATTGATCTACAGGGGAACATGGAAGGTCAGTGGCAGAAAGGACTATAAAAACATCACTAACAGGCAAATTTGATGAATACAAACTTCATTCTGAGACCAACCAGACTAGGTTATGCTTATATTGTGATGTGAGTGCAGAGTGGCTGCCATTAGTAAACCAGAGCAGAGAAGTGGCTGCAGTAGGTAGGGCAGAAGGGCACCTTTCTGCTCTGGAAGTTCTCTAATGAGTACAGCTGCTCATCCCCAAGAATTCTACTTTAGAGAAACTATCCAAAAGAAAAACATGTACAAAGATTTATTGCAAAAGTGAAACATTAAAAGCAGTATAATGTGTAAGAAGAGACTAGGTATGTTACATGTACCTTGTCGATACAAAGAAAGTGAGTGACGGCATGGGGCATGGGAGGAGCCATGCCACGGAGGTGTTCAGAGCATGGGGCCTGGGGTTATTGGGATCAGACTATTAGTTCCAGGCAGCTGAAACGCTCTGTCAGGGAAAGAGATGCCTTTGTAATGGAGACGTCTGGGGAAGGCACCGCCTTAACCAAGGGATCCAACTTTTATCACTAATGATGGGGCCAACGGACATTGCGTGGTGACACACAATGGCAAGGATCCAAGATTACTTCCAAAAATATTTAAGCTGATGTAAATCATGAACAAATCCAGATAGTGTGGAATTCTGAAAGATACTTCGGGTGCTCTTCAAAAAATGTCAACATCACTCTTAAAAGTTTTGCTGTAGATGAAAGGAGATATAACAACTAAACACTGTGTAGGCTGGAGTGCCAGGTCTATAACTTACATTCAAATCATTCAGCGTGGGGTGCCTGGGTGGCTCAGTGGGTTAAGCCGCTGCCTTCAGCTGAGGTCATGATCTCAGGGTCCTGGGATCGAGGCCCGCATCGGGCTCTCTGCTCAGCAGGGAGCCTGCTTCCCTCTCTCTCTCTCTCTGCCTGCCTC
>NC_081563.1:50346953-50376875 GCF_022355385.1 Mustela nigripes | reverse complement strand
GCTCAGCAGGGAGCCTGCTTCCCTCTCTCTCTCTCTCTGCCTGCCTCTCCATCTACTTGTGATTTCTCTCTGTCAAATAAATAAATAAAATCTTTAAAAAAAAAAAAAAAATCATTCAGCGTGTGTGTGTGTGTGTGTATTGTACACACCTGAGCACAGGCAAGTAGGAGAGCAAGAGGCAAGAGCAAACAAATGTAGCGAAGTGTTAAGAACAAATAGTAAATTCACATGAAAGGTACATGGACTTTTCCTGTATAATTGTTAATTGTTCTTTAGGTTTGAAACTTTTTGAAATAGACTTCAGAGATTAGATCTGTTTCCTCCCTGGTAAAAATCTCTCCGGATTGTAGTAAGACTAAATGAGGTAGTACATATAAAATGCTAAGCACACTACAGACAAGAAATGTCAGTGATGTCCCTATGCTTTATTATTTATGACCATGATAGAAATCACTATTTCCACCTTCCTACTTTCCAGCATGTGGAAGGATCATACTTCTCTGTTCCTTATGTGGTTGGAAGGACCACATGACTGGCTTTGGACCATGAAATGTGAGATAAGCAGACCCAGTTTGAGTCACTGCCCCTTGTGTTTACTGCTTCACCCTGGCTATGCAGACTGAGGATGACACAGACTTTTGTCTGTTGTGTGAAGCCAGTGAGCTTTAGGGACTACAACTGAAGCCTAATCTAACCCAGAAGTCCACAGAATATGGCCACAGGTCAAATCCTGCCCACCATTTATTTTTGTCAATTGAATTTTGTTGAAACACAGCCATACTCATCACTTATGGCCTATGGATACCATGACAGCAAGAGTTAGTGGATGCAGCAGAGACCTTATGGTCTGCAAAGCTGAAAATACTTACTATCTGGCCCTTCACAGAAGTTTGCTGACCCTTAACCAACGCAGTCTTAACTGCTACAATCAAAATAGAAGACAAAGTGAAAAAAGAAAACCCAAACCATCTATAAAACATGACAATATTAGCTGTATGACCTTGAGCAAGTTACTTATTATTTGTATAATCTTTTAGTTGCCTTGTGTGTAAAATGGTGGTTATACTAGTATTTACCTATGATGAATGAATTCTTGTATGTAAAACCTTCGGAACCAGGACGCTTGGAAGGGAAATGCCAGAGGAGCCAGAAGTAAGGGCAGGAATATGAACTGATGAATATAAAATCACTAAGGCAAGAACCTAGTAAATGCCCAATTATTCCAATTACATAAAGATGAAATATATTTGAATAGAAACAGAAGACTAGAAGATAAGAACACATAATAGCAACAGTGGCTATCTTTTAAAATATTAAAAGAGAAGACGGCAGTGGCTTTTTTTTCTTTGTTGTAACATTCTGTGTTTTCTAGAATTGAACATATATAATAAGACAGAAAAATCCATTTTTTTAATAAATACTGAAAATTTTTAATATTTGTCACTTCACAAAACATCTTTTGTTGACATTCTACAAATGATACCATCCAATAATGTTCCAATACTTTCTTCTTGTGAAGACAGTTTATATATCTGTAAAGATAGAAGACAAATTATGGCATGCTAATATATTCATGCACTACTCATTTTCATCATACAAACATGTATAAGTGAAATTTTTATTCATCTACTGGGATAATGGCATGAAATCACAAATCACAAATGTAATTAAAATATGCAAAGTAGATGGCAATTCATCATTTAAGTCAAAAGTTCCCTTTAAATTGCAGTTATGGTGATTAACCCTATAAACACAGAAACCAAATTTGTACCAATTTTAAAAGTGTACATGTAGACATTAAAGATCAGGCTCACACAGGGCAGCCTGGGTAGCTCAGGTCATGATCCCAGGGTCCTGAAATCAACCCCTACATCTGCATCTGCATAGGACTTCCTGCTCAGCTGGGAGTCTGCTTCTCCTTCTGCCCCTCTCCCTTCCCCTGCTTGAGCTCCCTCTCTTGCTCTGTGCTCTCTCAAAATAAATAAAATATTAAAAAAAAAAGATCAAGCTTACACAGTGCATTTGAAATATAAAATATAGAATTTATTTATTCTTAGAGAATGCTTTTATCAACTAAATTTCTAACTATATTTTACATAAACCTGCACTTTCTAATTCTTAGCCTCTATAATTCAAGTAATTTTTAATTACATTAACCTTTAAAAAAAAAAAGCATTGGTGATCAATAAGCAAACAGCATTGGTTTTACTTTTCCTCTTTTTTTTTCTTAAAAGATTTTATTTATTTATTTGACAAAGATCACAATTAGGTAGAGAGCCCAATGCGGGGCTCAATCCCAGCACCCCGGATCATGACCTGAGCTGAAGGCAGAAGCTTTAACCCACTGAGCCACCCAGGCACCCCTCCCCTCTTCATCACTCTTTCTAAAAATACAGATTTACAAACCTTTTTGACTTCTGTAATATTTGTTATGTCGGGAAGGTTTTTCAGAGAAATCTGATGACCTTCAACCTGAGATATTAGGTCTTCTTGATTTATTTGTTTTTCTCCCTCTTCAATATAAACAATTAGAATTGAAGTGTCATTTGCTGAGATACCAAATTTTTTCAAAGCTTCTGAAATCTAAGGGGAAAAAAAGGTAAGATAATATACTAGTAGTTTCTGTGTCTGAAACATCTCCCCATCAGCCTCCTTCTCTGGCTGGGGGTTATTTTCATTTCCAAATGGTTCTCTCCACCTAGTGTTTCTCTTCAACAGCCCTTCCTAACACCCACCAGCTATGCCTCTAGCACACTCTCTGCTCACAGGTACACCTCCTTACTGCACAGGCAAGCCCATTCTTGGCATGGCACACAAACACCCCCTCCTTCTGATCCCCGATGAACCTCCAGCCACGCACGCCTACCTTCTAGCCAGCCTGGACGGTGCCGGTCCTATCATTTCACACTTTTCCTCCTTCTGTCTGGAGTGCCTCATCCTTCACCGTCCAGTGCACATGGCACTCCCCGCTGCAGCCCACTCCTTACAGGAGTTGCTTCCTTGTTGTTCCCATAGGTTTGACTTATTATTCCCAATATATCATTTGTCTTAGAGCAGCTGGATTTCTGTCATTTCCCTGCCTTCCTCAGGAGCATATTTCCTTCCCCTGCCCTGGAACTGTAGCCAAAAGAGGGACCAGCCCAACAGATGCTTACTGAATTGAATAGTTTCTCAAGTTATTTCAAATGATCTCAAAGAAATAATAATTATCTGGAAATGTTTTTCTCCAGGTACCAAGGAGTTAATTCTATTACCCTGCACTTTATAATTTTATAAAATTTCAAACATTATTTGAAATTATGCTGCAGCATTCCCAATTATCCTCTGGATGCTATTATTACCTGGTTGTGTTATTAACAGTAGTAGTAATACTCAAACTTCATCAGCAAAATTTTCAGGGTTTTTTTGTTATTTTTTTAATGTGCCACATATGGAATGTCTTTAGCTCAGTAACTTACCATCAGTACCTCAAACCACAAACTTCCTGTGCCCCGGAGGTGTGAGAGCACCCGTGTTAAGGGCTGTTAACCGGAGGACTTCTGGATATGGAAAAGACATGGATTCTATCCTCAAGTTTATAGGGAGAGTAGATGTGCGCGATAACACACAAATATCTATGCTTAATGTTTTACCATTTAAATGTATATATCATTTAGGGGGATCTTCCTGCTCCTTTTATCTGAGGACAGATAAAACTGTCCTCATTTCATGTAGCTTAACTTCTGTTTACTCATATCTGAAATGACTAAGCTTATTTGTCTAGTAAGAGGCAGTGCTAAACCTCAATTCTGTCCAGAACTCTTAACTATTATTTTGCTTTGTTACCAACAACAGGTGTACAGGAATTCAGCCTCCAACCCAACACTAGGGAACACATGGTATATCATGACAAGGTCAACAGAAATAAATTAAGTGAAATCCATATTAATTACATTGTTATTTGGGGAAAGGTTGAAAATAATTTCAGTTGGTAGAGTTCTTGTCTTCATTTTTCCCAGTTTGTAGAGATGAACTGCTTTGTTTGCTGCCACAAGTATCTGAAATGGATCGACAATCTACCAAAGAGGACAGAAAGAATTACACATGGAGCATCTGGAGCGCCCTGGAGATGCATGCCTTAGCTTTTGGTAACTTCGATGTCAGGCTATTTTACTTCATCACAATTTCTGTGGACTACATTTTCAAAATTGCTGGGTGTTCAGAAAATCATAGAATTTTAAAAGCCGCAAGAAACTTAAGTAGTGAAAAAATTTTAAATAACATTTGTTCAGAATATCATGGGAAAAGCCATATTCTAAACATTTTACGTGTGATATTTTAATCCTTAAAACTACCCTATGAAATCAGTATTATTATTCATGTGCAGTGGACAAGGAAACCAAAGCAAAGAGTGTCTGGGTTTGAATCCCAGCTCTGTCACTCAACCACTGAGGGGACCTGGGCAAATTCCTGTTTTATCTGTTAGATGCAGATAGTCATAGTATTTATTTCATAAGGTTGTTGTGAAGACTGAGCTGGTATATGGAAAGGAACAGAGTAAGCATACTCCAAAGGTTGGCCACCACCTGCTCAAAGTTGTAATGGCAGAGCTGGGATTAAATTCTGCTGCTGTGTTTCCACAGTGTGGCCTCTTAACCACTATACCTGCCTCCTGTGCAGAGATTTTTTTCCCCCCCCAAATAACAGCTTTTTAAAATTTTTATTTATTTTTTAAATTCTTTCTTTAAATTCAATTTAGTTTACATATAGTATTAGTTTCAGGGGTAGAATTCAGGGATTCATCACTTACATATAACACCCAGTGCTCATTACCTCAAATGCCCATCACCTAGTTACCCCATCCCTACACCCTCCTCCCCTCCAGCAACCCTGTTTGTTTTCTAGAGTTCAACATCTTATCGTTTGCCTCCCTCTCTATTTTCATCATTATTTTTCCTTCCCTTCCCCTATATTCATGTTTTCTTACATTCTCCAGGAGTGAAATCATATGGTATTCATCTTCCTCTGGCAATTCTTTCGCTTACCAGAATACCCTGTAGTTCCACCCATGTTGCTGCAAATGGCAAGAGTTCATTCTTTTTTTGATGGCTAAGTACTATTCCATTGTATATATATATACCACATCTTCTTTATCTGTCAATGGACATCTGGGCTCTTTTAATATTTCGGCTATTGTGGACACTGCTGCTATAAACATTTGGGTGCATGTGCCCTTCAAATCCTGTGCAGAGATTTTTTTCTAGTTCAGACGAGAAGATGAAGATCCAGGAATTTGCCATTAGATCAGAGCCTGACCACAACCTTTCTTTATCTCCTGGGGAAGTTCCCAGCACTTAGGCTTCTATTCACTGTTAAATTCAAGGCTGGCCCAGTCTGACTCCAAAGCCTGGACGAGAACTCTTTACCCAAAGGTGACAGTTTTAGGCTAACCCGTAACATCATGAAAAATTAACATACTCTTCAATGCCCTGTTAAAACTCAGCTAGTCTCACTTATACTCACCACCTTAGGGTTTATTAGTGAACCATCAATAGCACCGTCCATGGCCTTTTTTCTCAAGTCTCCAGCATTTTTTACATCTTTAAATAACAGAAGGGTCACCCTGCATTCGGGAAATAGGTCCAGCTGATGTGTTAACTGCATTTCATAGACAAGCAGGAGTCTATCTGCATAAAACCAAAAAGACCAAAAGACTTTGTTTAAAAGTTAATGTTATAATTCACTAAAAAATAGCCTTGCTAACAAATAAAATAACTTTAATAAGATGGCAGAACTGTTAAACTAGAAGAATCCATCCCAAAAGCACATTTGCATCCTCATGAGATGTCTTCCCACCCACGCTGACGTGTTTCTAGCTTCCTTTACCATTCTTCAGAAAGGATCAAGGTTACTGCCTGGTTCCCTTGTTGTACAGACAGGATCTGATGCATGGCTGAGGGGAAGCTTCTCTAATAGCCAAGTAGGAGCAGAATGTCAGGAATTTGTTAGACAAGAGGTTGCTGATGCTATTAGTAAAACCTCATGCCAACTTAGCCTTTTTAGCTTCCTGGGCTTACCATTATATGTAATTTTAGCAGAACCTAGACACAAATATTAAGAAAATTTTATTGAAGAAAGTATGACACCTGACTCAAAGATACTCATTTCATAATGACATCTGAGCAGAGAGGGTACAATCACTAAACAAAGAAAAAGAAAAAAGATCAATTACTGGCCCTTTCTTACACATAAGTTTAATAAGGAAAGGACAAAGACATAAAAGAAACATAAAAGACAAGAACTTGACTAACCAGAAAGACAACCATATCTTTGAATTGATAAAGTATTGCAAAAATATGACGTTTAAAACAATGTCAATCAGGGCGCCTAGGTGGCTCAGTGGGTTAAAGCCTCTTCCTTCAGCTCAGGTCATGATCCCAGGGTCCTGGGATCGAGCTCTGCATCAGGCTCTCTGCTCAGCAGGGAGCCTGCTTCCTCCTCTCTCTCTGTCTGCCTCTCTGCCTACTTGTGATCTCTGTCTGTCAAATAAATAAATAAAATCTTAAAAAAAAAAAAAAACAATGTCAATCAAAGTCTTAGTGAGATATTTGGATGAGGCAATTTGATAGATTCATTTTATCCTTTTACTTGGTTCCATTTCTACGACTCTTTTCAAAGAATAAACCAAAAACCTGAAAATTTATGTAAACTAGATGTCCCTCTCATCATCCTAATAGCAAAAAGTTGAAAAATTATCTAACTAATAACAGAATTTGTTGCAACTAAACAACCATATTAAAAACTATAGTCCCGAAAAGCAGTTAAGGATGTGTGAAAACAGCAATAAATAACATTGATTTAAAACATGTGCTTGAAAAACAAAACCTAAAATGTAGCATAAATAGTGGACTTCTCAAAAAAGTGCATAAAAATACTGAAAGGAAAATAAACCGAAAAGTTCTGACTTGGTGGAATGACATCTGAGTTTTTATTAGGAAAAAGCAGTATGTGTGGATCATATCTTGGCACACCGCGGTTCAATCTTTATAGTCATGGGAATGTCCAATGGGAGGAAAAAGATACAGAAAAAAAATAACGAATATATTCCCAATTTCCCAAAAAAGATGCACACAGAAGACAAAAACATGAAACACGCCAAAATATGGCCATCTCGGGTGGTAGGAATATTGGTCATTTTTACCTTCTATTTAAAAAAGATGTCCGTTCTGAATTTTCTACAGGGAGCACACAAAATAGGAATACATATAATCAGCAGGGAAAAAACCTCTTCGCTGTTTATGTTTTAACACTAGGGAAAAAAGGATCCCTGGCAAAGGTCAAAATAAATTTCCTCACTTAGGCCAGAAACTTGGAATCATCCCCGAACACCTACCCCATAGTTAATCCACAGTCCAGACGATTCTACCTCTTAGGTATCCCTCTGACCCGCCCACTTCTCGTCTACACCCACTGCCCCCAGCAACACCGCCCCTTCTTCTATGGCTGTGGCCTTCCCGGGGCTGTCGCCTCGCAGTTCCCGCCCTCCGACCAGCCAACCTCCGGCGGGCAGAAAGAGCGATCCCCTCAAAAAGTAAGCCACAGCGGGTCCTTCCGCTGCTCGTGCGATAAAGCCTCCAGCCCCGCCACTCCGAGCCGTCACTCCCTCTGCTCGCAGGCGCGCGGGGCCCACACTCTCTCGGCCGCCGCCGCCGCCGCGGCCTCCCCGGCTTCCGGTGCCCGGGCTCCCCGCTCTGCGCCCCCGACCGGCAGAGCCCTGACTCCTACTCTCCCACTTGCCGTTAAGAGTCCATTTACCAGGGCGCCCAAAGCCCCGGGTCTGGTCCCTCTTAGACGCGCTTCTCCGCCCTTTCAGGACGTCAATGAGCAGGCGCCTGTCCCCGCCGGGCTGCGTTCCCGGGGCTGGGCTTCCAACCCCGAGAGGACCCACACGCCCGCGCTTCCGGTCCTCCTGGAAAACCTTCCCCTTGGAAACAAAGCCCTCACATTCCGGAAGCCGGGCCGAGGCGGCGTCCGCCCCTCCCGACACGCTTCTTCCCCAGCCTGAGCTGTCAGCGGACGCGGAGTGACGGGAGGCCCTGTCCGTCACTTCCGGCGACGGGGACGCTAAGGACCCAGGGACTGGACGCTGAGGTTTCAGTGCCGAGTCTCGGCCTTCTCTCCGACGTGTTGGGCAAGACGTAGGTTTCTTCCAGTGCAAAGCACAGTGTTGGCCAGGATGAGCTCCTTCGTCTCCGCTACAGTTCTCTGCGGGGTAGGCGGGACTCATTCCCTTCTTGCTGTCGGTGCGGTCGGTCATCTAGGGAGGGTCTCCTAGGGAGAGGGAATGGACAGATTGCCTCCGGTACTTAAAAGATAGGTGGCAGGACACTGATGAAATGAACCTCTTCTTGCATCTAGCAGGCTCTGAAATTTCTCATCCGTAAGAGTGTATCAGCCTCCAAGAGAGGAAGTAATCCTCTAAACAGGTTGCAGAGCATTATTTTCCATGTTTATAGTTGGAGCTCTTCTTGGACAGCACTTTTCTTTAAACAGGTACATTTACACAGGTAAATAATAAATATAGCTGTCGGGTAGGTGTGTGCTATGGAGAAAAAAAGATAGGAAAAGGGAGGAATGCCTGGCCGTGGGTATTACTATTTCAAATAGGATGGTTAAGATCTCACCAGAAAGTGACTGGAGGAGGTCTGGAAGCAACCTCTATGATATGGGAGAACAGCATTCCAGCCAACACAGAGTTCAAAGGCT
This sequence comes from Mustela nigripes, assembly GCF_022355385.1. Lineage (NCBI taxonomy): Eukaryota > Metazoa > Chordata > Mammalia > Carnivora > Mustelidae > Mustela > Mustela nigripes. The sequence continues at coordinate 50,368,130 of NC_081563.1, read as the reverse complement.
CTGAAACACAAAGGCCTTCCCCTATTTAAGGGGTAGCAAAGAGTAGCCTTTGGCTTGAATACGTGGGAATGTGTATGTGAAAAAGATATTCTGACCAAAGATTGGTATTCAGACTATATAAAGAACGCCCATAACTCAGTAAGAGAAAACAACCTAATTATGAATGGGTGACATATTTGAACACTTTATAAAAGATACATGAATCAGCCCAATAAACACATAAGATGCTCAACATCATAGCAGAGTAATGCAAATTTAAAACACAAGGAGCTGCCACACATTCACATAACTAAAATTTTAAAAACTGTTAATGTAAGTGTTGTCAGACACAATCGGTATTGCTGGTTTGACTTTTATAAAATAGTACAACCACTTTAGAAAAGAGTGGCCATTTCTTAATAAACCAAACGTGTATTTACTGTACTCAGCAGTTTCATTCCTTGGCATTTACCAGGAAAAATGAAAACGTGTACATACAAAGGCCTGTACATGAATGTTCACGGCAGCTTTAACAGCAAAAGACTGGAAACAACCCAATGCCCAACAACATGTCAGTGGATAAGCAAATTGTGGTAAATTCATACAATGGGATACAGCATTATTTTTATCATTAACAAAAAGGAATGAATTACTGATACTTGACAATACTTACAACATGGATGACTCACAAAACATACTCAGAAAAAAAAACACTAGAATTTATTACCATATGATCCCTTTTCTATAAAACTCTAGGAATTAAAAATTTTTTTTAGAGTGACTAGAAAGCAAAAGATTGCTAGGAATGGAGGAGTGAGAGGGGAGCCTGGAAGAAACCCCAAGGGAATCTTTGCCATGAAGCCAATGTTCTAGATCTTGATGTGGTGTTAGTTACATAGCGAGTAGGAATTTGTAAAAATTCATCATACTATGCACTTTAAAAATATATTTTATAGACAATAAATTATACCTCAATAAAGCTGATTAAAAAGACATTAAAAAAAAAGCAGCTCAGTTTTCAGCAGCATATTTGTAACCATCCACAGCTGGAAACCACCATAATGTTCATCAACTGAATGGATAAGCAAATCATATATCCATACAATGGACTACAACTTGACAATAAAAAGGAACCAACTGTTGTCACATAGAATAACATGGATGAATCTCAAAATAATCACGCTCAATAAAAAAGGCCAGACATTAAAATAGTACATTTTGTATGATTCCACTTACATAAGACTACAGTGATACAAAGCAGATCAGCGGTTGCTTAGGTGGGGGCCTTGGGTGGAAAAAGGGAATTACAAAATAGCACAAGGAAACTTTGGGGGTAACAGGTATGTTCTGTCTTAATTGTGGCAATGGTTTCATGGTTGTATACATGCCAAAAGTATCAAATTGTACATTTAAAAACATACAATATATCATATCAATTATGTCTCAAACTTTTATCTAGTTTTTGGGAGGGAGGTGGGGAGGGGCAGAAGGAAAGGGAGAGAGGATGTTAAGCAGTCTGCGTGCGCAGCATGGAGCCTGACTCGGGGTTTGATCTCATGACCCTGAGACCATGATCTGAGCCAAAATCAAGAGTCACATGCTTAACTGACTGAGCCATGAGGGTGCCCCCTCAAATGTTAAAAATCACGATGAGACAAAAATTCACCAGTATTAGAATAGGTACAATTAAATTGAGGGTACTAAGTGCTAGTAAGGATGTGAGCAACTGGAACTCCTATACCCTGTTGATGGGGATGTAAAATAGTTCAGCCATTTGGGAGACATTTGGCAGTTTCTTATAAAATTACGTAACAGTTACCTCATAGCAGCAGTCTCACTCCAAGGGAAATAAACACCTATGTTCACAGAAAAACCTGTATACAAATGATTGTAACAACTTTGTTTAAAAGTCAAAAACTGGAAGTGTCACCTGGAAGATGGATAAACAAACGGTGATATATCCATACAACAGAATGCTAACTCAGCAACAAAAAGGGAATCGAATGTTGATCCCCTTCGGTGACATAGATGGATCTCAAAAGCATTATGCGAAATAAAAGAAATCACACCCATAAGGCTATATACTATGTGATTAAATTCATGACATTCTGAAAAAGGCAAGAATACAGACCAAAGGGACACCTGGGTGGCTCAGTTGGTAAAGCAGCTGCCTTCAGCTCAGGTCATGATCCCAGTGTCCTGGGATCGAGTCCCATATCGGGCTCTGCTCAGCAGGGAGCCTGCTTCTCCCTCTGCCTCTGCCTGCCATTCTGTCTGCCTGTGCTCTCTCTCTTCCCCTCTCTCTCTCTGATAAATAAATAAAATTTAAAAAAAAAAAAAAGACAAAGGATATTATTTATAAAAAAAAAAAAAAAAAAAGAATACAGACCAAAAACCGATCAGTGATTGCCAGGGTATGGGGTTGGTGGGAACAGTTACTTACAAAATAACACGAGGAAAGTTTTGGGGGTGATGGCAAGGTTCTCAGTTGTGCTAGTCATTATAAAACAGTGCATTTGTTAAAACTCACTGAACTGCACACTAAAAATGGATGAATTTTACTGTTCCTAAAGTCATCTTGGTTGGGGTACCTGGATGGCTCAGTGGGTTAAAGTGTCTGCCTTTGGCTCAGGTCGTGATCCCAGGGTCCTGGGATGGAGCCCCGCATCGGGCTTTCTGCTTAGCAGGAAGCCTGCTTCCTCCTCTCTCTGCCTGCCTCTCTGCCTACTTGTGATCTCTGTCAAATAAATAAATAAATAAAATCTTCTAAAAAAAAAAAAGTCATCTCGGGCACCTGGGTGGCTCATTTTGGTTAAGTGTCTACCTTCAGCTCGGGTCATGATCTCAGGGTCCTGGGATCAAGCCCCTTGTTGGGCTCCCTGCTCAGCAGGGAACCTTCTTCTTCCTTTCCTTCTGCCAGCTCATGTGCACACATTCTTTATGTCAAATAAATAAAATCTTTAAAAAAATAAAAAAAAAGTCATCCCAGAGGCAAAGATAATCCCTTTACTAGAGTTGCAGAGGAAGAGGTCACTATGCATCATAAAATGAGTTCAAAAGATCTGATTTGGAAGAGTGTTAAATGAGAACTATCACAAGAACATCAGCCTTGTTCTCTACAATATATAAACCTGCATAAACATGCATAACTGTTACCATCTGCTAAAGTGAGTCTAACCTTGGAAGTGTTATCTGAACAAATGGGTCAAAGAAGACACCGAGACTCCAAAAACTATTCCCAAGTCATGTGAAAATAACCCTGAGAATAAATGCCTACCCAAAAGTACAGCCTATACTTCTTGGTAAATTGTTACTTTGAATATATTACATTTCTGTATTCCTAAAGGTATAAACATTTGTAGGATCTCCATATCAGATCAGGAAGAGCTCTGGTATTTCCCACTTTCGTATACATGGTTAAACAATTAAAAACCTATGATTGGGACGTCTGGGTGGCTCAGTTGGTTAAGTGGCTGCCTTCGGCTCAGGTCATAATCCCAGCATCCTGTGATTGAGCCCCACCTCAGGCTCCTTGCTCGGCGGGGAGCCTGCTTCTCCCTCTGCCTCTGCCTGTGCTCACTCTCTGACAAATAAATAAATAAAATCTTAAAAACAAAAAAACCTATGACTGCCAAATGTATTAACAAATGCTTGAGTACCTTACCTAGGTCCTCTGGAAAGCAGAGCCTCATACAAGGGTTAAAGTGCTAATGTTTTATTTGGGAAATGTGCAGACTAGTGACAGTGAGGGAAAAAAGGGCAGTGAAGCAAGGAAAGCTGCAAAGCAATGTGAGGTAATGGATTTCCTCATCAGCAGGGTCGTTTAGCAAGTGTCTGCTCAGTGGGCTAAGCTTTCTCTGGAAGGCTTGAAAGGAAAAACCTTTCCCCACAGTCCTCCACAGAAGGGAGCAAGGAGGGGGATGAATTTGCCTGCCAGGTGTCCTCCAGTCCTCTGTGTTTCACTAATCAAGGCTCCACACAGTGGGAACTTCCTCCTCATTTCTGATCATCCCTTCATTGGCAGTTCAGAAAGCCCGATCCTGTGCTGGCAGTAGAGCATCTCCTCCAGCTCTAACGTGAAGAAATGACAGAAGAGAGAGAGCTTGGTCTGGAGGCTGTAAGGGCCTTGATTAACCTGACCTTTAGTCGGCTCAGGGAGTACAGTAAGGTTTGCTGCCAAGGTGGAAAAGGGGACTGTGGGCCGGGTGACAGATGGTGCCTTTGGGAAGGAAGGGGGGAGTTGAGGGAATCTGAGACTGTGCTTGGAAGCTGCGATATAAATGAAATAAATACTAAATAGTGAAACAAGTTACCTTGTAGGAAAAGGTATGAATCAATAGGGGGTAGAGTTGGGAAAGAAGGCTTTACTGAGATAGGCTTCAAGAATGGGAATGATTTGCTCTCAGAGACCACAGCGCCATTATAGCCAAGGGAACAACTTGGAAGATAAAGACATGTGACATAAATGTGTACGGCATAATTCTGGGGCAGTTGTTAGAATTACATCAGAAAGGTGGTTCACACAGGTTCCTATATGGGGCTTCCTGCCACAGCAGGAGGGTTTGTGACTGACGTTACAAGACCAAATCGTGACTGAGGATACTCAAAGGCCTACACTTCTGGGACACAATGTATAAAAATCACGCTTGTTAGACTGAGGATAAATCCCAAACTCAATTTTATTGGCAGCAGATGCTCATTACACTGGCTGAACTGACCAAATATTGGCATCTCTATTTCTACCCAGAATGTCAAAAAAGGAATTTTTATGGTTTAAAAACTCAAAAGACAATGGGGAGAGATACCAAATGGTAGATGAGAGAGCAATAAAATGATCAAAGACAGCAACTGTCAGAATGGAGAAAATAAAACCTAAATGCGTGCAGCAAGGGGGAAGGAAACAAAAAGCGAACTGACAACATTATGATTACAAATCCACCATAGTTCAAGCAGGGCTTCCATCAGTTTTTAATGCCTCAATCTTAAGTACGAAAAGATGGGCAAAGGTTACCAGATATCCTAAGAACACCTCTCACGGGAGAGACAGGCATCAACAAACAAACAATTTAAAAAAAAAAGAAGGGAAACAGTTGATGCAGGGAACAGAAGAAACCTAAACATAGTTGGTAACTTTGGAGAAAAAAAAAGAATACATTCATTAAAAAACAAAAAAGTGGGTGCCCGGGTGGCTCAGTGGGTTAAGCCTCTGCCTTTGGCTCAGGTCATGGTCTCAGGGTCCTGGGATGAGCCCCACCCACATCGGGCTCTCTGCTCAGTGGGGAGCCTGCCTCTCTGCCTACTTGTGATCTTTCTCAGTCAAATAACTAATAAAATCTTTAAAAAATAAAAAAAAAATAGAAGAAAGGCAGAATAAATGCTGATACCTTAAAAAAAAAGTATCAAAAAAAGTCATTCAGAAAATAATATATGGAAGGTAGAAAATAAAACTGAGGAAATTCTCCTGATCTTAAAAAAAAAGAGCAAAAAGGTTAAAAACTGAAAATAAGAGAAAAAATACATAATTAACTTAAAGTACATTAAAAAAAAAAATCCAATATTCAACTAATAGAGGATCCTGAAATAGAAGGGATAAAAACAGAAAATTTCCCAGGACTGATAGTCACAACTTGCCAGGCTGAAAGGGCTCACTAAGTATGCAGCATTACAAAAAAAAACAAACAAACAAACAAAAAAAAAACCACTTTTAAACATATCATGAAATTCCAGGATATTTGAGATAAAGAAGATCCTAAAGCCTTCTAGAGAAAAATCACAGGTCACAAATATAAGCTTGAGAATCACAATAGCACAGGGTTTCAGGAGCAACAACAAAATGTATGAATAAGTGGATTCAAAGGGCCTACCTACAAGTTTACAGCCTAGCAAATTATCAGTGGAGCGAGAGATTAAACTATACCCATTTCACACATGCAAGTCTCAATGGAGCCTTGCATTGGGCTCAGAACTCAGCTTGGAGCCTGCTGAGGATTCATTCTCTTGCTCCCTCTGCCCCTCTCCACTCTCCCTCTCCAACAAACAAATATTTAGTGTTTGCCTTTGGGCAGTGATACCTGTGGGGCAGGAGGAGGGACTGTTCTTTTCCACTGTAATCTCAGTAGAACTATTTGAATTTTAAACTATTCCTACGTGTTTGTTTTTTTTTTTAAGATTTTATTTATTTGTCAGAGAGAGCGAGCGAGAGCGAGCACAGGCAGACAGAGTGGAAGGCAGAGTCAGACGGAGAAGCAGGCTCCCTGCGGAGCAAGGAGCCCGATATGGGACTCGATCCCAGGACGCTGGGATCATGACCTGAGCCGAAGGCAGCTGCTTAACCAATTGAGCCACCCAGGCGTCCCCCTACGTGTTTTTTAAATAAAAATGAAAACTTTAAAAAAGCTTAAAAGGCTACTGAAGACCTTTTAAAAAAATGGGAGTGGCTGGTCCCTTTAGCCAGAAGACTTTTAAGGGGTATGGTGCGAGTAGAAACCAGAACTCTAGTATGGTGAAGAATAAATGAAACATGAGAAAGCGAAAGCAGCCTCTTTTTTTGTTGTTTGTTTAGTTTTTTAACAAACCACGTTGACTGAAATGGGAAGGGGACAGAGGGGATAACAGGGTCACTATTTCTGAAGGCAGCAGTACTTCTAAGGAGGGCACTTCTGCTGGCAACGGCCTCCTTGGAAACCGCCTGCCAAGGAAAACCATCAGAGTAGCTGGATTCCCACGCCTGCCCCTGCTTGTTCTTTCCCGTATGCCTCACCATCTGTCTGACTCCAGTTTCAGTCCATGTGAGCCTTCAAGGTGTAGCCACAAGAGCAGCCTTTCAGCAAGAAGAACTTCCAAATCTGTTACATGTGGCAGGCCGAGGACCACTTCCTGAGCATCTCAGATGACAGGCAGCAGCGTGACGGAGCTAATGAGACACAGGCCAGGGGACTGGCCGAACTAGAGCACTTCCTCACAGTCAGGTTCCACATGTTGTTCAGATGGAAAAGACGATAAAGAAAATGCCTGTCGCATGCAGTATGAGACATTCTAGGATACAAATCTTCAAAGTCAGAAGCTTTAAAAACAAAAATGAAGCCAAGCTGCCCAAGTACTCATCGAATATCTACTGAGGCTTAGGATGTCATGTTGGTGAGACACTTTATTGAGCAAACGGGTCTCTGGCTTCCTCTGCAACTAGAAATATTTAACACCTCCCAAGTGATCCATCTGTATGTTCCAGAGGTATACCCTCAGGAAAGAGAACAGAAAAAGTCAAGATCAAGGCACCACTCTACTGTAAGGCAAGAGCAAAAAGATCCCAGTGGGTTATGTTCAACAGACAAGTAATAAAACAAGGAGCCATCCTTGTCCACAAGTCTTCCAGACATCCCAGGCTTTAAGTGTTGTATCCTATTTTGTTCATTAAAGAACTTCTGTAGTCTATAAAAGTTCTCAAGTTTTCTGAATAGTTCTACCCAGTTGGTAACAATTACCCTGTCAGGTAAATTAACCAGCATTCTGGTTTATCAGTTTCTCTTGCCCAGTTGAGAGTCTATTACCTAAAAGTTTATCTGTTCTTGTATTAGATGGTATATCTGACAATTCAGTGAAAGAAGTTGGTCAAATCCCACAGCAGACTACCAAAGAAAGAAATGTCTAACCACAAAAATACAATTTCTAGGGGCACCTGGGTGGCTCAGTCGGTTAAGCGTCTGCCTTCGGCTCAGGTCATGATCTCAAGATCCTGGGATCGGGCCTCGCATCGGGCCTGCTTCTCCCTCTCCCTCTGCCTGCTGCTCTGCCTACCTGTGCTCTCTCTCTACCTCTCTCAAACAAATAAAGTCTTAAAAAAATATAATTACTAACTTCAAGTAGATTTTAAAGAGATTGTCTCTTAGGTAGGTTTTAATAGAAATCTTGAACAATTAGGGGAAAAAAAGATAGCCTTAATGATTGGGCCAATAATAGAACATGACAAAAACACCAAAAAGTTCTGCACATACCCTCCTATCACAAGTCTAGTCAGAAAGAAACACATCGATAAGGAAGACAGAATTTTTAAAAAATAATTTACAAGGGAAATTCTTTATTACTTTCTCAGTCCTAAAATACCATCTTACTTTAAAAAAAAAAAAAAGACTGAATGACAGATTATTTCCTTTACTGTTGCAAATACTGCATATTTATCGACAAAGAGGTATCAATGTAATTTTTCTTTAAGCTTGAACACATGAAGGAGCAATAAAATAGATTATAAACCTCACATTTGACCCGATCTTATAAAAAGTCACTTCAACTGTCTTCAGTCCTGCTCTATCTGCAGAGAGATTTCTAGGACAGGTTTGTATCATTCGGTCCATCCACAATAGGTTGGATAGGAGAGTCTGTAGTAACTGCCCGGATACCACACTGTATTCTGGGCTGCTTGACTGGCGTTTGGCTTTACATTCCAAGAGTACCTCCTTTGTGAATAGTCCTCTCCAGGGGGACCAGGAGGAGGGATATGGCCTCTCTGGTAAATGTTCTGGTTCTGTGAAAATTTTCTTAAAGAAAACAAAAAGTAATGTATTATTATTAGTTTTAATAAAATATCTTAATAAGCTTTATAAAATAATACACAAACACTCAGGTTCTACTGTCTTCTCCTTGTACAACCTTAGCAGATAAACTGCTTCATCTTTGGATTTCTTAGTTCTTTATAAAATGGAGGTAATACCTTCCATCTTCATGGGTGGTTTTCAAGGCAAATTAAGACAATGTATTTAAATTACCTACCACACACCTTGCCACACAGTAGGTTCCCAAGAGCTGTTCCAACCCTTCCCTACAGAGATAAATGCCCACTTTTCTAATCAAATACTTTCTCCCCAAGTCCTGCAGAGTTGATGTAGACAGTATTAAGGTATTTCTTTTTAAAAACAGAGAGCTGTCTGGGATCGAGCCTCACATCGGGCTCTCTGCTTGGCAGGGAGCCTGCCTCCTCCTCCTCTCTCTCTCTCTCTCTCTGCTTGCCTCTCTGCCTACTTGTGATCTGTCTGTCAAATAAATAAAAATCTTTAAAAAAAAAAAAAGAATAGAAATTCTAATTATTAACTACATGTAACAAATTTAGGAAATTAAGATTGAAATTTAATTGTTTCAAAAGCAAGATCAATAAATGTAATATAGCATACTGGAATTTTATATTTTTCCTTATAATTTGTATTTACTCTTTAAATAACAACCTTCCTTATTCTGCAAACTTTACCACTATTAATAGAGCCTAAGAATGCAAGATCCTTTTTGGTAATCACATCAAACTTTTGGCTTAAACTAAGTTTAGAATCAGTGAAATTTTCCAAGTCATTTTCCCAACTGCCTCTGAAAATTCACATATTCCTTCCCATCCTATGCTTTATTTTCCAGCCCTGAATGCAAAATATGGCGCAAATGATACCTCTGGTCAGCTAGAAAACATCGGTTCTCACCATTTTCATGTGTTTGCACTAATTTACAATATAAATTTCTATTTCAATTCTAGAAAAGAGGACAGAAAAGATACCTTACTGACTGCTGCAAATCCTGGGTTTGGCTGTGGAAATGCCGAGAAGGAACTGGGTAACCTTGGGTCTGATGTAGGTTATACCAATGTCCTTGGTTAACAGGCTTATACAGTGGTGTGGACTGGTTAATAGTGGGGTGGACTGGTTCCATCATGTGTGTTACATCTTCAAAACCACTTGATCTGGATACACTGGAATCCCAATTCCTCAAAGAGAATGTTTCCACACAGTATTACTGGTTTCCAAATTCCGTAGCCAATTTAGTGACGATATTTTGGCCCATGAAAATAACAATCCCATCCTCCCCTCCCTGCTTGTTTAAAGTTCCCTGAGCAAGTAAATAAGGTACAAGAAGAATGAACACATACAACTTCCATGACATAAAAGCAGATCTCCCTAACCATAGATCTCACATATAAAATGCAACTTACCTTCTGATGGGACCTTTCTGAAGGTCTTCAATATAGTTTTGTCTTTCCAAGCAATGTCCGCGGCACCTATTGAATACTGAAGAGTGGGTGAACTGTTAAAAATCACTACAAAAAGCAAATCTTTCCCAGAGAAAGCATGTCAAAGCTGAAAGCCACTGACTAATCATTCAGGCAGTTATACCTCACTATTTCCAGATACATCCCTTTATAAACTTTTGGCAAAAGAATGTATTATATCAGAGCAAATGAATTACAAACATTTCTCTTCTCCAAGATCTGAGAAATTCATCTACATTTCCACCTTCAACTTTTATAAAAAGAAAAAATAGTGACAACCCTTATACTTACATTCAATTGCATCATCTGGCCTCATGCCTTGTACATCAATCAAATATCTAACAAAACAACATAATTCAAGTCATTTATATACATGAAAAGAAAAAAATCAAGTGTTTTCAAAAAAGGTCCAATTTCACTTACATACATAAAAATCCTAAGAAAATATTAGCACATCTAATCCCATAATTAAAGAATGATATATCATGACCACAAAAAGCCTTTATTCCAAGGATGACCCAACTCTAGCAAATCTATTAATGTAATTATTTACATTAATACAACTTAATTACTAAGTGAAAGAGAAGAAAATAAAGGACCAAATTGGCAGATGTTAAAAAGGTATCTGATAAAAATAAAGTTATTTTTGGGTTTGTTTTTTAAGATTTTATTTATTTGAGAGACAGAGTTAGAGAGCAGAGCAGGGGGGAGTGGCAGAGGGAGAGGTAGAAGCAGGGTCCCTACTGAGCAGGGAGTCCAATACGGGGGCTCAATCCCAGGGCCCTGGGATAATGACCTGAACTGAAGGCAGATGCTTAACCTACAGAGCCACCCAGGTGCCCCACAACAGTCATTTTTATCAAAGTGTTTTGTATATTAGAAACAGGACACTTACTTAATATGACAGTATTTATCAGGAACCAACAACAGAAAAAGACAAATTGGGAAAAATACTAACTCAAATCTAAATACTATCTAACCAACACTATGGGCCAGAAGCTTAGGAGTCACTGCCACCGCCAGCCATTTCTCCCTCACCCTCAACACACTACAAAGTCCTATCAATGAATAGCTCTAGAATATGTCCACATCTTTCCTCCCAAATGACCACCACACCCTGGTCCAAGCCACCGCCATGCCTTGATTTCTACAAAGCCTAACTTTTCTCCTTGCTTCCACTCTTCCTCCCCAAATATTTTCATAGGAAGATGTCCACAATATATTAAATTATAAAACGGGATGTCTAGTATATTCTCCACTTAGCATCAAAAGGATGGCTTGATAATGCAACTGTGATTATGTTCTACATACTCACCCTGAACAAAAAACATTCAATGGTTTTCAATTACTCTTAAGTCCAAACACAGACCACGTGATCTAGCTCCTCCCCGTAAACTTTTTTAAAGTAATCTTTGGCACTTGAATTCAAGACACCAAGATCAAGAGTCATATGCCCTTCTGAGTCAGCCAGGTGCCCCTCCACCTCCATTTTAAACTTTTATTTATTTATTTATTTTTAAGTAATCTATCCTGGGGCTCAAACTCATGACCCTGAGATCAAGAGTCAAATGCTCTACCGACTGAGCCAGCCAGGCACTCCCACACCCAACACCCCCCCCCCTTTTTTTTAACTTTTCTGCTCCATTTTAACATCGTATTTCCCATGGCCCAGCCTCCCTGGCTCATTCCAACACAGCATATGCTTTCCTATTATCAGTCTTTGCTGTTCCTTATGCCTAGAATTCTCTCCCCAGTGTCTAACAGTATCTAACCTCATCATCCTTCAGGTATCAGCTCAAACATCCCCAAAGAAACATTCTGTATTCTCCATGCTAAGGTCAAATCCCCCCTATTAATATGCTCTCAGGTACCATGTCCCTCTCTTTGGCATTTATCAGATTTGTAATTCCACACGCATATGTGTGATTCCTGAATGTCTATTCATACTCTCTTGAGTTCACAAAAGGCAAGTCAAGTCTCTGAGGTCTTTCTGCTAGAACCCAGCACAGTGCTTACACAGAGCAGATGCTCAGTCTTTTCTGAATGAACAAATGTATCAATACTTTGATTCAGAAATTCCATTCTGAATTAAATTATCTGAGAAAATAGCATATATATTCAAATTTGTTCATACAGGAATGTTCACTGATTCAATGTTTTAAAATATTAAAAACTACTGACTTTTATGTTCATCAGAAAACAATAAAACATTGCAGCTTCTAAAAAAGAATGAGGTTTCCAAATATTTTCATAGGAAGATGTCCACAATATATTAAATTATAAAACGGGATGTCTAAATATTAACACCTTTATATTACATGTATAAACTTATATCTGTCTGCATATTTAAGTCTGAAAAATATGTAGTAAATTGTTCCTGCTGGTAATCTCTGGGTGGGGAGCAAGACTGCTTTCTAAACTTTCATACATTTCAATACTGACTGCATTTTTTGCAACTAGCTTACGCTATTATTGTAAACACAACAACTTAAACGTGGTCTATCTCCTGGGGTTGGCGACTCACCTGCAGATGAGATAGCCAGTCCTGTTTAAACCGTGGGTGCAATGAACACCAATAAGTTTGTCTACAAAATAAGGAATACAGAGTTAAATAAGTGAAGTAGATACACTTAAAACAAATCCTACTATTTTCTTTAGAGTACCATTTATTAGTTGCCACTACCACAACCCTGAAAAGGAATAACTGATAAGGAGTGTGTTATTTTAGGAATACACTCTAAAAAATTATTTCACATAAAGTCAAAATTCACTGCCCCTGAGAAATTCTGCATAGCCCCTATTAGAAGCAATCGTGTAACTGGGGAAGGCCTAGTCAGGTACTAACAGCCAAAATGGCATGGAGACGAACCCAGCTTCTTACTATAGAATGTCCATCAGTAACTGATTTAATTACAGAAAATGAATGCAAACCCCCCCCAAAAAAAACAGGCTAGAAGAATCAAACTTTTTTTGAGTAAAACAAATCAAATGCCTTTTCTTTGGATACTGAATATGAAAAAGAACAGTTTCTGCGGGATTCTTGAATTCCCAAAGCGCTTCCCTCCCTGCTCTCATTTGCTGCTCCCCACGCGCCACAGTCTGCTGATGAAAAAGTCAGACTTGGTGACGGAAGCCCAAGCTGCAAAGCAGGCAGACAGAGCAAAGATTAGAATCAAGTCTAAGATTTCTCCAGCTATGCCATAGTATCTCTTAGTCCATCGTTTGAAAAAATTACGTGAGAGGCGCCTGGATAGCTCAGATAGTTAAGCGTCTGCTTTTGGCTCACGTCATGATCTCTGGGTCCTGGGACTGAGCTCCACCTCGGAATCCCGGCTCAGCACAGAGTCTGCTTCTCCCTCTCCCTCTGCCCCTACACATGTTCTATCTCTCTGTCTCAAATGAATAAAATCTTAAAAAATAAAATAAATTTAAAGTGTGTGAGAAATTAAATGAACGATTAAGTGTAGCTGATCTCTGCAAAATGTCTGTCTGTGACTCAGTGGTGTCTGGTAGGAAAGCACTCATCACCTGCCTGGGTTACTGTCTCCCTACCTCTAAATCTTGTCTATTTCAAGTAATTCTTCATATGGAAGATGGGGATCTTCCTAAAATACAAACTCGTAGGGTTGCTCCCTTGCTTAAAAATCTCCATTTAGCATAGAAAAAAGCCCAAACTTTCAACAAAGCATTTAGAACTCTTTAAAAAGGGTATCATCAGTCTCTCCACCTGAACTGTATGTCCATAATGATTCATACCAGGACTTCCAGGGACCTCCATGACCACCTCCTCCTGCCCCCTGCCAACCTCCCAGACCCCATTTTCTACAGCGCTGACCTCATACACGTTCCCCACCGCAGCTGCACTGGTCTGCAGCTGTGCTGAGCATAGTCCTGCCTCAGGGGCTTTGCACCTAATATTCCCTCTGCTTGGCAACACTCTGTCCCCCCAAACTTCTCAGATATCCAATGGTTCCTCATTTCTTTTAAGGCTCTACTCAAATGACATCTTAATAGAGAGGCCTTCCCTGATCACCCAACACAGGCCCTCCCTTCTGAATCCTGTTTGTTATTCTCCAAAGCACGTTATCACCATCTAACATTTCCTATAGTTACTTATTTATTCCTGTCCCCCACTAGAATGCAGAGTATAAAAGGGCAAAAACTTTCTTCCGTTCTGCTTCCTAGAACAGTGCCTTTAAGTTAAAAGGTGTCCTATAAATGTTTGTTGAAATTCAACAGGTGAATTCTATGCCCTTTCACGCTATCCTCTGGTCATTACAGAGGCTGTCTCTCCTGGGCGCAAGGTCAAGGCCTGTGCCTTTTGCACTTGCTCCCCAAACCTGAATATTCTGGCAAAATCCTCTTCCCCACAGCCTAGCTCAAATGCTGTCTCCTCGGTCAGGCCTCCCTCAGCCTCTCCTCCATATTCCTGTTGCACTTAATTCTTTTTTTTTTTTTTTAAAGATTTATTTATTTATTTGAGAGAGAGACAGTGAGAGAGAGCATGAGCAAGGAGAAAGTCAGAGGGTGAAGCAGACTCCCCATGGAGCTGGGAGCCCAATGCGGGACTCGATCCCGGGACTCCGGGATCATGACCTGAGCCGAAGACAGTCGTCCAACCAACTGAGCCACCCAGGCGTCCCAATACTTAATTCTTTTATTATAATTAACCCACTCTCTTACAGTTACCACACGTTTGTCTTCCTGGGTACTGTCAGTTTCTAATGAACCTCTGTATCCCTGGGCCCTGCCAACAAATCTAATAGGCTCTCAGCATTTACTGAATCAACGTATTTTCTGAGCCTCTACCGGCTCCAGGGAGTGAAGAGTTGAGTGTCCTCCTTTTCTTCAGAGAGCCTGGTGTCTGTGGGAGGGGCTTAGAGCAGAAGGAGCCAAAATGGATCAAAAGCAAGCTCTCCAGACTGCCAGGGCTGAGAGCTCAGTGAAGTCAGCACAACACAGGCAGGAGACCAACATGGGACAGCACATGAACAAACAAGACTGACGGCCCTGTTCACATGGACTCACGGGACCGAAGGGATACTGTACAGCAGCCACACACAGAAGCCGGGGAGCCACGAGCAGCCTGGCAGCCGCACCCTAACATCCTACGAGGCGATGTTTCCAAGACGAGTTAATACAAATCAGAGAGTCTACTTCTTTCATAGATGCTGTGGTTGTCAGAGGCAGGGCCAAGCCTCCCAAGTTTTAAAGTATGGGGAAGATCTGGGAGCGGGGCTTAAGATATTGAAAAGCCAGTGCCTGCATGAGGCAACCAGGTTACAGTTTTGAAAAATTATCTTAAAATTCCCATCCCTTTCTCTCTCGCCTGCCATCCCCTACTTCCCCACCACTATCTCTATTTTTTCTCTCCTACTCCCTGTTTATATATGTCTATGTATATATATGGAAGATTTACTCTCTGTCATATTTACTTAACAAAATATAGGCTCCTCAAGCTAAATTTAGAGAATAAAATGAGCACGTGGTCCTATAGATTGGTGGCTTTCCAAAGACTAAAGATTCCTCAGTCTTAAAATATGGCAAATACCACATTCTTTCTGATAGTCAGGTACAGAAATAGGTAGGTGGATCCTTAAAATTCAGAAGCTAATAGCTTGCTAAGATCTATTGCCCACAGAGTAAGACAGATTTTGAAGCAGGAACAAGAAGCGCCAGCTTTTTAGGTCCTTCCTTGTCTGAATGAGAGGTAGAAGTGTCCTTCCGCATCTGTACCCAAGTGGAAAACCAGTAGGAATATCTGAGATGTGCACAACGGAGAGGCCATGCCCCGGGTGCACCTTGTTTTGCTCTGCTTCCAGAGCTCCATCTCACCCCAAATCTTTCCCTTTTGTTGTCTCTTTTATATACACCAAGACCTTGACATCTTTTTTCCTTGTTTTCAGCAGAGGGTCACACAAGTCATGCTCCCCATACCCTTTGACCCAATACCCTGACATCCTTAACCTTTCCCCCCATACCTCTCACCTCTGAACCAATAAATGAGATAAATGAATGTTTTAATTTTCGTATATATTTCCCAAATATTTTTAAAAGAGATGAGGAAGCTAGTTCACATTTCTTATTAAAGCCATTTGTCAAACTAAATTGTTAATTAATCTGTGACCATAAAAGTAAGAACACCTCAATCTATCTCCACCATCTGACATATCTACCTTAACATTAGCAAACACAAGCCTAATGTTAAAACTATTAAACACACTAGAAGTTCCATCCCCATTCAAAATGCATAGCAAAGTTCAGGTAAAAGAAAAAACAACAACAAACTCACCGTTATCTCTATTTTCTTTTAAAAACTCATTAACAGCACATTTGAATTTAAAAATAGTGTCATCATCAGGCACCTGATGCCCAATTGTATAAATTTTTAAGTAAGGAATAGTTTCTGGAAAGTCCTATAAGGCAAAACCAGGAAAATGCATATTATTTCATTTGTAAGGAAAGAAGTAAAAAGTAACCAGAGAAGCCAGAATATAAACCAAGAGATTATTAATAAACATAGTTTGTCAGTAATTCTGAAAAAAGAGCCATTTTTCCCAAGCTGTTCCAACCAGGAAGTACCATCTGTAGTTATTCCCTAACTACAGAATAGGGAATAAAAAACTGTACAGAATGGAGAGGCAATAGGCATACAAACCTGAAAGCTGAGTCCATATGAATACATGTATATAAAATGATGAATAAGTAGTTCTACTAAATATTTTATATCTTAGGGGTGCCTGGGTGGCTCAGTGGGTTAAAGCCTCTGCCTTCAGCTCAGGTCATGCCCTGGATCGAGCCCCATATTGGGCTCTCTGCTCAGCGGAGAGCCTGTTTCCTCCTCTCTCTCTCTGCCTGCCTCTGCCTACTTGTGATCTCTGTCTGTCAAATAAATAAATAAAATCTTAAAAAAAAGTTTAAAAAAATATTTTATATCTTAAGGGTTATAAGGCAGCCGTGATTTAAGCAGAACAGGAGAACAGTGTCAGAAAAACTTGGATTTTGTATTGTAGAGAAAGCAAATTGCAGGCACTGTTGAGAACTGGTATTCTTGGGGTGGGAGAAATTAGACACCAATAAAAGATGAAGTTAAATGAAAATCCTATGGTTCTGAATTGAAATGGAAAGTACCAGTATGAACCTATGATTTGTTTTATATTAAACACATTTCCTAGCCCTGAGCCCAGAAGAAGCCTAGAAACAACTGATGTCATGTCCAAAGGACTTAAGAGCCACACTGAGAAGCAACTGGGTAAAGGCAGGGCCTCAATTTCTGCCTCAATGAGAATAGTAGCTGCAATGAAGTCCATAATGATACAAAAAGTAAATAAATAAATTTATTGGTTACCACCAGAGGATATTAGTGCATCAACTCATCATTTTGACACCTATTAAATAAAATGCTTCTACAATTGGGCAACCAAATAGATGAGGAGGAAGAGGAAGCTTCTCTTGATAAAAATATACCCAGCTCATAAATGAAAAAGGAATAGAATTCATTATTTTTTGAAGTCCCAAATGAATTAATGGAT
This sequence comes from Mustela nigripes, assembly GCF_022355385.1. Lineage (NCBI taxonomy): Eukaryota > Metazoa > Chordata > Mammalia > Carnivora > Mustelidae > Mustela > Mustela nigripes. The sequence continues at coordinate 50,350,601 of NC_081563.1, read as the reverse complement.
GTAGGTATCAATCATCAATGACTACTAGTATCACAGAAAGAGATAATCACTTATATGTCTCCACAGAAGAACATATCATCACTCCTGAAACTGTCCTCCAAAAACAAAAACAACACAAAAAACAAACAAACAAAAACCCAAACAAGCCTGAATCTGATCAAGCCTCTAGGTCCAACTACCAATTTATAGGAAATAAAAGGACTGAACAATATGTTAACAACACATGGGGAGGGAATCATCAAATCAGAATGAACAAAATACCTGGTTTCTCCAAAAAATAAAATTCACCAGGGGAAAAAAAAGAAAGTGAAAGAGACATGGAGGGAGAACCTACAGACTAAATAAGATGTCAGAGACCTAATAATCCAAGTGTGGACCTTATTTGGATTTAATTCAAGCTCTTAAAAAACATTTTTTATGACACTTAGAAGACAACTGAAAATTTGAGCACTGACTGGATATTGAATGTTAAATAATGATAGTAAAAAATAAAAATCCTACATTTTAAATATAAATACCAAAAATATACAGGTTAAATTATATGATCTATGGGATCTGCTTCAAAATAATATGGGATGGGGGTGAAACCAGTAGGTGTACAGATGAAACACGATAGTCATCAATTAATAAAGATTAAAGCTGGGGCGCCTGGGTGGCTCAGTGGGTTAAGCCGCTGCCTTCGGCTCAGGTCATGATCTCAGGGTCCTGGGATCGAGGCCCGCATCGGGCTCTCTGCTCAGCAGGGAGCCTGCTTCCTCCTCTCTCTCTGCCTGCTTGTGATCTCTCTCTGTCAAATAAATAAATAAAATCTTTAAAAAAAAAAAAAAAAAAAAAAAAAAAGATTAAAGCTGGATGAGTTCGTGGTTGTACAATGATTACCCAAAGTATTATGCCTGTTTTGTGTATTTTTAAAACTTGTGATAACTGTTTAAAAACAAAACGACAATGGAAAAGTCTGATGGTTTCTTGAAAGTTTCTAAACATGAAACTATCATGATCCAGTAACTCCATTCCTATCTATACATCTAGAGGAGCTGAAAGCAAGGCTCTGACCCAGTACCAGTACACCAGTATTCACAGCAGCATTATTCACAATAGCCAAAAAGTGGAAATAACTCAAGCGTCCATCAAAGGTGAATGGATAAACAAAATAGTGAATGTACTCGTAATGGAGTATTACTCAGCCATAAAAAGGAGTGACATTTTGTTACATGGATGAACTTTGAAAACATTATGTTTAGTGAAGTAAGTTAGACATAGGACAAATATCGTATGATTCCACTTATGTGAAGTACTTAGAATAGTCAAATTCACAGAGACAGAAACTAGCATAGAAGTTACTGCTGCAGGGAGAGGAAGTGGGATTATTTAATGGGTATAGACTCTAGTTCTATCATCTATAGACTGAGCAAATGCAATCATCTATCCTCTGAGCTTCGTGCAGAGTAAGCACTCGGCAGGAGAGGTCAGTACTGCTAATGCTTCATCAGCAAAGGACTGTTGCGAGGATTAACTAAGTTAAAGCATGTAAAGGTACTTTTTAAATAGCAAACTGCTTTACAAATATTAATAAACATTAGGGGTTACTGTTTCCAAGGCCACGAAATTGGTCACAAGGATAATTCCTTTCCACCAGGATGCCACACAGGCCAAGAGATTATATGGGCTCTTTTATCAAGAGATACTAGGACTGACTGCTATAGCTTGAGCTTTCTGGTCACTTACTGGTCACTCACAGTTGTAAAAATAAGTCAGCCAGTCATGGCAAGGTAATATATGGCAAAGCATATTTAATGGCAAGGATGGATGAAAAATGAAGTTGTTATTTATTCAGATCTGTTACTTGTATGCAGTTACTCATTTAAATTGAATTTAGCTCATTAAATAAAGTCATTTATATTGTGGGGGAAAAAAAAGAGATACTAGGAAAAGAAAAGCATGAAATTTAGAGAACAGTTGTCTTTTACCACAATGCTCACATGCTCAGGCAACTGCTTAAAATAAGTGCTAAAGACATAATGGATATGCATTTCTTGCTACTAGAGTTACTGAAAGTTTATTTCATTTTCAAAATATAGAACAAAGAAGCTTATAGAATTTCTTCAGCACATACAGAGTCTACTATCCAATATTACAGTTTTTAGTTCCTGTCTTTAATCTCATTTTGAGACACCAATAAGAAATATGTACTTAAGGAAACCACTAAGTTCCCTTTTGAACTATTATCCATGGAAGAAAGCCAACATTCACCTTAGCACAAGACAGCAATTCCTGAATTACTATGCATTATTATAGTGGCAGAAAGTAGGTTCTTTTCAATTAAGGGTTCCATTTACCTCTGGTTTATAATAGCGGTGAGTGTAAGTTAAATCAATAATTAGTCCAAGTTCTTCATTCTGTTTTTGGATTTTGTTAAAAAGATCCAAGGGTGAAAAACGTTCTTCTGGAGCAAGGTGCTTTTCAAAACTCTGTTAGAATGAAATAAGAAAGAGCAAACATGTGCTTAAAATCCTTTTCCATTTATTCAAGCCTTGTGATGCCAACACAACAGATTCAAAGCAAAGTTTCCACTCTGCTGGAATTGACAAGCTACATTACAATCCTTTCTTCTAGAGATGAGAGGGAAGAAAATAAGCTCACTTCTTTGTATTTCTGTGTTTGTTTTATGTTGATCTCCCAACCAGACTTTAACTCTCAGAAGGCAGGGACCACATCAATTCTGCCCACCACTGTACGTCCAGCTCCACATGGAACACCTGTAAATAGGTACTTTTAAGTACTTCTTGAGTACTTACATATATGAAAGGTGGCTTTTATTGCTAAATATTGTTTTATGTATTTAGCTTATTTACATACTCTGCTCATTGATCTGTTTGGTTATTCAAATGCCAGCAACACACTATTTATTATTATTATTATTAAACTAACAGACTAGCTTTTACAGCAGTTCCAGGTTCAAAGCAAAACTGAGCAGAAAGCAGAGTTCCCTCTTCTACCCTCTCTCCTTTACCCCCCCCACAGAGTCCCCCCATCAACGTTCCATAGCACTGTGGTCCGTTTGTTAGAATGGACCAACACTGACATGTCATTTTCAAATCAGTATGTATCATACATTCTATGGGCTTTGACCGATGTATGACCTATATTTACCCTTATAGTATCACACAGAATAGTTTCACTGTCCTGAAAATTCCCTGTGCCCTAGCAACACTTTTAATATAGGCTTAATACCTGGCAGGGCTACATGATCCTTTCCACCATTATTGCTCTTTCTCAGAATTTTCCTGGCTATTTAGGTTTACTTTTCTCTATGAGTTTTAGAATTGCCCTATTTGAGATGATGTTAAATTTATAATAAATTAATTAGGAAGATTTGACAGATTGATGATTTGTCTTCCACACAATACTGTGAAAGTTTTGAAGAGAAAATTAATTACAGTAAGGCATACAATCTCTCCAGTAAGCTTTTTTTTTTTTTTAAAGATTTAATTTATTTATTTGGCAAAGAGAGACGCAGCAAGAGAGGGAACACAAACAGGGGGAGTGGGAGAGGGAGACGCAGGCTTCCCACTGAGCAGGAAGCCCAATGTGGGGCTCTATCCCAGGATCCTGGGATCATGACCTGAGCCAAAGGCATACACCCAACGA
>NC_081563.1:50298700-50346453 GCF_022355385.1 Mustela nigripes | reverse complement strand
TTCTTTCTTTCTTTCTTTCTTTCTTTCTTTCTTTCTTTCTTTCTTTCCTTCTTTCTTTCTTTCTTTTTTCCTTAGCCAACTTTTCCTCACTTCCTCAATTCACACCAGGATTTGAGACCTCACCTTCCGAGATCCTGTCCAGAGCAAGCAGGCTAAGAATTTACCCTTGCTTGTGTATTTTATCAGGAAGAGCTCCATTCCCTCTCCCAGTTCACAGTGTGAAGCATTCTTATTCTCTAGGGAAAGGGGAGAAACTTAAAGTGACTCTATATGAGAAGGCTAGGCTTTGTTGAAAATTTCATAATATAAAAACCACTTTACGTATTTGACTTATAACAACCCTATAAAATACAAAGAAAACCAAGAACCAATGACACCAAATGATCACCTGTAAGAACTAGAAGTCACCTCCTGTATCTCCTAGCATACCCTGCTGTCCTTGATTCTTAAGAAAGGCTGGTAGAACTGCCCTGCCCATTGCTGGAAGGTGCATAATTCCTGTGTTAGTGTCTAGGGGGGGAGCATCTCACTTACCAGGGAATGACTTTTTCCTTGATTCCTTTGTAGTGATGGAGACTTCCCTGGGGATGGAGGCTTCCCTGGGATTACAACCTCCAAGTCAGACATATTGTCTGCCACAAACTCCAGAATTCTCCAAGTCCCGCAGTAGCAGAAATATCCAGATCCTTGAAAGTAACCCACCACCTGAGCTTGGAGACATCTCAATGATAGCTCCAGTCCAGAGTTCCAATAATGTCCTGGCATTGCCTCCAGCTCCAAGCCAGGAACAAACAGAGAATAAGAATTTGGATGATATTAAAACCAAGCTTTCAAAGCCTCTGGATGTCTATCAGATCCCAATAGAAAACCAAGATCCTCCCCTACTTCCTTTAGAAATTCCTGATATTCACCAGCTCCTGGCCTGCATCGATCCCCTGGGCCAGGAGGAGAAGCCTGTTTCTGAAAACACCGATCTGGGAAAAAATGCCCTGGGTCTTGAAGACCAAGTGACCCTTGAAAATGGGATCGAATCTAGCAGTGGTTTTGCAGACATTGCTACACTGGTGGAGGACATTCATCTTCCCCAGCTCTTTAATTCCTTGAAAGACCTTGATGAAGCCAAAGGTCCCAAGGTTATGAAAGCCAAAGATACCAGAGTCAACAAGTTGAAACAGGTGCAAGAGAAGCCAAGTGTCATAAAGGCTCCCTCTGATCACGTCAGGAAGAACAAACACAAAGCCACCGAGCCGATCAACGATGCTCCCAAGACCAAAATCCAGGCAAAGAACCCAGAGTGCCTGTTAGGGGAAGAAGTGATTATTTGCAATGTTGCAGACGGTGACAGGGCTCCTGTGAACAGGGCCAAGCATTCCAACAGCAAGTCTCAGAAAGCAGCATCCAGCAGGACCAGCAAAACAAAGAGCCATGGGCAGGAAAAGACCAAAAGGACCAGAGAAAACAATCCCAAGAAAGCAGAAGAGAGTAAGCAGTCTGGAAACAAAGTCAAGGCAGAAGAGAAGCCAACCATTCCCAAGGGGAAGCGGAAGAAAAATCAACCCGAGCTTATCCAAGAGAGCTTTAAGAAGCCTCGAAGTTGCCTAGGCATGCACATGTTGGAGTCTGTGCAGGTTTTTCATGCTCTGGGGAAGAAGAGTGATAAGAAAACCGGGCTGCCTTCCTCCCGGGCCCTGGTAAGCTCCGGCAACTCAAAAAATGCCCAGCGACCCCCAGCTATCAAACCATGGCTTGATACACCACGTGAGGGCAAAGGTCCTGAGAAAAAACAAGTCAAAGTCCAGAAACTAGACAGAGGTGCTGACAATGAGTGTCCATCTCCATCCCAGTATGAGCTTCCACCTCCTGGGAAGGTCAAGTTGGTGCCTTTGCCTTTTCCAACCTATGAGAAGCCTCAAGCTCGACCTGTTCCTCGGAGGCCACAGTCTCTGGCGTCACATCGGTCTGCCGTGCCTTACCCTGCCCGGCCTGGTTCTACTAGCTCAGCTCGGCCTGTTGCAGTCAATTCATCCCGGCCGACTCCTGCCTCCTTGACAGGTCCTGCCAGACCAGCTCGGCCAATTTCAACCAATCCCACCCGCCCAGGCTTGACCAACCCGACCCGGCCTAGTGTCCCGCAGTCTGCTGCCTCGAGGCCTGCACCCTACAAAACATCATCATGCACTTCTTTCCAGCGGGAGCCTGTCGCCATTGCTGTGACCAAGCCCAAGTCGCCACCCAAAGCTCAAAGCCAATATCTACTCCAAGACTTCAGCTTTCAACCAATTCCGTGGAGGAAACCCAATGTTCCTGAGCCAGTCATGTCAAAGCCCATCACAAAAGAGCAGAGGCCAGAGAGGGAGGCCATGAAGAGGCAGGCTCAGCAAGAGCGTGAGAATGCTGCCAAATACACCTCTGTGGGGAAAGTGCAATATTTCATCGAGAGGGAAAAGGAGATGGATATTTCTCGATACTATGGCTATGCAATATAAGAGATGCTAAGATTGTTTGTACCACTCTGGGTACCCACTGTTCATGCCTATATAGATAGATAGATATAAGAGATGCTAAGATTGTTTGTACCACTCTGGGTACCCGCTGTTCATGCCTATATAGATAGATAGGTATAAGAGATGCTAAGATTGTTTGTACCACTCTGGGTACCCGCTGTTCATTCCTATATAGATAGATAGGTATAAGAGATGCTAAGATTGTTTGTACCACTCTGGGTACCCGCTGTTCATGCCTATATAGATAGATAGATATAAGAGATGCTAAGATTGTTTGTACCACTCTGGGTACCCACTGTTCATTCCTATATAGATAGATAGGTATAAGTTTCTCTATTTATTTGCATATATTTTAAGACAATAAAACATCATAAATAGAATTAGTAGATTAGAAATAAAGAAGCCTTTTGAGTTCTGAGATGCTGTTAACTGTGGTCTTTTTTTGGTGTGGGTGGGGATCAAAGGCTGCATGAGAAAGAATGGGAAGTTGGATGGGAGAACAGAGAAAAATGTAAGAAGAAAATTAGAAGAAGGAACTTGATCTAGGCCTAGGAAGGCCAACGGGGGAGAGAGATTTTATGGGTTCATAAAAAGCAGGAGTGGAGGAAATGGCAGAATCAGGGTCTGAGGTGAGGCTTAAAAGAAGACATTTTGAGTAGACTTGAAGATGACATAGGAGTCTTGCTTTACTAGGAAACATGTAAAGCTTTTCATGGAGATTGGTCCTACATCCCATGTCCACCAGATAGGGATTTTTGAAAACAAGAGACTCGGGACATCCCTCCAGAAGGTTTGGGTTGCCTTATCCATTTAGGGCTATGGTTGGGTAAAGGGGAGTAGGAATCATAGGGGAATCTACCAGATGGATGGCAAAGGGCTCACATCTATCCTGGGGGCAGCTGGTAACAGGAGCCTAGCCAAGTGACCTGCAGCAGCAGGAGGGCCCTCCAGAACTGGGCCTGGGATAAAAATCACCGTCTCCTAAACACCTGTGCACCAGGCCTGCGAATGCCCCGCTCCAGTGAACGTGCACGACAACATGCAAGGCTAGTCCCGCTGGGCCACTTGACTAGGGAGATTCAGCAATGGGCTGAGATCACGCTGCAGGCGGAGAACAAGGCTTCCATTTGAGGCCTACTGGGCTCTAAAGCCTTCAGTATTTGCGAGCGCCCGTAGGTGGCCAACCCGGCTTTTAGAGCACAGCGTCCAGAGGTTACTGGTCGTCGAGATCAAACTTCTGGAGGGACCTAAATCTTAACTTGAGGGGCCTGCTAGGTCGTCCTCCATTGACCCTGGCGCGTGCCGTCTTCTCTAAACATGTCCAACCGAAGCTCACGAGAAAAATCCGCTGGAGGGGTCCCTCCCCTCTAGGTAAGAACAGCGGGTGTTTGAGCGCTCGTAGCGTGCCTACCAGGGCAGCACGCATGCGCCAAGGGTCTAGCTGTGCTCCTTGGGACCAGGTGGGGCATCAGGAGGGAGGGGAAGGGAGGGGTGGGGAGGGGAGGGGAAAGGAAGGGAGGGGAAGGGAGGGGAAGGGAGGAGAGGGGAGGGGAGGAGAGGAGAGGGGAAGGGAGGGGAGGGGAGTAGAGATGGGGCAGGGGAGAAGAGAGTGGGGAGAGGAGGAGAGGGGAGGAGCCTTAAAGGGAATGGCGTGGAGGAGGGGAGGATTGCAGAAAGTCACCATGGGAAAATTGGTACTATGCATTTTAAAATTATTTTGTATTGAGATATAATTAGCATACCATAAAAGTCACCTTTTGAGACTGTGAATTTAGTGTCATTTAGTACTTTCACAAGCTTGTGCCACCATCATCATCGAACCCCTAACGTTCTCATCACCTCAAAAAGAAACCCCCTTAACCATTAGCAGTCGCTTCTCATTCCCTCCTCCCTTCAGCCCCTGACAACTAGGGAATCTGCTTTCTGTCCGTCTGGATTTGCCTTTTCTGGGCATTTCATACGTATGAAATAATACAATACATGACCTTTGTGTCTGACCTCTCTCACTTAGCCAGTCTTCAAAGTTCATCCATATTGTAGAGTGTCCACGTCATCGCCTTTTAGGACTGCGATAATTCAATTGCCTGGTTCTATCACATTCGTTTAATCATTCATCAGTTTGTGGACGTTTGGGTTGTTTTTGCTTGTATTTTACGTTTACTGAGAGTTTATTTAATCCATTTCACAAATAATGAGATAGGCTTGGAGAGTGTCAAGAATTTGCCGAAGGTTAAGAGCTAGCAATCAGAGGAGCTGGTGTTTGATCTCAGGCAGTCAGACTTCAGAGGTAATCAATTCACATGATAGGACAAGGTACGGAAGGTATTCAACAGAAATATCTAGCTGCCCATTTCCCTGCTCCTTTAGAGACATCTACTTTTGCCACACTGTGAATCCTTCCAGAAAAATTATTTGTCTCAACATGTATATATCACAGTGTTTTGATTAATTTATCTCACTGATTTGCAATGTCACTTTTATAGCATGCTAAATTCTTACATGTGTTTGTATTACTCTTTTCAAAGTTGTCCTGGCTTTTTGGCCAATCTTTTATATTTGCCATTTCTCTAGAATTCTTTTTATCTCCTTTTTTATTTTTAAAAATTTCCTACTTTTCTTGTTTATTTCACTTAAGGCATTATCCATTATGTTCAATAACTCTTGTTATTTTCTTTTTTTTTTTAAAGATTTTATTTATTTATTTGTGAGAGAGAGAGAGAGCAAGAGCGAGCACAGGCAGAGTGGCAGGCAGAGTCAGAGGGAGAAGCAGGCTCCTTGCAGAGGACTCGATCCCAGGATGCTGGGATCATGACCTGAGCCGAAGGCAGCTGCTTAACCAACTGAGCCACCCAGGCGTCCCACTCTTGTTATTTTCAACTGAAGCCTTCATTTAGGAAATTTTAAAATTTATTTAATTCTGTCCCGAGCTCTTTCACCTCACCAAATTCTGATTTATGTTGTTCTTTCTTTTTTTTTTTTTTGTTTTGTTACAGTAAAATACACATACACAAAATTGACCATTTAACCATTTTTAAGCATAGAATTCAGAGGTAGCAGCAACCATCCACACCATCCACGTTTAAAATAATTACGTCCAAAAATTGAGCAGGACTCCAGAAAGACAGAGGCAGCAGCCTAGTATTTGAATCTCCCCAACCTTCTCACGGAAATAGAACAAAATCCAAAATGCCATTTGCCACTTGTAGAGCTTTTTCATCACCCCCAAAAGAAACTCTGGAGCTGTTGGATGTTAACTTGCCCTTCCTTCACTCGCCCCCATATTCTTTCATCTTTTGCATTGTGTCTTCTAATGTCTTCTAGCTTGTTTTGAAATTGCATGTTCCGACTTTGATCTGTTTTGTGGGCCTGTCTTTTGGGACTTGCTTTCCACGTCTGAGGGGAAGCTCTTCTCCTTATTCTCATTTTCTGATGCTGCATGTAGAGGCTGCTTTTTAAGGCAAACTGATTGGAGCGACCATGTGCCTGGACACACTCGGACCCATTGGGCACCCACCTCAAAATATCCATAGGCTCTAACTAACCAGTGGGCTACTTACAACCAGGCACAGTTATAGCAAAAAATTCCCAACGTCCCATCCCTCCTCACCTTCCCGCTTTAAACACAGCTCCACCCGCTTGTCTCCTCGCGGACAGCCGCCTCCTTCTGTCCCGCTGCCGCCACCTTGCGGTGGATTCAATAAACGTCTCTCTCCTTTGTTCTGCCGCGGGTGAATTCCTTCTCCTCCCAGCCCCGAGCTTCCCTCGGATCCTTGCCCCACACCTGGGGGCCCGCCAAGAGACCTGATGGAGACAGACCCCACACTACCTTTGTATAAAATTAGATCTCAACCCTTTGTTTCTTGTCCATGTTTTAAGTGAAATCAGTGTTCATGCACTTGGGAACGGAGTGGTGGTTGAGGACCGGTTTTCTAACTGCACTGAATTTGCTTTTCCGGTTGTTGTTGTTTGTGAAATGTAGCGTTCAAAAACATGGCAGCATGCTTTCTGAGGTTTCCTGGCACCGTTGCTTTCCCCAGACTTCCATCAAGACATTTCCCTTTGTGTCTGATGTTCTCCGGGCCACATCCTAGAACAGCACTCTGGCTGTTCAGTGTCCAGACAGAGGGTGCGAAGAGCACCCCAGACCTTTAGAGACCCTGCAGGTCCCCTCGTACATAACCACTAGGTGAGTGGACAAGACCCCTCTGGGTCTCAGCTGCTGTTCTCACATTGGCCCATCTGCTGAGTGAATACCAGCTAGCAGTTTGAAGTCCTCCTTCCGTCCAGGGCATCAGATGGGTCCTGTCTACTCCTCCCTCCTGCGCAGACACCCTGGCCAGGCAGGTCTGTGCCTGTGGGAAGAGGTGCTCTGCCCTACTGTTTCATGCCTGACTCAGTCCATCTATAACCAATGTGGTTGGAGCAGCCCTCTGAGTCTTACTATGATTTCAAGTCCTTTAGTGATCTCCATTAGGAAAGCTTGAAAAAGTAGAGGTTTTATTACTTACAAGACCTGGGAATTACTCTGCATACCTGGAGCCCCACAGGGAGATTGCAGGTAGAGATAGAGCACTGGGAGAAGGGGTTCTGCACTGGTTGGGGTCAAGAGGGGTGGGGGGCGGCAAGAGTTTCAAGCACTCACTCCTTGGTGGCGAATTTAAAACATAGGAGTGGGAAGTTATGGGAAAAGAAAACACAAGTGGTCCAAAAAGTCAGTTATTAAAATTGACCAAGATTTCTAAATCAGAGGAGCCTCAGTTGGGGGAAGGTGGCCTGGGTATTTTTCCCGGGTGTGGCTAGTACTGTGTTTATTGGAAATAACTGTCTTTGAAGGGGATGCAGAGATGGGTAACTCAGCAATCAAAGCTTAGGTCAGGCATTTGCATTACAAAAAAAGGAAAAAACAACTGTTTTGGCTTACATTACACCCACCCCCTTATATTGGGGGTTTCTAGTTTTATGGCAAATGCTACCCATGGGCATTTGGTTTTGGTTGATCTATTTCCATGAGAGGGTTTGGGGAGATTAGAAAACGATGCTGCTACCTCCATCCATCTGAAATTCCACTTCAGGGATGCCTGGGTGGCTCAGTCGGTGAAGCATCTGCCTTTTGCTCAGGTCATGATCCCAGGGTCCTGGGATCGACTGGGACTCCAGGCTCAGCGGGGAGCCTGCTTCTCCCTCTCCCTCTGCCGCTCCCCCTTCTTGTGGTTTCTATCTCTCTGACAAATAAATAAAATCTTATAAAAATTTTTTTAAATAAAAAAAATGAAATTCCACCCCACCATTTGACATAATTATTTTTAAATTTGGGGGTTCTGTAACTTTTAGTTCCTGAAAGCAGAGCCCCAAGTGGCCTATCCTCCTTAGGGCACTGGCTCAGATGAGGCTTTCTGAGTCTCCTCTAACATGGAACCTCTTGTCTGTATTGCTCCGCCCATGTTTAGAATAAGATGTCAAAAACATAATAGCCTCTAAGAAGCTGATGGGTGGAGGGCATTTGACCACAATGAGAGGCAGAATGAGCCTGTGGGCAGGTAGAAGGTCTGGAGGCGGGCCTGGTCAAGAACATGCATTTTTTCTTCCCTTTTTCTTCTTCTCTTTGTACCTACTTCTCTAAACACAGGCAACATGGAACCCACCAATCTGCCCTCCTCTCCGGCAAAATATCTGGTCCATATAGCATGTTCTTCATCTCAGATCACAGTGATACTTTTTCCAGAAAAGGTGTAAGGAGGATTTGCAGTTGTTTGAATCTTCTCTTTCCCAAACCAACCACGCCTCCACAACATCGGCAAACTCCATCTGTCTTACCTTCAAATGGTATCTGGAACTTGTTTACTTTTGACCACTTTTCTCCCTTTCTACTCAAGTCCAAGCTCCTTCATTTCCTGCCTGGGTTGCTGTCAGAGCCTCCTAACTCAGAGGCTCCCTGATTTTCTCTATTCATCGAACCCCTTGTGTCTCACCTTTCTTTCTTTCTCCAAGAAACAACCTCATGGTCCCGTTTATCAAGTAGTTAGGTGCCAAAAATATACTAAGTATTTATGCCTGTAGAAGGCTGGGTAATGGCCATCCGAACAGGTCAGGCCTTAATCTCTGTAACCTGTATATATTATGACTTTATTTAGAAAAAAAAAAAAAAAAGATCATTGGGTATGTGATTAATTAAGGACCTTGATATGGAGAAGTTATCCCAGCTTAGCAGGGTGAGTCCTAAATGCAATCACATATGTCCTTTTATTTATTTATTAACTACTCTATCTGCCCAGTGTGGGGTTCAAACTCACAAGCCCCAGATCAAGCGTCCCATGCTCCACCGACTGAGCCACCCAGGTGCCCTTCACATGTGTCCTTAGAAGATTGAGGCAGGAAGAGATTTGACATGGACAGCAGAGGAGAAAGCAAGGTGACAATGGAAACAAAGATTGGAGTGTGGCAGACAGCAGCCCCCAGAGCTGCAAGAGGAAAGGAAGGAAGTCTTCCCCCAGAGCCCCTCGAGGGAATATAGCCCTTATTATGCCTTAATTTTGTCCCAGTGACACTGATTTCAGACTCTGGCCTCCAGAACTATGAAACAATAAATTTCTGCTTTTTTTTTAAGTCACAGATTGTGGTGAGTCATTAGAGTAGCTGGAGGAAAAATGCTCCAATCACACAATACATTGTGCAATAATGCAATTCTCCAAAAACTAAGTAGACTTTGAAAAATAATACCTATAAATAAAAGAAAAAATATTTTTATTTCACTCTTAAATAACCACGATTACTTGCTAATGGAGAGAGTGTGAGTTGGGCACTGCACAACATCTCAAACCTTGGAGTGAAACTGGACACTGCCAGTTTCATTTCCTGCCCCATATTGATTTTCAAAGAGGACTGGTTTTTTATTCCAGGTGCTGCCAAGAGCCCAGCTTCACAAAGTTATAGCAGCACTGAAAGGAAAGTAGCATGACCTAAGGTTGAAACCGTGAACCACCTGGAAGCTCACATGGTATCTGACAGATGTCAATATTGCTGTGGACCCTTCAAAAATTTAAAATATCCTTGGGGCGCCTGAGTGGCTCAGTGGGTTAAGCCTCTGCTTTCGGCTCAGGTCATGATCCCAGGGTCCTGGGATCGAGCCCCACATGGGGCTCTCTGCTCAGCAGGGAGCCTGCTTCCCCCCCCCCCTCTGCCTGCCTCTCTGCCTACTTGTGATCTTTCTCTTTGTCAAATAAATAAATAAAATCTTTAAAATATCCTGCTACACCCTGATGAATTTGTGGTGGTACCCTGGGGGCACCCTGGTGTACCTTCCAAACTGGCTTCTCAGGTCCCACCCTTGCCTCTCTAAAAATCTGTCCTCACGATCACTATAATGATCCTTTCAAAACACAAGTCAGATCCTATCTTCCTTCTGTTAAAACCCTCTCATGGCTCCTTGTTTTTCTCGGAGTCAAACCCAATGTCCCTACCACAGCTAATATGGTCCAAACTATATCAAAGGTCAGGAACACTTTCTATAAAGAGCCAGACAATAAGTATATTTGTCTTTGTGAGCCAGATAATCCCTGTCTCAACTACTCAGCTCTGCAGTTGTATTGTGAAAGCAGCCACAGAAAATACGTAAACAAATAGGCATGTCTGTGTCTCAATAAAACTTTATTTACAAAGATGGTTCACACTGTAGTTTGCTGACCCCCACCTTGTATGACATACTGCTATGGTCACTTTTGCTCATCCATATTCCAGTCACTCTGAGTCCTCATTGTTCCTTAAGACCACAAGCAAGCTCCTGGCTCAGGGCCTTTCCACTTGATATTTCTTGCCTGGAATGCTCTTCTTGCCACGAAGTCTTCACACAAATTTTTTCAATAAGGGTTTCCCTGACTACACTATTGGAAATTACAACTGCCTCTCTATATCTCTTCTTTCCTTCAATCTGTTCCCTTTTGTCCCATAGCCCTTAGACTCTTCTAATATTCTTTGTAAGTTACTTGTTTAACTTGGTGATTGTTTATAATCCATCACTCCCTCACCCATCACTAACATGTGAGATCTTTGAGGGCACAGTTTTTGGGGTTTTGTCTGCTTTGTTCACTGACACATGCCCAAGGCCTTGAGCAATGTTTGGCACATGGTGAGTACACAATAAATATTATCTGATTGACTGAATAAATGAATATTTTTCAAAGAGCATAATTATAGTGGTCTGCAATTTTTTAAAAAATCTCCCATTCAGGGGTGCCTGGGTGGCTCAGTGGGTTAGGCCGCTGCCTTCGGCTCAGGTCATGATCTCGGAGTCCTGGGATCGAGTCCCGCATCGGGCTCTCTGCTCGGCGGAGAGCCTGCTTCCCTCTCTCTCTCTCTGGCTGCCTCTCTGTCTACTTGTGATTTCTCTCTGTCAAATTAATAAATAAAAAAAAATCTTAAAAAAAAAAATCTCCCATTCAAAGGTATAGTGCCCAGCTATATGACAGTATTTTGGCAAAGAAATATGGAAACCGAATATAAAATCATAAAATCCCTCAACCTAACATGTCCAACTCAAATAGCCCTAAAATTTCTTATCTCATTTAACCCTTGTTGAAATTTACAATCCTCAGAATGTCAATCTTATCTAGAACAAAAGGCTTTGAGTTATTAGGAACCAAATTATAAAACTCACAACTAACTAGCAAGTAATAAAGCAATAAAATATGTCTAAAATTAAATTGACCTCTTATTCATGTACATTTAACCATTAAATGCAACAATACACACACATTAAAAACCTTTCAAGCATGCGGAAGAACTAATTTTCCCAACTAGAAATTTTTCTTGGCAATGGAGTTACGCGTCTTTCAAACAAACTGTAGGTGGAGCTCTAAACCTCAGAGTTATCTTGATGTTACCAATTTTACTGTGGCTGTCTTCTCAAGGAACAACTTCATCAGGTAATTCCAAGTTCAACTGAAAAGGAACATAATTTGCATCCATGTGCAATGTTGCATATGTTGCAATATGTCAGCATTAAAGATCTCAGTACACTTGCTGCATTTCACCCCCTTTTTTTTGAACAGCTCCTTCCACGTCTTTTAAAAAGTATTTATTTTCAAAATTCTATTTGTCATTTTATAGTCCCAATGGGTTCACAGCAAAAATTTAAAAATGTGAACAATTTGTCTTTAGTACACATTCCATTCTTGCTTTCAGAGCACTTTCATTCCCTAGCAGTGTTCAAAATAGGCTGTTTCAGTGTTTCGGGACATGGAACTCACCTAGCATCAACTTGAGAAAGTTAATTATCTTTTTTTAAAAAAGATTTTATTTATCCATTTGCCAGAGATCACAAGTAGGCAGAGAGTCAAGCAGAGAGAGGGGGAAGCAGGCTTCTTGCTGTGCAGAGAGCCCAATGTGGGGCTGGATCCCAGGACCCTGGGATCATGACCTGAGCCGAAGGCAGAAGCATTAACCCACTGAGCCACTCAGGCGCCCCAGTTAATTATCTTTTGAAGAACTTTTTCCCTTCTGATGGCTCTGAGCTCTCATCCACGAGAGCCTTACAACAACAGAAACTGAGTTTTTCTTTGCTATTATTGTAGGCCCATTGCCTGACATAGAGTCCTGAACATGATACATACTCAACAAATATTTGCTCAATTAATGAAGGTATCTAACCTTGGAGGTTTCCTGCTCCTAACTCTAACTGCCTTGTAGAGAAGACTTGGTCCCAAGAGCATAGTAGACACTGTTTTTCATTGTTCATTTCAGTTATCACTATAATTGGCTAGCCATCCTTATAATTAATTTGGGGGACAGTGAGACAACATTTATTTAAACAACATTTGAACGTTCAACAATATTGAGTATCTTCTGGGGTCCCAAGCTCTTCTAGGTACTGGGGATACACTTGTGAACAAGGCAAAAAAAAAGTTCCTTTCTTCCAAGAGATTATATTTTAAGGGGGAATGAAAGACAATAAACAATCCAGTTCATTAAAGACCAAAGCAGACAATGGTAAGGACTATGAAAAGAATTCAAACAACGCTGAGTGATAGAGGGTGGCTGGATGGCTACTTAGAGTGTGTGGTCGGAGCAGGTGACATGTAAACCAATACATGAATGACAACAGGGAGCCAGCCAAGTGAAGACCAGGGTAAGAGCATCTCAGGAAGAAGAAACATCTGTGCAAAGGTCTAGAATGGAACAGCAGATGTTCAGACAGTGTGGAGAAGACTGGTAAGCAAACGGGAGAGTAGGAGATGAAGTCAGAGAGGCAGCAGGGACCGAGTCACTCTACAAGCCACAGTGAGGAGTTTGGATTTTTTTTTAATTTTTAAAAAAGATTTTATTTATTTATTTGAGAAACAGAGATCTCAAGTGGGCAGAGAGGCAAGCAGAGAGAGAGAAAGGGAAGCAGGTTCCGCATCGAGCAGAGAGCCCGATGTGGGGCTCCATCCCAGGACCCTGGGATCACGACCCGAGCCAAAGGCAGAGGCTTCAACCCACTGAGCCACCCAGGCGCCCCCAGGAGTTTGAATTTTTAATTCCAACTGCCATGGGAAGTAATTGGAAGGTTTTTAACCCAGGAACAATAGAACCTGATATTTGTTTTAAAAAGAATATTAGCTGCTGTTGTAAGATCGCATTGAAGTAGGTAAGAAGGGTTGTCATTCCTGTATGCATGTCATTGCCTTGCCCTTCCAGATATGTCGCTCACCAGAGGAGTGACAACGAAGCAAGTGATATGTGCCTGGAGATTTCCTTGTATTTAACTTCCCCACAAAGCCCATCTGAGCATTTTCTCTCTACCCTGATGCTATATATTGAAGTAAGAATTTTGCCTTTTAGGATTCTTTTGCTGCTGCCCAGGAAGGAGCAGGTAGAAATAAACATACAGGAGTATAGGAGTAAGTGACGCTGAACTTTGAAGAGGTCATATGGAGACTGTAATATTCAGGGAAAATGTACTGACTAGGTATGGGCACCAGAAAGAAAAGAGCTCTTCAATTCCTAGCTCGGGTGTGCCCCCCCAGGTGAACTGCTAAATCTTCTCTGCTGACAGAATACCTTGATCTTACTTAGCCTCCAATTTGGGGAGCAGGAGTAAGTAGAAAATTCTCTTCAGTTAAGCCAAGAGCCAACAGAATTCTTGCAGCGTTAATTTCCTGGTTTCACATATAAAAGGGTCCAGTTTTCAACTTTCCCAGTTAATAAAGAAATGAAGAATGTCAGATATTCATATTGGCCAGGGTTTTCTTGCTTGTTGTTTCCAAGAGTGCTGACCACTTGTCCCAGAGCCCAAAAACTGTTCAATATTTACAGATTCTCTCCCTGAGCGAACCAGATCCTGCTTACTATATCCTCTTAGCCATGATCTTAAGAACTGCCATCACTGGGGCATATCTCCTAATATAGAGCACAGCCTCTGTGAGATGGTTGCTGTGTTTGTGATTATTCCACACTCCTCTCTTATGTGTTTCCCATTCATAGCTTCTTAAAGACTTCTCCTCATACTCTTAACTTCTAGCATGTTTGTAAATTCTGTTAACTTGTTATGATAAATGTTACAAAGCCAAGAGCTACTTTTTGGAATCTGTGCTTAATGGAAGCAGGTGCCTCTTTTTCCCCCACCAGCTCTGCTTCTGTCTGCACTTGCACAATAACAATATCCACCTGCTGGATTTGTCCATAGCTGTATCCTTAACACCTAGAACAGCAATTGGCATGTAGTAGATGCTCAACAAATGTTTACTGAGAAGTTGGATGGGTTGGATTTTGTCCTGTGTTGACTTCTGCCAGGACTCCGATTGCACTGTATGCCTTCCCTAAGACCAGCTCCCCCAGTGGCTTAATTTCTTCAGGCTCTACCCACTATGTATACCTTCTGAAGGGAAAGAGTCAGTAGAGAAATAGAGTTCTGAGGACCCCCATGGTCCCCATTACAACTGTCTTGCCAGAGTTTTCAGCCTGAGTTCCAGGAGAATTGATAGTGGATCCTTGCAATGATATGCCTATTTATGCTTGTAGGAGAGAAAGAGTCTCATTCTGTTAAGTGCTTTCAGCTGTAAGTCTCAAAAGCCAGTGACCACATAGAATCACTTTGGAGAAATTCCAAAGACAGATCCACAACAGCGAGTCAGAAAATTAGAGATCTGAACCCTGATCTAGTGGAAGAAGTAACACCAGTTCCGGGGCTTTAAGCAAGACCTTGAAGGATAGGTCATGTCATCACATTAAGGAACTTACAGGGAGGGTCCCCAAGTTTGGTGGGTAGAGTGTCCCCAGAGAGCAGAAAGTATCAGAGTGGTGATATACAAAATCTCCTGATACGGAGATAGCAGGCTTGAAGGATCTTTTTGGAAAGCAGCTGTGCAAGATATTCATACATACACACACCCATACAGAGAATATGCCACTGTTTGTACTTGGTGTAAACAGCTGCCTGTCCTGGCTGCAGGGGCAGGAACCGCATCATACAGTTTCGGTCTCCACTGCGTGGCACGTGGCCCTTAGAAGCCAAACACTCATTTTTTAAAAAAAAATTTATTTTTTAAGAGATTTTATTTATCCATTTGACACACAGAGATCACAAGTAGGCAGAGAGGCAGGCAGAGAGAGAATGGAGGAAGTTGGCTTCCTGCTGAGCAGAGAGCCGGATGCGGGGCTCTATCCCACAACACTGGGATCACGACCTGAGCTAAAGGCAGAGGCTTTAACCCACTGAGCCACCCAGGGGGCCCCAAACACTCATTTTTAATAAATTGTATTGGAGTTCTAACATTCAAAAGTTAGTCTCAAGTTTTTTTCTAAGCAATAGAAGCGATTGCCAAATACCTCAGGCTATCAATTTTGCGTAGGAAGTGACACAAACAAGCAGAAATTTTCAAGAGTTTGGGTTGTTTTTTTTTTTTTTCCACCAATTTAGAAAACTTGCTTAGTTCAGCCAGGTACTTGCATCACCAATCCCTTCTTCAATGTTGATTTGTGGATTTGTGTAAGTGTGGTATAGGGGCTATCTGGCAGGAAACTCGACCCAAAGTCAAATTAATTCCACAAATAGAAGTTAGCTTGATCATTTAACTACTTTAACTACTCGCTGTCCCTCTACCTTGTCGCTTTTCCTTTACCAAGATGGCCGCTGTCGAGCTCTCTCCTCATTGGCAGTCTTTTTTCGCGGGAGGGGGGACGGGGGGGGGAGGTGGCGGTTCTAACCCCTCCCACCAGCTCACCGCCCTGGGTCCTGCGTTTTTGAGAGTGCAATGGGTAGATGGGCGGGAGGGGCGGGGCGCGCGCCGGATGTGACGTTTCCGGAAGCTCCGAGAGTCGTCCGCGGGGACAGGTGGGGAAGGGTCCGGGAAATGTGGTGGGGCTGAGCTCCGGAGCATAGTCGGACTCTGAAGGGGAGTGGCCGCCGTGAGTGTGGGGCCTGCGGCCTTGTCGTCCCCGCGCCCTCTGCCCGGCCCGCCGCGCGCGAGGCCACTGACTGCACCGGCCTCCGCCAGGCCCCGCGCGTCCCCGCGCGTCTCCTCCTGCCGCGCTCTGAAGACCCGAGAACCTTGGATAATTTTGTCCCTGGGTTGGCAACTTGGGCGTGAGGGCCTTGAAGGAGGGGATCTCAAGCAGGTGTCAGGAGGTCCCTCTCCACTGAATACGCCCCCTCGGCTCGTTCCTGCAACTTCCTTTGACCTCGTCTTTCCTCCTCAGTCCTTTATGCCACCTTCTCCTTTTTTTGCGGATGCCGCATCTCCTTTGGAGTGTTGCTCAGCCCTCTAGTACCGCTCGCTGGCCTTGGGAGGGGGTTCCATTCTCGACCTTACAGATCATCTCCCCAGAAGTACTGAGGCGCAACAAGCTTCAGTTAGCTTTAATGGGCTCTGGATCGAGTTTACTAATTAGGCAGCCTGGGGAGGTTTTAGATTTGCTGAGCGGCTTTCTGAGCCTCTAAAACGGCTTTGGGGGAGATGGAAGGCCTTTGCATCCCTGGTAGTCTGCACAGCTTTTGTACTACTCGTGAGGGTGTTTAGAGAGGAAGCTTGGGGGAAGTGTGACCTAGAGGTGGAATTGACCAAGAAAAGCCTCGTCGAGGGAGGGCTTGGAGGGGAGAACAGGAAAACAGTGGGTAGACCAATGAAACACATTTGAGGATTTCTGGGCAGATTAGAATCCTGACTGAAGGGAAAGATCTCTGATGGGAAGGAGTAAGGTTTAAGACTGAAAAGACAAAGTGGGACCACTTGTTAGAGGGCCTTAAATTCCAAAATGGGTTCTACTCTAGTCGTATATTCTAGAGCATGCTGGCTAGGGTGGGCTGTAATTCAGTGTGTATCAAGTACCCAGATTCTTTTTGAAAATGATGTAGAGTCATACCAATTGGGAGTTGGAATCTGATTGTAGCAATAGAATGAGATCTAGAAAGATTGTAGAATTACTGCAGTTCGAAGCAGGGAAAACTCCCTCCCTGTTTTTTGTGGGTCTGTTTTATTTATTTATTTATTTATTTATTTATTTATTTTTGAGTACCGAGTTACCTTTGTGCCCTTTTGTTATTTGAAGAGTGCTTAGTCTTTGAGGATAGATTTGAGTAAGTTGTTTTTCAGGTCTAAATTCATTACCATGATGACGTGATGAATGATGTTGTGGATTGACCGAAAGAGGGGTTTAGTGAGCAGAACTAGAATTGTTCTGCATTCATTCCCAGACTAGTTCCCCTCACCATGTGCTCAGAGATGAAAAAGTACACCATGGGAAAGTGTCATTACTCATTAAATGAAAATGACCAAACTTGAAATCAGTTAACAATCATCTTGAAAGTTCATTGAATATACTATGCCAAGTACTGGGATAGATGAAAGTGGGTAGCTGGTGGGAGAAGTAGCGCAAAAAATATAAGATACCATCCATCTTTTTATGGTGCTGAGAGCAGGGCCACCTCATGATAGGGAATGATTAAAGGGTAGAACCAAATCCCCATTATAGTTTTACTCCCTGTACCACCTAATCATGGCACAGGTTTTGTGGGGTTTTAAGTCGGCCAATGCTTTGATCATTGTGATAGGCACTTCCTCGAGGGTCTCAGCCTTCTTGTGGGAAAGAGACTTTATCTGATACAAGCCACAAGCATATGGTATTTTTCTCTTAATTTCTCTGTAAGGTAGAAGTTTGTGGGCTAACCATGCTGTGTGCTAGGTTGTGTTGGGGTGATGGGGACCATGGTGCTGATGCCACCTGTTTTTTCTGTCTCAGAACTTCTTGGTCCTGATGTCTGACCATGGAGATGTGAGCCTTCCACCCGAAGACCGGGTGAGGGCCCTCTCCCAGATGGGTAGCGCAGTGGAGATAAATGAAGACATTCCACCCCGACGGTACTTCCGCTCTGGAGTCGAGATTATCCGAATGGCATCCATTTACTCTGAGGAAGGCAACATTGAACACGCCTTCATCCTCTATAACAAGTATATCACGTAAGACACCTCCAGTTTCCTTTTTCTTTTCTGGTGACTGATGCCTCACTCATTCTGCTCTTGTGCTCATTTATTCTGCTCGGAATTGCTAAAACTAGAGAACTTTACAACATCATTAGCATTAATCATTCTTTGCAGGCAGCTCCTACATACTGACTGTCCTTGACATTCAAAGTTATGAGCACTGAAAGTGTTATTTTCATGACTCAGTGATTTCATGAGTAAGAGACCTAGCTTTTTGGCCTGTGCCCACGTGGCCCAGCTGTTAGGCAAGAGAAAGGATGGTTAAACTACATGTTTTGTATTGATGAATGTTTTTCCTATGCTCTCTTTATTAAGGCAGCTAATCATAGGATTACTGTTGAGGTTTAGCAGAGCCAAAATTTGTCATCTCTGCTGCTTTTGTCACAAACTGAGTGATTCAGGAAAAAAGGTTTTTCTTCTTAACCTTTATTATGATCATGCAAATCATCAAATAGATATTGACCACCTACAGTTTGTGTGGCTCATCATGAGACCTTTCTCTTGAGTTACTTAGCATCTTAGGTAGGCAGCATAAATAGAAGATGGCAGTGCAATTAACAGGGAACAACTTGTAAAACCCCAGTGATGATGAAATGATGTGTAATTTAGGAAGGGAATAAAGTTAAAGGGTCTCATCTAGCCTTGTTCTTTCATGATACCAGGACCTTTAGAAAAATAATGACTGTAATGTGTTTGTATGACTCTTACAGTTCATAGAGTGTTTCCCCTGCATTGTTGGTTTTTTAAAAAAAATTTTTTTTAAAGATTTTATTTATTTATTTGACAGAGAGAAATCCCAAGTAGATGGAGAGGCAGGCAGAGAGAGAGAGAGGGAAGCAGGCTCCCTACTGAGCAGAGAGCCCGATGCGGGACTCGATCCCAGGACCCTGAGATCATGACCTGAGCCAAAGGCAGCGGCTTAACCCACTGAGCCACCCAGGCGCCCATAATTTTTTTTTTTTTATTCGAGAGAGAGACAGAGTGAGAGAGAATGAGAGGAGAGGTCAGAGGGAGAAGCAGACTCCCCATGGAGCTGGGAGCCTGATGTGGGACTCGATCCCAGAACTCTGGGATCATGACCCGAGCTGAAGGCAGTCGCTTAACTAACTGAGCAACCCAGGTGCCCCTCCCCTGCATTGTTTCATGTGATGTTCATAGTTCTAGGTACATGGGGTAGAGCTCATTGTCTTCCCATTCTATATGTGAGGAAGTAGGCTCTGGGTTTTGTGATATGCTTTGTTCCACACTTCAGAGTGAGAAGGCTCAGATCTAACTTTTTTTTTTTTAAGTAGGCTCCACGTGGGGCTTGAACTCAGGATGCTGAGATCAAGACCTGAGCTGAGATTTAGAGTCAGATGCTCAACCAACTGAACCACTCAGGCACCCCTAGATTTTTTTTTTTTTTTTTAAGATTTTATTTATTTATTTGACAGAGAGAAATCACAAGTAGATGGAGAGGCAGGCAGAGAGAGAGAGGGAAGCAGGCTCTCTGCTGAGCAGAGAGCCCGATGCGGGACTCGATCCCAGGACTCTGAGATCATGACCTGAGCCGAAGGCAGCGGCTTAACCCACTGAGCCACCCAGGCGCCCACCCCTAGATTTTTTAACTCTTTAATTAGGATTCATCTATGACATTGGTCTTGTTTTTAGTTTGTTTTTGATAATGTTCTGTGAGTTGAAGCTAGAGTTGAGACCATAGTTTAAGCCACATTGACTATCTTTTGGTTATTTTTTATTCTTTTTTGAATAGATAACATGTATACAAGGTGCAAATTCAGAAGGCACAAAAGGGTATATATATTTAAAAAGTAAGTCTCCCTAACCCTCCCTTTTCCCCAAACTCTCAGTGCCCTTCCCCAGAGGGAATTCCTCTTACTAGTTTCTTACATGTCCTCCCTGAAATAATAAATGCATATCAGTTGTATCACATTCAGTTTTTTTTTTTTTTAAAGATTTTATTTATTTATTTATTTGACAGAGATTACAAGTAGGCATAGAAGCAGGCTCCTGGCCGAGCAGAGAGCCCAATGAGGGACTCGATCCCAGGACCTTGAGACCATGACCCGAGCCGAAGGCAGCAGCCCAACCCACTGAGCCACCTAGGCACCCTTTTCAGTTTTTGATCACATACTGCTCGGCAGTAGGGTTTGTCAAGCTTGGTACCGTTGACATCTGGGGCAGAATAGTTCTTTGTTATGGGTACTGTCTGTGCATTGTGGAGTGTTGAGTAGCACCCCTGGTCTCTGTTCACTAGATGCCAATAGCACCCCTTATCCCCTCCCTGAGTTGTGACAACCAGAAATGTCTCTAGATGTTACCTGGTGGTCTCTGATGGCCCAGTTGAGAACCGGTGTTCTGAAGAAAAGTAGCCTATAAGTGGACTTCCAGGAATTCATACTCTGATTGTAGAGTCCCTTTGGTAGAAAAAGGGACTGCTGTTGTCTCTTTATTTTTTCAATTTAGAAGTAGTCCCTGTCTGGGATGCCTGGGTGGCTCAGTTGGTTAAGCAGCTGCCTTCGGCTCAGGTCATGATCCCAGCATCCTGGGATTGAGTCCCACATCGGGCTCCTTGCTCAGCAGGGAGCCTGCTTCTCCCTCTGCCTCTGCCTGCCATTCTGTCTGCCTGTGCTCGCTCTCTCCCCCTCTCTCTCTCTGATAAATAAATAAAATCTTAAAAAAAAAAAAAAGGAAGTAGTCCCTGTCTCCTCAGAGATCATGCAGGCCATCCACGCCATCATGCCCTGTTATGTGACCTCAGTGTTGATAAAGTTACATAGAATTAAATTACATTTTTGTCTCTCTTTGCTATTACGAGTTTTTTATTCCTTGACGTAGTAGGCACAAAACTTATTTTCCTGAGAAGTTTCTTTCACTACTGTCCCTTTCTTCTACTGCTGGTAGAAATAATATTCTTGTATATTTCCAGTAATCTGGTAGAGAGTTTTCCCAGAATGAGGCCATGGGGCACAGTTCTTCAAAAAATCATGGTTGAGAAAGTTAAATAGAATCATGGAATCACTCTCTCCAGTATTTTCTGGAGAACCTTCTGGGTCCTGTAGCCTCTCATAGCAAGTGCTTTGAGGTCAAGGGCCATATTCATTTGACAAATATGTATTGTGTTCATCTGCTGTCCACTTGTCACTGCTCTAAGTCCTGGATACAGAGGAAGTAAGTGGCCCCTGCCCTTCATGGTGTATCTTTGTAGTTATGGGAGAAGACAATAAACAGGTAAGCAAAGAAATGTCAGAGTAAGGCAAATGCTAGGAAAGCGACAAAGAGAGTGCTGGACAGAGATTAACCAAGGGTATCAAATAGGGTAAGGTCTGTCTGAGCAGGTAATTTAAACTAAAACTTGAAGGATGCCACGGAGTTGGTCTTTCCAAGAGCATGGAGCAGAGTGTTTGAAACAGGTGTTACTGTGTGTTCAGAGCTCTTAAGTAGGAAATACCTTTGTGTGTTCTGAGGAATGAAGGAACATCATTGTGTTTGGAGTGTAGCAAGGGAGGAGGGAGAAGGGGATGAGGCTGGAGAGGCAAGTGGGGCCACATCACGCAGGCCATGGGGGTTTGCATTTTATCTCGACAGCATTAGAAGCCATGGCAGAGTTTTAAGTGAGGTTATGACTTAATTTTACTTATATTCCAAAAAATATAAATTGGGCTACTATGTGGTAAATGGTGGAAGGTGTGTTAAGAGAAGGCAGGGAGATGAGTTAGGAAACTCTCATGGCAATTCAAGGAAGAGACTGATGGCAATGGCATGAAGCAAGTGGATTGGGCATTTTGGAGGTAGAGTCAATGGGACTGACTGATAGTTTGGGAAGGATGGTGTCAAGGTTGACCTCAGGTTTCTTTTTTTAAAGATTTTATTTATTTGACAGAGACAATGAGAGAGGGAACCCAAATGGGGAGCGGGAGATGGAGAAGCAGGCTTCCCACTGAGCAGGGATCCCAACTCGGGGCTTGATCCTATGACCCTGGGATCATAACCTGAGCTGAAGGCAGACGCTTAAGGACTGAGCCACCCAGGCACCCCTGACCTCAGGTTTCTGCCCTGAGTAACTTTAGGATGTATGGGCGCATTTACTGAGATGGGGAGAATGGTATAGAAAAGGAGCTGAGAGGGAACCTGGGTGGCTCAGTTGGTTAAGCAACTGCTTTCGGCTCAGATCATGATCCTGGAGTCCTGGGATCAAGTCCTGCATTGGGCTCCCTGCTTGGTGGGGAGTCTGCTTCTCCTCTGACCTCCCCGCTCTCATGCTCTCTCTCTCTCTCATTCTCTTTCAAATAAATAAATAAAATCTTTAAAAAAAAAAAAAGAAAGAAAGAAAAAAGGTGGGTTGAGATTCAAGGGAAGAGATTCAAAGGGGAGGAGATTCAAGAGTTCAGGCCTGGCTTCTTTGACATGTTAAGGTGTTAAGTTTAATATGCCTCTGAGATATCCAGTAGGAAGTTGGATGTACCAGTCTGAATTGAGGAGAGGTCTGGGTTGGAGATACAAACTCAGAAGTCCTCGGCATATGAGTGGTTCTGAAGCCTTGAGAGCTGCTGAGATCTTCTGGCAGATAGGTCTTAATCAGAGATCCAGGAACCCCACAGGGATTCATCGATAGAATTTATTCTCCATGAATTCATTTGGGAACAACTTTTCTTGTTTGCTAACCTCTCACTGAAATTTAGCATTTCCTTCCATTTTGCACAGTAGTATTAATAATATTTGTAATGCTGTCACCACCGGGAGAAATCGATATTTTTTTCTTAAAGATTTTATTTACTTATTTAACAGACAGAGATCACAAGTAGGCAGAGAGGCAGGCTGCAAGAGAGAGGGGAAAGCAGGCTCCCTGCTGAGCAGAGCCCCATGCAGGGCTCAATTCCAGGACCCTGGGAATCATGACCTGAGCAGAAGGCAGAGGCTTTAACCCACTGAGCCACCCAGGCGCCCCAGAGTCGATATTTTGTAGCACATTATGACTGATGTTGATATCCAAAAATAGCATTTACACTTACCTTTACTTCTGAATTACAGTACAGTTATTAAAGCCACAAGTAGATGCTGATTTTTAATGTATTAACAAAATACCAGTAAAGAAGCACACAATACAATTACTATATTTTGGAAAACTGTATTTCAGTAGAATTGCTTTCTAATCCTTCATGTTTTATATTATATCTTTAAAAAATTATTCTGAGAAGGAGTCCATAGGCTTCATCAGATGCTAGGAGGATTCATGACACATTCAAAGATCAAGAAACCTTGATAATGAGACTATAGAATGGGAAGAGCCTCGAGGTTGGTTAGGTGGAGAGAACCAGCAGATGGGACTTCAAGGGAGGTTTGAGAGGCAGGAGGAAATCCAGGAGAGAATGGTGTCATGGGAGCCAAAGGAGGCCGGTATTTGCAGGAGAGTGGCCAGCTGCGTCAGAATGGGTCAAATGGGGTGGGTCAGGTGTTGGGGTTGGTGTCGTGATGTCACTGGTGATCTTAGTAAACAGGTTTCACTGAAAGGACTAAGAAGACATTGGATCGGGGTGGGATGAAAGGTGAATGGACGCTAGGAAAGCAGAGACCATGAGTATAGCCCGGAGGTCGGCACATGTTTTCTATAAAGGGCCAGAGAGTAAATGTTTCTGGCATTGCAGTCATTTGATCTCTGTCACAAGCTCTGTAGTGTGATAACACATGAACGAATGGGTGTGGCTGTGTTCCAACGAAACTTCATTTTCAGATACAGATGGCAAGCCAGACTTGACCTACTAGTTGTACTCTGCCAGGCCCTGGCATAGATAACTCTTTGGAGGAGTTTGGACAGAGAGTGAAGAGAGTAACTGAAGAGGGACAAGGAGCGCATGAATGTGTGGTATTTTAAGATGGGAGATTCTGGAGCATGTTTCTTTGCTGATGGAAAGGAACCTGTGGAGAAGGGGAAGCCGATGGTACAGCACAGAAAGAAAGAGCTTAACTGTAGCAGTAAGCTCTTGGCTAGGCAAGTGGGCGTAGGATTAAGAGTACACAGTTACTTAAATCGATTTTGTCCTGTGACCTGTGGTTACTTTGAGTGACACGAATATCCATGTTGACAGCAAGATCACTATGGGGAATCTGGTTCCCACTGATGGGACCATTTAATACCACAAAATGGGCCAGGAGGAGAGCTCAGTGAGAAGGGGGTGGGATGAAGCAGCTCATTTACTTGCCTTGATAGATTTGGAGTTTGATTTGGGACTTTGTTGGATTGGCTTGACCTGAAGCAATAAATGTAGCTACTTTCATTTTTCTCGCCGGTATCTTTAAGACCCTGATTCTGATTTTGTGAACTGACAAGCCGTAGGAGTTGCAAAAAAGTTCTGGCTTAATATTCTCAGTCTGTTTTCCACTTCATTTTCTTGGTATATTCTTGTCAGTAACAGTGGCTCACTTCGGCAGTTATTACAACTGCGGAGAGAGGAGAGAGGGGAGCGGGCATCTCCCTCACCACTCCTCTGCCTCCCCCACTATTGCAAGTCGTTGTTCTAGACCTTTTGTGGGTACTTTAATTCCGGGTTTTAAAAGGCATGTTTGTTCTTTTCCCTGGGACACTTCAGGCATCTGAATGATCTGAATTACATTTCCCTCTCAGAGGTTTTCCCTCCTGTAGGAATGCTTTGCCTTTTGCAGACCCCGGTATAACAGGATCTTCAGCATATTAAATCAGTACATATTTTCATGATGAGCACAGACAATAATCCAGGCGGTGAATTCTTTCACAGCTTTTTATGGTCATTGACTAGGCTACATAGAAGGGAGTTACACAGAACTTAGGCAATTCTTGTCTCCTGTGCAAGCCTCCTATAGCACAGACTTGCTTGCTGAAAATGGTCTGTCCCCTGTATCGAAAATGTTTTCTTCTGGGATCGGGGCTTACAGACTAGAGTCTATGATCATGCTCACTTTGCTGATCAATTTCTAAGATTGGGAGAGAGGAGAGGAGAGTCCTTCGTCCCTCCATGTTATAGAGTTTCTGCTGGACTCTCTGAAATAGTTTCTTGTATAGAAAATTAATATTCATGATCAAAACAATTATTTTTTCAAACCACCCAGCCAGGGAAATACTAAAGTGAAAAGAATCCACCAGCGATGACCACTGTTTATTTCTTGTGTGTAGAGGGAAATGTTTGTCCGTGCAAGCACTTAGGCTCATGTGTTTATTCTTGTTTTTTAAAATGTGAATAAGCTCATACAGTATATTCTGTTCTACAACTTTTCTTTCTTTCTTTCTTTTTTAAGATTTTATTTATTTAAATTTGACAGAGAGAGAGCACAGGCCAGGGGAAGTGGCAGGCAGAGGGAGAGGGAGAAGTAGGCTCCCCACAGAGCAGGGAGCCTGATACGGAACTTGATCCCAGACCCCTGGGATTGTGACCTGAGCCATAGGCAGTCACCTAACCGACTGAACTACCCAGGCGCCCTACAACTTGCCTTCTTAACAGTCATATCTTTCTGTATCAAGTCATACTGATCTCATTTCTGCCTGGAACAGTCTTGCTCCAGATCTCTTCATGGCTTCGTCTCTTCCTGGCTTAATTAAATGTCTTCTCAGTGATGCTTTCCTTAGCTGCCCTGTATAAAATCCCACTCCCTCTCCTGTCACTTCCTGTTTTCCTTCCCTATTAATGACTTCGAGCACTGATTATCAATATATTTTTTCTTCTATTGTTTATCTGCCCACCCCATAACACATACCCTATGAGGTGGGATTTATGACTTTGTTCACTGCCAAATCCCATAGTAGATGCTCAGTAAATATGTTGAATGAATGAGTGAATGATTATGTTGTTCTTCACATTTGGGTGCAATGTAATTTATTAAATAATCCCTTATTGATGGACATTTAATTTTTTAGTTTTCCCTACTTTTATGACCAATGCTATATTGAATAGTCTTATGTATATTTTAGTACTGTTGTGTAGGATAAATTCCTAGAGGTATATTTGTGAGTTTAAAGGATATGCAGATTTTAAAATGTGAATAGTTGTCTCTCCCCACCCCCAGGAAAATTACAGTCCTGTGGTAATACAATGTATTATTAAATTACAGTCCTGTTTAAAGTGTGTAAGGACACCCATTTCCTTTCATCTTGTCTACATTGGTTATAATCAACCTTTAAACTTTTGCCAATCTGATATATGGGAATGGTAACTTGTCTTAATTTGAATTTCTTTCATTGTAAGTAAAGTTGAATACCCTTTTATATGTTTACCTTTTGTATTTCCTTTTCTGTGTATCTCTTTTTATCCCCATTGTCCCAACTGGTTGTTTTGCTTGTGTTCTTGCCAATACATCTTTGCTTTGGTATGTTTCCCCTCTCTAAGCTGCAACAAGATCAAACCCTAGAGAACAGTATACCTCTGGGCCACAGATATTCTGTGCCTACAACACTTCTAGCCCTGGTGTTAACATCTTCATTGGTTCTTATTCACACTTTTTGTTTATTTATTAGTAAAAACAGTCATATAACTTACATAACCATCATAGCAGATGTTGGCTATGTGCTAGGCACTGTGCTCAGCACTTATTTTTTCTTTTTCTTCTCTTTCTTTCTTTCTTTGTTAACATATAATGTATTATTAGTTTCAGAGGTAGAGGTCAGTGAGTCATCAGTCTTATATAACACCCAGTGCTCATTAAGCACTTTTAAAAAAAATCTCTTTAAGCGTCCCAGCAACCCTATCAGGTAGTGCTAGTTTGTCTCCGTATATAGAGTATATATCTAGAAACTGAAGGGTAGTGAGACTGACTTGGCGGAGTTCACACAGCTAGTCGTGGCTGAGCCAGGATTTGAGCCCAGGCAGCATGGCTCCAGAGCCTGCTCCCTCCCCGCTGAGCACTTGCCTCCTGTACAGACAATGGGCTAGGTTGCCTGTTCTGGTTTCAAGAGACCCTTCTGCCCATATGGTCCCCATTCAGAGAATTGACTATGGTTGCTGGAACAAGAGGAAGGTATTCATGTACCTGTGTAGAAGTTTTACCTTATAAACTAGATTCCACTGCGTGGTTCAACATCAAAATAATAGAGGTGTGTGGTGAGAGGTCTCCCTCCCACTCTTGTCCCATCTACTCTCTTTCCCCTGCCCTCTACTTTCCTTGATTTCCTGTATTACTGTGTACTTAAAATATATGTACAAACACATAGAGAATTGTCCCCCTTTCTTACATACCAGGTGGCATACCAAATGCACTTTTGTATACTTCAGGTTTCTTTCTTTACTCACCTCATCTGAAGGTTTTAAGACCATTTTATTGCTCAGATATTTATTGAGTGCCTCTTCATACAGGCACTATGCTGGCTTTAGAGGGACTTGCAGAGAAGCACAAGACACAGGAACCTCTGGCCTCACTTCTCAATTTTTCAGGTTGGGAGCACAAGTGCATGTTAAGTGTGGTGGTCATGTTACATGGTGCTATCTGGGCTGATTCCGGCTTCCATACAAAGCACATTCAGCCTGCTAAAGTTAGGAACAGGTACCTTGGTCTTGTAGAGCCAAGAGAGTGTTACTGAATTATAGATAGGAGTCTTGAACATAAGAACTAGCCTTATTTATCCTAATATCTTCTTCAGGGCTTGATGGGTGAATAAATGAATCTGTCGTTTTTTTTTAAAGATTTTATTTATTTATTTGACAAACAGAGATCACAAGTAGGCAGAGAGGCAAGCAGAGAGAGCGAGAGGAGGAAGCAGGCTCCCTGCTGAGCAGATAGCCCAATGCGGGACTCGATCCCAGGACCCTGAGATCATGACCTGAGCCGAAGGTAGAGGCTTAACCCACTGAGCCACCCAGGTGCCCCCAAATGAATCTGTATTTTAAATATAGACTTCAAGTAAATTGTTTTATATCTTTCTCTGTGAACCCAAAGGGGAGAGTTTTAGAATCATTTTGATTTTAGAATTCATCCCTGCCTGAAGGGTCTTGTCAAACTGGATTGAAATGAAAATTTCATGTGCCTAATATAGAACCAAGAGAGGAGGCTCTTTTCAAAAGAGTTTGCTTTGGTGGAGGTCGACTTCCTTCCCCTTACTGAGGCGTCCTCCTCCGTTTACTCCTACCCATGGGCAGAAAGTGGAAAAGAATCATTTAGTCCCAACTACAGTGTGGTATTTTAGAGCTGTGGGTAAGCTCCCCTCAACTGATTTGTTTTGGGTATCAGTTTGAATTCATTACACCTTAATCCTATTAAAAGACATCTTTGTTCAGTACCCCTCCAACAGTTCTGGGCGTTCTGGAGCCATGTAGAGGCAGAGTGATATAGTGGTTAGAAGTGTAGACTCTCGAACTGGCCTGCTGAATCTGCCACTTTGGACTGTGACAAGTCACTGAACTTCTGTTTGTTTTCACTCTTCCCACTGTTCCCACATCATAAACATTAGAGATCTGTGAATTGATTCAGTTTATTTTTCCCACTGAGCTTTACAGCTATGGATAAAACTGGAAGAGAAAATCTAGCACTTAGTTTCTCTAAGAACTTTTCATCAGGACCGTAATGCACATCACACGTAATATGCACATGTTACACACGTATAACACATGAACTGTCTAAGGATCTCAGTGCTTAATATGATGCAAGGAATATTCTGCTTTGAAGGCACATGAATCCCAAAGAAAAAGAAGCCAAATTTAAGGTCACAGGGCTAGAGTAGTCTAAAACATGGATTTTCTCAGCCTTTTGCCCTTGGTTGCCAGACTTATTTGGAGAAGAATTTGTGACCGAGGCCCTTTCCTTTGGAAGCCTGTCATGGTCATAATAAGAAAAGAATCTCTTTGGAGGTAAATTTTTGGGCACAGGGTAAGTTTGCCCCCGCCCTCATCTTTTTAGTTGTGGGAGTCTGGTGCTTCCTGCACACCAGATTCAGGGGAGGAGAGAAACACAGGTTGAAGGTGGGTGGGGAACATGGTCACTGGGTTTGTGTGACCCCTTCCTCCATGTCTGTAAAGCCGTCTTGTGGTGGCTGCAGGACATGGGAGTTGCTTTGCTTCAGAGTCTGTTGGACATTTGGACATTTTCTTTGCATGATAATGATTCTGATCCATTCCTTTAGGCTCTTTATTGAGAAACTCCCAAAGCATCGAGATTACAAATCGGCTGTCATTCCTGAAAAGAAAGACACAGTAAAGGTGGGTCTTCACTTTCACTGTTGCCCATCTAAAAGCAGCACAGACTAACTTCAAGGTAAAAGTAATGTTGTCCACATCTGAGCTTCAAATCCTGCAATGGGAGATAAGGTCAGATCTGTTATGAGGTAGTAGGTATGGTATAGTAGAGGGTATTTTACATTGTTTTGGGATACATTGTTGCCATTGCCAAGCTGACTTACGTCTTTTTACTTCTGTACTTAATTAGCTGGGAATTATTCTAATTCTCTGTTTTCTGTTTTTGTGTCTCAGAAGTTGAAGGAAATTGCATTTCCCAAGGCAGAAGAGCTGAAGGAAGAGCTATTAAAACGATATACAAAAGAATATATAGAATATAATGAAGAAAAGGTAAGTATATAACAGCAAAAAAAAAAAAGAAAGAAAAGAAATTATTGTGGTTTCTTAGGCTGTGCCCTGTCATTGCAATATGATATTTTAGCAGATCCTGTGATTTTTATTGTCATATTTTACTTTTTCAGCAAAGACCAGAAACTCAAAAGAGTGGAACACAAGTGTTTAGGCTGAGAATACTAACATAGTTTTAGCCTGCTTGTCTTACAGGGTAACTTGAGGAATAGGAAATTTTGTTTGCTATATCTAGAGTGAGAACCTAAGGACAGGTTTTTAGATCAGCAAATTTTGGGGTATTGATTCACATTTGGTTATACCTGTTTATAATAACTGATTGCTCTTCAATCTGTTTTCAAATGATTCTTGTTAGGGAGAGTTAGGACACGTGGAGAAACTCCCAAGGCACGTGTGTGGTCTGTGTCAGATGTGAATATTTACTGTGGATTGGGATCCCTTCCATGTTATTTTGTAGTGCTCTGCTGAGCCCTTCTCTGAACTCAGATGCTGCAAATTAGCAGGGCGGTAAACAGCTATGAGGCATCTATTTGTAAGGGACTGAGGGAGTGAAAACCTTATTGAAGGAGATTATTACTTGCTATTTCTTATTTGAAAATGTCACTCTGTATTGAACTGATCAGCAGGAAAATTTTGGAGGCTTCCTTTTGGGTTAAAATTCACTAAAGACCCCCAATACAGCAGGGTGAAGTTTGGATTTGGTTCTCTTTTGCAGCCTTGCTTGGGATAAAGAATGTATGCACAGCACAGTCAGAATAAAACTGTGTTAGATACAGATTATGAGGGATAGACGGTAAGTTGCAAGATTTCAGTAAAGAAGAAAATACATTAGTAAAGAGCCATTGAGGAAGGAGAGTGAGGGGGTCAGGACCTTCACTGTCCTTGCAGAGTCAGTCTGCAGTGGCCAGCTAGACAGAAGCAGTGACATTCTGCAGTGTGGAACTGCCGAGGGAAGCGCGAGGTCTGTGTTGGGAAATCGGGCCGGAGCAGGTGCACATTTTAGGAAATCACTGTGCTGCAAAGCCTTGTCCTCCTGAGGTGTGAAGTCACCTGAATGTCACGTGTAAGCCTGACTCCTCTTCCTTCTTTGCAGAAGAGGGAAGCAGAAGAGCTCGCACGGAGCGTGGCCATCCAGCAGGAGCTGGAGAAGGAGCGGCAGAGGGTGGCCCAGCAGAAGCAGCAGCAGTTGGAGCAAGAGCAGTTCCATGCCTTTGAGGAGATGATCCGGAACCAGGAGCTGGAAAAGGAGCGACTGAAGATCGTGCAGGAGTTTGGGAAGGTGGACCCTGGCCTAGGCGGCCCCCTGGTGCCGGACTTGGAGAAGCCCTCCCCAGATGCATTCCCCCCGGCACCTGTGGCATCTGCACAGTCTACAGACTGTAATACGACCGTGAGGCCTGCCAAGCCACCCGTGGTGGACAGGTCCTTGAAACCAGGAGCACTGAGCAACTCAGAAAGTAGTGAGTCCACTTGCTCTTGGCCTCTTCCATCTCATTGGCCCCCAAGCAGAGTGTCATTCTGTGGGTTTCAGCCCAAGATCACCTCCATGATCCCACTCATTAGACCCTGGTCACAGAAGCCCCTTTGGTCAGTATAGCCATGCTGGGTTCTGTGACACTGGCTGTCATGTGCAGGTGGCTGTTGCTTCAGCCATATAATTTACCTGGAGCAGGTCACTTTTCTGAAGAGCTCATAATATCCTTGAAAGTCAGACCCTTCACTTTTAAGGATTTTACAGAGATTCAAAATGTTCAGTGAATTAGAGAACACTGTTGGCCCTCTGGAAGGGGAATCTGAAATTTATAGTTTCACTTTATAATTTAACAATTGACTTTTAAAAAATAAAAATGGGCTACAGAGTTGCACTTGCCCTAAAAATGATCCCATTCCTTAAGGAGCTTGGTCAAGGTCAATATTATATGTAGTTGGTGATGATTCGGGCTAGCCGTAAAAACTGTTGGCAGTCTTTCCTCCTCTCATCACTGAGAGACTGTCTGAGACAGTAACAGTAGCAGCAAAATGGTGCATATACCTCGGTTAGTAGAACAGATCATTTTGGGAAAGAACTTTCAAGTAGTAGTTAAGGAAGTCAGCTTTGCAGAAGATCCATTTATAAGGACAGCGTAAGAGTAAAGGGGTTCCAGACTCCGAATCCTGGCCTTTAGGATTTCTCCCCATGGACTTGGCAGGCTTGTCTCCCACTGCTTTTCCTTCATCCATATTCTGTGCTCTGGTCAAATTTGGCTGTCACGTTCCCAGAGCAGCCCCTGGACTTTTTTTTTTTTTAAAGATTTTATTTATTTATTTGACAGACAGAGATCACAAGTAGGCAGAGAGGCAGGCACAGAGAGAGAGAGGAGGAAGCAGGCTCCCTGCAGAGCAGAGAGCCCCATGTGGGGCTCGATCCCAGGACCCTGGGATCATGACCCGAACAGAAGGCAGAGGCTTTAACCCACTGAGCCACCCAGGTGCACCGCCCCTGGACTATTTTATCCAAGGAGGTTTGTTAACATTCGCCCTGAACCTAAAATCCCCTTTCTCTATCTCTGCCTTCCTTGCTTTTCTTAAAGTTTTGCCAGATCTCCTTCCCTTCATTTAAACTGACTCTGTTCTCCTTAAGACTCTCAAATCTCTAGTTTCTATAATGCAGTTGAGATCATTTCCCTGATGATGTAGTCATTTGCTAATAACTAGATTTTAACTTTTTCCTGGTTGGTGCTTGAATCTTACTCGTACTTGTGTTCCCTGTGAGCTGAGCACAGTGAGCGCACTGGTGTGCACTCAGGGAGTGGTTGTGGAGTTGCAAGGAAAGGACTGTGCTGACATTTCCTTCAGAATCTTCACATGCTGCTGTCCCACCGCCATGTGACTGCCTGCTCCCCTGTCTGTTACCTCCCCAGCAGTTTGGAGCTTGCTGTTACATGTGCAGAAACAGAACATCCCCTTTCTTTTCTCTTTTCTTTTCAATGAAAATGTGACTATGAAAGACACATCCTAACTTGAGGCTGTGGTCTCTCACAGGGCTTCTCCCTGATGTCCAGCTACTGGGCCCATTCTTGGCATTCTGAACTAGGCTTTTGAGCTGCTCTGTGCATTCATGCCTCTTTTGAGGACCAGTTGGGGGTTTTTGTTGTTGTTGTTTTGTTTTGGCATTTTAATGTTCTTCTAAATGAATAAATTCAGAATTCGTTACCCAAAGTGTTTTCCATTACCTAGAAGAATATATCTGGTATATTTCTTTGAAAGTCCTACTTACCAATATTCTTAGGCGAGGTAAAAGAGAGATTTAAAATAAAAATAAAAATTCAGTTGAATGAGATTTTTTTTTAAATCCTTTATATTAGGTTGTAACTGAGAATTTCTAAATAATGCAGGAACTTGTTTGAGGAGTAGTTCACCTTTGTCTTAACTTGAATTGTGCAAGCCTCTTTTTTTAAAGTAATGCACTTGCAGTTTCTGTGGCCACAACTCTCCTCCTCATCCATCAGGATGAGATCCCCACTCACTGTCCACAGTTTGGGGAACCCCAGTGATTTGGCATTGCTCTCCCAGGACTGCCAGCTCTGGGGTCTGCTTGGGAAGGCTCTCCCCCGGTCTCAGACTTCTCTCCTTTCTCTACGACAGCTCCTACAATCGACAGACTGCGCCATGTGGCAGTGCCCGAGAGGCTCTGCCCGCAGTTCCTCCAGTTAGCCAGTGCCAACACAGCCCGAGGAGTAGAGACATGTGGAATTCTCTGTGGAAAACTGGTAAAAACCAAACGCTTTCCTGAGCTGAGACTGTACTTTCCCCCTTGGCCTCCTGTGACTCTCAGAGAAGATATCCAGGGTCAGTTACTGTTTGCGACAGTCCCTCTGCAGAAGGAACCGGGGATAGCGTAATGCAGTGTTAACCTTGAGTGTGATGACCTTGCATTTTATTGATTTTCATGGTCCCTTGAACAGATTATTTTCATGCTAGTAGTAAGAAATAGATAATTCTAAACTTGGTAGGAAGAGCCAGCATTACCTGTATGTCAGTTTTTGCATACCTGCTTTATGGTAGGCCTGGGAATATCCAACATGTAAGGCACATAGCATGTGTCCATAGAACATACCCAAGCATTTTGAAGAGATGGGAGATATACCCAAAGATGAATAACACACTGAATGGTGTATGTGGTGGAGCGCTAGGGATTCAGAGGAAGGAAATGTAATTGAATAAAGGCACTTGAAGAACCCATTGCTAACTGCTGAATGCAGAAATGAGTGAAATGGAATAGACTGAAACTGAGCCTTAGAGAATGAGAAGGGTTAAGAGAACCAGTAAGAGGAAACTACCTTAGACTCAAGCAACGGAAGAGAAATGGTATTATCCCAGAGCTTCTTGGGACCCACAAGTAGACCCATTTGACACCCCCTGGAAATTCCCACTGGACTGTGGGTGCCTGTGGCTTTGTGGAGCGCCCCCTGCAGTGCACATGAGCAGCCAAGGTTGGAAATCACTTGAGTGAGGGACTCAGGGAGCACCAGTCCTCATGCCTGCTTAAGAACGGCCTTTGTTGTACAGATGTTTACCTTGAAACTACTGTGACAGTGGGGGGTTGCATAAGTGCCGGGGAGTGGTGACAAACTGTTTTCTCCTTTGACAGATGAGGAATGAGTTTACCATTACTCATGTTCTCATCCCCAAGCAAAGTGCCGGGTCTGATTATTGCCACACCGAGAACGAAGAAGAGCTCTTCCTCATACAGGATCAGCAGGGTCTCATCACACTGGGCTGGATCCATGTAAGCAATCCCGAGCTCTCCGAGGGCCAGGCTCCTCCTCCCTCCCCAAGTTATAAACATGCTGCTTCTTTCTTTCTTTGAGCAAAGTGAACTATGGCCAGATTATTTAGGTGACTGTTTTTCCCTCCTCCGGAGGCACACTCGACTTCCCTCGCATACTTGGCTGCTTCTACTCCGGTACTGATTTCTGGGAACTACTTAGGGCTTTTTAATTTTTTTAATTAAAAAAAATTTTTTTTAAGATTTTATTTATTTGACAGGCAGAGATCACAAGCAGGCAGAGAGAGGAAAGGAAGCAGGCTCTCTGCTGAGCAGAGAGCCCAATGTGGGGCTGGATCCCAGAACCCTGGGATCATGACCTGAGCCGAAGGCAGAGGCTTTAATCCACTGAGCCACCCAGGCGCCCCCCCCCAAATTTTCTTTTTAAATTAAAAAATTTTTTAATTTTTAAAAATTTAATTTAAAAAATTTTTAATTTAATCAAAATGAACTTATTTCCTGTAAAGTCCCAATTTCCCTGTGAGTATGAATGGTGGTAAGATGCTGGCCTAGAGTATATGCCTACTTCACACAAATGATGTTCCTGAAAGGTTTATAAATCAAACTATTTTAATGAGCCAAGGAAGATAATTCAGATGTTTGCATTTGGTCTTTGTTAAAACAGCATATATATTTATGTAAACCAGTTGGGTCACCACTATGGCAGATTTTCAAGGGTTTGCTTATTGTGACTAGTCTGGTGATATTTAAGTAAAATGTAATTCCATCCCTAGAGGTGATATTTAGGTAAAATGTAATTCCATTCCTAGAGGTCATTTCTACTTTTTTTTTCCTATTCTTTTTCAATTCCTCACTCCACAGACCAAGCTACTTTTCATGTTTTGTGATAGGCTTACTTACAAACGAGTCTACTCATTTCTGGATTTAGGAAGATTACACATACTTGTATGTTAGACTTGGGAAATACTGACCCAAGAGGCCGTCCTATGTGCCCCTCCTGTCTGCACTCCATGACCTACATATTTGCCTTCTATTGGGTACCCCCTATTATATAGTATGGGAGTGGCAGAAAACTTGTTTCTTATCTGCTGGAGGATACAAATTTGAGTAAGACAGGGCTTTAGTCTCATAAAGGAGACTAGACAAAGAGACAAGTAATCACTCTTCACATGTGGCAGAAGGTGCCAAGTGCTTCCAGAAGTGCAAACAGCACTATGGAATTTGGAGGGGAGGATTGCACCTGGCTTGATTTCCCAGAATTTTGACAAGATAGGCTGAGAGAAAATTCCATGTGCAGGGGGTAGCACTGGAATAAGCAGACTATGTTCCTGAGACATTGAGAGGTCTGGTTTGTTGGGGTTCATGGTTCATATCAGGAAATTGGTCGATAAGCTTTAATATGATGCATTAGAGCAATGTTCTGGGGGGTCCTGGGCAGATAGGCAAAATAGTTCTTCTTTTGAGATGGCTGGGTGGCTCAATTGGTTAAGCCACTGCCTTTGGCTTAGGTCATAATCCCAGGGTCCTGGAATGAAGTCCCACATTGGGCTCCTTGCTCAGAGGAAAGCCTGCTTCTCTCTCTGCCTCTGCATGCTTATGCTCTCTCTCTCTCTCTCTCTCTCTCTGATAAATAAATAAATAAATAAAATCTTTTAAAAAATAGTTCTTATATAGTAAGTTTTTAAAGGTTTTTTAATAGAGCAAGGCTATGCTCAAAACCATTCTTTAGAATATCTAAAATAAAAGCTGTTTTAAAGTAGGTCAAGGCAGGGAGATCATATAAGAGGTTTCAGGGATGATAGAATCTACTGATGAGAGCTAGGGTGATGACATTGCATTTGGGAAGGAGATGAATGTAGGATTTCAGAGGATGTGGGTAATGAGCAAGAGGAGGATGAGTAAAAGCCAGTGGTGACTTAGAGAGCAGGCCTGACTCATGGGGGTGGCAGTGATTATCAGAAACAGGGGCTCCAGGAGGATAACTTACTTGAGAAGTGGGATAAATTGTGGGTTCAGTTTTGAGCATGTTGAATTTAGAGTATGTGTGAGGCTTTCTGTCGGTGGAGGTAATTAGCAGGCAGTTGGAAATGTGGCTGGGACTTGGGAGCAAGGTCAGGGTAGGAAGTGGATTTGGGAGACCTCTGCACAGAACTGACCTGGGAGGCCTTGGAACTGGAGGTGATTGGAGAGCAAGAAGAGATTCACCAGTAGGTTGGGGGCAGGCCCCCCA
Organism: Mustela nigripes; assembly: GCF_022355385.1. Taxonomy (NCBI): domain Eukaryota; kingdom Metazoa; phylum Chordata; class Mammalia; order Carnivora; family Mustelidae; genus Mustela; species Mustela nigripes. Next base: position 50,309,965 of record NC_081563.1, on the reverse strand, counting down.
GGGAAGTATAGGGAATAATAGTTGGTTGTGAAGCAGAGAGATGGAAGAGCAGGGGGAGGGCAGGCAGTGTGTTAAGGCACCGAAGGCAGAGGAGGAGGAATGCTATAGAATTTGAAGAAGTAATGGGGATTGAGGTTGTGCTGATGGTGAAATGTACACTATTTTTGGAAGGAGTTTAGTTCACAGGGAAAAGGGAAAAAATGGGATGGTGATTTAAGGAATAGCCAGGTTGAGAGAGTATTTGCTTGATTTATGGTTTAGTGTGAAAAGCTTGAACTTGTGTTTTGGTTTGATTTTGGGTTTTTTTGAAACCTTTATATTGGCAAAGCGTAAGAAAGGACATGAAGATAAAGGTACACTTCAGTGAATCATGAAGCAAATATCTACGTACATGCATGACCCATGTGAAGAATTAGAACATTGTGAGAGGCATGCTCCCGCTCCATGGTCTTGCCCTGTCACACTTGCCCTCTGACACAGGTAACCTCTCTCCCACCTTTTCTGGAAATCCTTTGCTTTCTTAACAGTTTTACTACCTATTTGTATATCCCTGACCTTGGCAGTTTAGTTTGGCCTGACTTTCAACTTTATGTAAATAGGATCATGATATGTATTCCTCAGTGTCTGGCTTCTTTTGCTTAACATTTTAAAGGCTTATCTGCATTCTTGTGTGCAGTTGTGTGAATGTGTTTGTATGCCCAGTGAGCCAGCGGTGCTCAGTGGAGCATCGTGGAGCCAAGAGAGGAGATGTAGAGGGACAGAGACGAGGTAATGTGGTGGTAGGAATGTATTCAATCAAAAGTACAAGAAGGGGGCTCATCTTCTTATGGGGGAGAAAACACTCAGACAGAATTGAAGAAAGAAAGCGACAGAGAGATTTTGGAGGTTCTGTTTGGAGGGGTTGATGGAATTCATTTGATTCAGCAGGGTTGCCATCTAGATGCTCTGCCTGGCCAGAGGAGACAGGTGGTTTTAGGAACTGGAGGAGATGGGGGAATGTTTGGGTAATTACTGTTTAGACTGCAGGTAGAACTCAGCCCCAAATGAATAAAAGGATTTCTAAATTGTAGCTGAGGGTCCAGCTAGGAACAAATTTAGAGCTGAAGTTGACAGTATTTCAGCTTTTTTCCCCAGTGATCTTTCTGTACCATTCCTTCCCAACTGGGGATTAAAAACAGAAAAAAGCAGAGATTTGCTCACATCCTAAACGTGGCAAGAGGATTATGGAGAATATCAGTTCTTCCTTCTATATTTTGCCAGCTGTAAACCAGGTCCCCTGGTCCAAAAGTGTGTATGATCATGTATTGATCACCAGCTACAGGGTGACCCTCCTGCCCAGGATTCACGGCCATCCCTCAGCTTGCCTCAGCCCTGCCTTAGCTCGCATCACTGTCCTGTGGCTACTCCCTCCCATCCAGGCGCGGAAGCTGCCCCCAGCATTGAATCTCCTTGTTCATGTCTGCTCCTTTGGTTTATTGTTTTCTCTTCATAAAAATGCCGTCCTCTGTCTCCAGCATGACAGACACAACTGTTTTTTCAAGAAATTCAATTGTGAAGGGAAGGAGAAAGAGCACAATAGAAGGGAATAGAGGCTCAAAACAAGGTTTTTTGATTTAGGTTAACAATTATTTATTGAGCTCCTGCTGTGTGCCTCTATATTGTCTTTCCAGCTAACCCAACTTTAGGTCAGAGGCCTAGATCAGCTTGTATAGGCCTCATTTGTCCCAGTTAAAATTCCTTGTTCTAACTGTGGGATGAAAGGTGTTGGTACAGGCCATTTGTCCTGTAGGATCTCATAATTAGGTAGACACTATTTTTCCTTTGTGGTCACCAAAGTTCATACCTGCCCCAAGAGGACCTGTGTGTGAATTTGCTATAGCACTCAGCTGACTTGTTCCTGGCCTGCAGACCTCTTCTGCAGTGAGCTGGCCACAGCTTTGTGTGGAGGGGTGCTTCTTAGATGAGGCTGCACATAAGAATCATTGGATCAACTTTCTAACTATCTATTTATCTGTCTATCTATTTATTTATAGATGAGGAGAGGGGCAGAGGGGAAGAGAGAGAATCCCAAGCAGTTTCCACATCCAGCATGGAGCCCAATGTGGGGCTCAATCCCACAACCCTGAGCCAAAATCAAGAGTCAGATGTTTAACTGATTGAGCCACCCAGGTGCCCCTGAATGAGCTTTAAAAAAAAAAAAAAAAGTCTCCGGTTGGATATTTCTAGGGGTGGGCACAGGAGCCAATGCTTTTGACAGGCTCCTCGGGAGCTTCATTTCATACACAGCAGGTTTGAGAACACTGATCAAGTACACGTATGTTCTAGCCCTTCTGTCAGTGAAGGTTGTTAGACTTTTTGAGTCCTGTTGGGGCTTTCTTTTTCCATTCTTGTTATCTGTACTCATACTCCTCTAAGACGAGCATAAGGCATTATGTGACTGTTCATTTGTGTACTAACAGTGTGCTCAGTAAAACTTTAAATGGTTGAAAACAAATGAGATCAATTGAATGTACATTTCGAGGGTAATAGATTACCCTCAAATTTCAATATCTTAGTCCTTTTCCCAAACAAGAAAGGGTCTTTTGTGTGATTTAACTACCGCTGAAATCCTGATTGCCCCCGGCTTCTCACATCCTTAGATGGTATTCTTTAGCCATAGGACAGCATTTGTTATTTTTGCCTATAGTGCTGCACACTCATGCCTGACCTCTGCCAAGAAGAAGAATCATTCACCCACCTGGGGTTTGTTAAGTTCTTGACTTCTACCATGTTGAAGTATTGAACAGCGTCTACCATCTATTCCAGAATGGATGGCTCTCCATTGCAGAGAGAAAGCTTGTGAGGGGCCAAATAAGTCTTGATGGTCCATTCAAATTATGAGTTTCTTCATGTACTTCTGTTAAGCCATACTTCTTTACAGTGCTCAAAAAGTAATGAACTTCAGGCATTGCCCCATCGTGATTGCCAGTGGCTTTGTGCTTGAGAAGGAGATTGTGGCCAACTGAGAGCTCTTTGGCTCTATTTCCTTCATGGGCCAGGCTTGGCTGTCTCACTGAGGGGCATCTCAGACATTTTTTCCTCCTCTCAGACTCATCCCACACAGACCGCCTTCCTCTCCAGTGTTGACCTACACACTCATTGCTCCTACCAGATGATGTTGCCGGAGTCAATAGCCATTGTTTGCTCCCCCAAATTCCAAGAGTAAGTACATTGATGTGGTTTGGGGCATTATAAGGAGATAGTGGGGAAAAGCCTCTCAGGAAACGTTTCTATTTGGCAGACCTTGTTCTCTGTAAAATATATAGATTGTGGTCGTAATTGGCTGTTTTTAAAAGTTACATTCTAAGCACCATATCCTGATACACCTCCTATGCTTGTTTTAAAAAAGATAGCCAAAGCAACAGTTTTGATGCTTTTCTGAGAAAAGGACATAAGAAATTTAAAGTGTTTGACTTGAAGCAATAGGAGTTTTAAGAGACTGGTGTCAAATTAAAGAATTTCAAAGTTAAACAGATTATCTCAGTTAACTTCTTTTTCATTCTAAATCCTGTTATTTACTATGAGTTCTCCAAGCAAACTAGTGTGGTGGCAGTGATGAGTCATTCTCTAACTCTGATTCATTCAGCAGAGAAGAGACCTATGTGCCAGCACACTTTTGAAGCTATCTCAAAACAAACTCCGTGTGTGTGTGTGTGTGTGCACGCGTGTGCATGTGCATGTGTATTTGGGACTAGGGAAACACCTTTGCTTGATTCTGGGCCTGCTTTTTTTAATTGCAGAACTGGATTCTTTAAACTAACTGACCATGGGCTAGAGGAGATTTCTTCCTGTCGCCAGAAAGGATTTCATCCACACAGCAAGGATCCACCTCTCTTCTGTGTACGTATCTACATAGAAGAAATTGGGGCTATGCGTCAAGCAGGGAGGACCGTCTGAGCTGATGAGGTGCATTGTCCTTTCTGACCCACGCAGAGGACCAACCTTGTCATTTATCTTTGCAGGTCTTCCTAAAAAGAACATACGTGGGAAGCGGTGTGGGATAGGAATGGATTTGAGTCGTAGCTCTGCCATTTAAGGACTATCTTGGATTAGACTTAATTTTCCTGGGCCTCAGCCTACTCATCTGGAAAGGGGAATGATAATGATGATAATACCTACTTTATAGGGTGAGAGGCTTAACTGAAGAAAGTACCTGGTGCAGTAGCTGGCTTATTAAATGTTAGTTTTTTTCCTTCATCAATGCCAGTTGCTAAGGCTGTACTTCAGTGAGAGATTGAAATTCAAAGGAAAAAAGCCCTTTAAGATTGGTAAGGTATATTTGATTCTGAAATTTTGCTTAAATAATAGGGATTTATTTTTCTGACCTTCTTAGGAAGGTTTCTTTTTTTTTTTCCTAAGTTATAGTCCATGAATAAAAAGTTTCAGTTGCTGGTAAGATCAGTATGTTTCAATTTGTCCCTCAAATCTAATGTGATAGGTTGCTTCCCTCCATGCTGGCCATAGAGTGTTATTTCTTTTGGGTTCACCAAAAAGTGACCAGTATGGAAAAGGGACTCAGAACCTTGTCACATGAAAGGAACCGGGGATGTTTAGAGGAGAAACCTCAGGGAGGATCTGAAAACTGACTTTCAGTGAAAGAAGAATTATTGTATGAAAAGGTATCAAGTGTGCTTCATGGGCCTCCCAGAACTGAAACTAAGTCCTCACAGAATGACAGTTCTCAGCTGAGTTTGAGAAAGAGCTTTCTGACAGATCTGTTCAAAATAGGTCAGTCTGCCGGGAATATAATAAATGTACCAGGATGGGTACATTTAATATAATAAATGGGTACCAGGATGTTGAAATAGTGGCTGCAAAAACAGTGCCCACATTTTCAGTTTTTCAGTTATAAAGACCCCTTTTGCGTGATGAAACTAAGCATTCCCCACGTGACAGTGGGTGCACTGTATTAGCTGGTTGACACAGTCACCCAAAAAAAAACCATAATGAATTCATCAGTTCTTTCGAAGAAATGTAAATTTTTTATGAACAACTCTAGAATATACATCCAATTGAAAAGTAAGTGAAGATATTCGGGCTTACATTGATTGAGGCTACAGATAGGGATTGGGGAGTCACTGATTCCCGGGGCTCTCATCATAACCGCAAGTAAATAGCAGTCTGGCTTCCAGACTGGAAACCACTAGCCAGAATAAGCATGTTAAACAAGAAGGTTTAAAAAGTGACTTCTTAGAATTTTCCAGGACTTTCCCTTTTTTTTCTCTTTCCCTGTTGTAGAGCTGCAGCCATGTGACTGTTGTGGACAGAGCAGTGACCATCACAGACCTTCGATGAGAATTTGACTCAAACACTTCTCAAGAACTATAAAACCATATCAGTGTACTGTAGGCCCTTAATTTAAACTTTCCAGAAAGCTCTGGAAGCCTTTTAAAACAGAATTAAAAGTGAGTATCACCTGGGGGAGAACTGATTTTCTATTTCTGGTTTAAAAAGAAATAATTGGCTGTATTTTTTACAAGTGTGGAAAAATAGCATGATCCCACTAAGACAACTTTTCAGTCTGTCTGCAATTAAAAAATTAAGTTGAAAGAATGGTATAATGAACACTTAATCTATACCCTTTATTCTAGATTCACAAGTTAACATATTTTTTTCCTCTAAGCTATGCTCCTAATTTCTCCACCTATTTGTCTACTGTTTACCTTTGGAATTATTAAGGGCATCTATGCAGAAATTTGGAAGCCATTTAGAAAATCTTTGGGTTTTCCTGTGGTTTATGACAACATTAATGAAGCTTATTACAAGGGTGATGGATAGCTCACTATGTCTGACCAGATGGTGAGGCCCAAAAACCCTGAAGAGTGATTTTGTCAGGAAGTATTGTTATTTAACAAATATGTCTGGATATTTTTTTCCTCTACAATAAAATAACAATTAACATATTTTGTGTGTGTGTGCTCTGGAGTGATCTGTTTGATCAAGTATTGTGGAAACAGGCTAACTAAAAGGTCTGATTGTTTGGGGAAAGGTGAGAGGAAAATGGAATTTGAGCTGGGCTGATATTGAAGGTGTGTCCTAGTTCACTGTTAACTGCTCAGTGTCGTTTGTCTGCCTGTTGCCATCTTCCAGGGCTGTTAAGCTTTCTGTTCTTCTGGTGTTGTCTCAAGTGGGTCATCCCATTCACTTCCTCCTTAGGCCCCAAAAGCTTTCAGCTAACCACAATGGAGCCTTTATTTGCGGTGCCAGGTTATGCTCCAACTGAGTGATTGCATTCCCTTGCCACCCCACCCTACCAACGTTGTCATGTTGACTGTGTTTTTCTGACTCAGGCAACATCTAGGAAGGTGTTTGAAGCTGCGCTTGGTTCTGTATTTCTCTTCCTATGAGATGAGCCTAGTGTTCTTAGGTGGCCTAGAAATAATTGTTTGTGACCCCTCAGGTGAGGACAGTTGAGTAAATACCTTGTATGGGAAAAGAATGAGTTCTTTTTATATCAGAATTCTATGGGGGAGAAAGTCTGCAAATGTATGAAGTTTTGCTTTATTTTAAAGTTTTGTGTCCTTGAATATACTATGTTCTTTATCACTCAGGTTAGTGTCCTTGAACTTTTCCCCTGGAAGAACCACGTTTATAATCCTCTTCTCCTCTTGGGTTCCTAACTCCCAAGGTATCAGAAATTCTTTCTTCTGCAGTTCCTGTGTAGGGAGTGTGGGACCAAGGGAGTCTGGGGAGGGGAAAGAGTGCCTCTCCTCTCACTGCCTTCCTTTCCCTACTGTGGCCCCAGAGGCAGCCTGGACTGTCCCACCTTGCCTTAACAGTCCTATAACTGCCCCATTCTGGTACTTTCTAGGAAATTCATCCTTTCTTTCTGTGCTCAGGGTACTGCTTACTTTAGGGCTTTATTGCCCCTTATTTGAACTCGTGCAATAATAGGCTTTTACTAGGTCTCTCTGTTTCTTTCTTTCTTTCTTTTTTTTTTTTTTTTTGTATTTCTTTACTCCATTCTGTTCTGCCCAGTACGGTCAAGAGAAGCTTCCTACATTACAGCCATTCTCATGTTTCTCCTCTTGCTCCAAAACCTGCAATAGCTTTGTATGGCCTGAAACCTAAATTTAGCCTTTGTTCAGAATTTTCTGCGTATGACCACATAATGCTCTTGCCCCTGGCATTCAAATGCCTGGAGAGCATTAAAAAAAAAAAAAAAATATATATATATATATATATATATATATATATATATATAATACTTGTGCTCTACCCCACACCAATGAATTCCACATTGCTGGGGTGGGGCCCCACACAGAGTTTTTGTTTTGTTTTCGTCTTTGTCTTTAAAGCTGCTGGGGTGCAGCCAGGATTGAATAGCACTGCCCAAATCATAGTTCAGGGACCACTGTACCTAAGAATTGGGAGCTCTGTCACCCATCTCTTCACCTCAGAGACATTCTGCAAATGTTCATCGAACCAGAGTGAACTGAATATGTCATGTGTCCCAACCACATTGGTCATTTACTTTTTACCAAATCACCACATATTTTCTGCCTCTGCACCAGTGTGCTAGAAATCTTAGAGGCTGCCCCGGGGACAGGAAACCAGTCTGCAGATGCCCTCTTTGCACCTGCTGCAATGTAGCCACTCTGCATGGGGTGCTTTGGCTGTCTCTTTCACCGCCTAGCTCTGGGGGAAAGCAGTGGTTGCAAGCCAGCCCACAGGGAAGCAGGGAACTAGGGCAGGCCCATGAAAGAGAAAAGGAGCCAGAGTTGTAGGGAACGGACAGAAGCATTCCATATTGTGAATAAAAGGGAATCAGATCATGAAACTTAAGGAAGTAGCTTATATTGAAAGAGTAGCAACTGCTCAGTAAAGAGACTGATTCCTGGGCTCCTGACTCTCCCAAGCCACCGGAGCACCATGCTTCCTTGTCTGGACTGAGGGGGCGGGGGAGGCAGTGTGTGGTTCCATTCCAGTTGGCTTCAGAGGCACAGACCTTGCAAAGTGCCATGGGCCAGGTGCAGAGACTCCAGGGCAGCTGCTGTGCGGGTGGGGTGGGGGGTCGGGACAGGGCTGGCTTTCTTGGAATGATCACTTTCCTGTACTCTAGTGAAATGCCACCAGAGAGGAAGAAGAAACATTTCAGCCTTTATTTTGCTTCCTCAGGTAACAGACACCTTAAAAGGCAGCATGGGGAGAAGCATTCCCGAGCGGGTCTAGTATGGTGGGTATTTGTGGCCTGAGAGGCAAGGGTTTCAACTTTCTGGCACCCCTGATTTTAAAATCATGGTGCCTATCCCTTTTGCCTGCTGATCACTTCTTCTGGGTGTCAGTTGCCCCAGTGAAAGGAAAAATTTTTCATGTGGAGATGGGGAGGAACGGAGACCCCTGAGAACAAAGCTTTAATGACGTGAAAGCCCAGTGAATCCCCCAACATTGGTCTGTTTCAGACAGGTTTTGAGAACAGTTTTAGGAACAGACCAGTTGTTCCTTAGAAAACCGTCAGTTAGTATTGTGCCTCCTGATCCCCACCCCCACCCCACCCCCCCGCCCCCGTATCTCAGTATTTTAACCACACCTGGGTTTGGAGACCAGTTTGTGACCAGGAGTAGAACTTCTGAGTCAAGGCTCATTTTTTTTTTGTGAGGATCTTTGCCTGGGGCACTGAGAAACCCTGTTTGGATCAGGACCACAGGAACATTATCCTCTGGAAAGGAAGTGCCAGCTTGACAATGTAAGACTTTGCCTGTGGGCCCAGCTGGTTATTCACCCGCAAGTCACTTAACTTCCCAGACTTACTTAAAAATCTATAAAATGGGATCCATCTGACATGTCTACCTCAAATGAGGACAAAATGAAATCCTGGTGCAACTCTGAGAGATGTAAAATGCTGTAAAGATTGAAGGCACCTGTGATTTGTATCTCCGGAAATGCTAGTGACGAGCTGCCATCACTCCTGCCTACTAGACTTTGACAGCACCCACCTTCCAGCTACAAGACTCTTGAGGCAGATCCACTTTCTTTATCACTAGTTGGGCCTCAGCTCCAAATATCTTACTGGTACATTCTGATGTCCTGAGCTGGAAAACTAAGAATCTCAAGAACCAGAAGAAATAATCCAAATTTCTTCTCATTTCCCCTAAGACCCAGAGCAGAGTAAGGACCCAAGGAGATCATCGCACTGTATCTTTTATCCTTGGTTCCATCCACTCCTCTCTGAGTCTCCCACTCTTGTTGTTCCAACTAGTTTTTGAGATGAATGAAGAGGAATAGAACTTTGACCCTCTTCACAAAGTCACCACTCCTTAACCCAGGGTTGAGTTTCTTGTTAACCTTAGCCTACTTGGGGTTAGCAGCCTGGTGCTTATGGGGTGTGTCCAAGATCATTCACTGGATCCCAAATCCAGCCTGATTGTAACTGTGGGCTCTTGTATCCTTCTTTGGTGACCACATCTGCTTCCCTTAGGGTTTAGCTCAAGTTCCACTTCATTTCTTCTCTCACCACTAAGTTCACTCTGGGGACTTCCTTGTTTGAACTCCAGTGTCACTTTTAGGCTATTTCCCACAACTTGATGAGTTGTGTTTTGCTGTTTTGCAGTGTTTTCTCATTGTCTTCCTATGTGGGTCAGGCGTGAATGGTCATGTAAATTCTGTAAGGGTAGGAATCATGCTTATTTTCCAGCACTGTGTTGAGTGCCTTTCAGTCAGCCTGGTACTTCCTTACTTTCTTCTGCTTTAGGCCTTCTTGAAATTGAGTCCTTGGTGTTGAGTTGTGAATAAGGAAGCCAGCTGGACCTGTGCCCGGATTGAGAAGCTCTAGTCCCACTTTGTGGGAAGCTGTCTTAACGCCTTGCCTCTGACAACGTTGCTCTTTGGGCCCAGGGCGCCACCGCAGTGTCACCTTGTGCCAAAGGTCTGAATGGGAGCGAGCGCTCTCAGCAGAGGAAGCCAACAGTTGGGCTTTCTTCCGACTGCCAAGACAGATGGTTATCTTGCCCAGCAGGCTCCTTCAGTGGGTAGTCAAGAGAAGATGTGATGAAGGCTGAAAGGGGGGAATTCAGAGAAGCAGGAGGAGACCAGGAGATAGTGGCACCACTATCTTATTACAGAAGCCAAGGAAGGCAACAGTTTAAAACTAGGGGAGCAAGTGGCGCCAAATGGCTCAGGAGAGGTTTTCTGGGCTAATGACCAAGATGAGTTCATGGGATGTGGCCACTGATAGTGGTCTTCCCTGACACCCCATCACTCTACCACACCTCCTTTTTATTCTCTGAATAGCACCATCATTAGCTAAAATCATTTTGTTTATTTCTAGCTTCTGTATCCAAAGTAAACTCCTTGAAAACAGCAACTTGGTCCTGTTTACTCTTGTCTTCTCCGCTCCCAGAATAGTGCCTGACACTCAGAAAAATAAGAATAAAGGTACAGACTTGTCCAAAGTCATTCAGCTAATAAGTGGGAAATCTCTGGGGTTCTGGGGGGAACAGAATAGTAAATGTGCATATGTTCTGAATAATGATTTTAAAGCTACTATTTAAAAATTAACGTGTTAGTCATAGACATTTACCACTTAGGTAAAAGAAGGAAAGCATATGAGATGCTAAAAACTGCATGATAATGCAGTATCACAAACTAAACATCTGGAATTCCTACAACCCGTACAAAGAAGGACATTTAGAACTTTAAATGGTTTATTTAATGAGAATAAAAAAATGAATTAAACATTTGACTCAAATTAGGAAAAAAGAACAAAATGCATAATAGGAAAGCCAGGAAGAAAGAAACATGTATTAGAGCAGAAATTATTGAATTTTAAAATAGAGTTTTAAAATGTAATTTTTCAAAAAAGGAATAGAGTAGTCAAAGAGGAAAAAGAAAAACATCCAAAATTAGAAATGAACAAGGGGATGCAACAAATTTATGTTACAATAAAGTACCACATGTAAGTAGGCTAATAAATTTGGTCCTCAGTGAAATAGGTGATTTTCTGGGGGAAAAAAAATTATATGTATGTGAATGAAGCCAAAATTCACTTAGTTATCTTAAGCTAAGTGGAAGACCTGAAAGATCAATGATCAATGAAGAAATGGAAAAAGCATATGAGAGCTATCTCTATATGCTTTTTTTTTTTTTTTAAGATTTTATTTATTTATTTGACAGAGAGAAATCACAAGTAGATGGAGAGGCAGGCAGAGAGAGAGAGAGAGGGAAGCAGGCTCCCTGCCAAGCAGAGAGCCCGATGCGGGACTCGATCCCAGGACCCTGAGATCATTA
>NC_081563.1:50159449-50298600 GCF_022355385.1 Mustela nigripes | reverse complement strand
GAGAGAGAGAGAGGGAAGCAGGCTCCCTGCCAAGCAGAGAGCCCGATGCGGGACTCGATCCCAGGACCCTGAGATCATGACCCGAGCCGAAGGCAGCAGCTTAACCCACTGAGCCACCCAGGCACCCCTCTCTATATGCTTTTATGAATGAGTTCTTTCAAACATTCAAGGAACAGGTAATTCTCATGCTATTTTCTTTATCATATCACGATTCTGATTGTATGTATGCATTTTTTATTTATATTGAGGTATAATTGACATACATTATATTAGTTTCAGGTGTAACACATAATTTGATATCTATATATATTGCAAAATGATCACCACAGGGGCGCCTGGGTGGCTCAGTGGGTTAAAGCCTCTGCCTTCCGTGCAGGTCATGATCTCAGGGTCCTGGGATCAAACCCCGCATCGGGCTCTCTATTCAGCAGGGAGCCTGCTTCCTCCTCTCTCTCTGCCTGCCTCTCTGCCTACTTGTGATCTGTCAAATAGATAAATAAAATCTTAAAAAAAAATGATCACCACAATAAGCCTAGTTAACATCCAGCACTATACAGAGTTATAATTTTTCCTGGTAGTGACAATATAATTTATTATAGTTGCCAAATTATACATTATGTCCCCATGACTTACTTATTTGGGGAGTTTATACCTGTTGACCCCCTTCACCCATTTCACCCACCCATCCCCCTCTGGCAGCCACTGATCTATTCTCTGTACCTATGAGCTTGTTCCATTTATCAAGATTCTACATATAAGTGAGATTATATGATATTTGTCTCTCTCAGAATTATTCCCCTAAGCACAATGCCCAGAAGGTCCATATATGTTGTTAAATGGCAAGATTTCATTCTTTTTAATGGCTGAAAAATAATCCATGCATGCATGTGCCCACAAGTGTGTATCTCACAACATATGTGTGATTATATGTATGACAATTTAAAAACTCTGTCTTATGGCTGAATAAAATTCCATTGCGCGTGCACACACACACACACACACACACACATATATATATATCACAATATGTGTGATGTATAGATAAATAGATCACAATTTTTAAATCTGTTCATCCATCAATGGACATTTAGGTTGTTCCCATATGTTGGCTATTGTAAATAATGCTGCAGTGAACATGGTGGGTGCATATATTTTTTTTGAGCTAGTGTTTTCATTTTCTTCAGATAAATACTCAGAAGTGGCTGCATTAATTTATAGTCCCTCCAACAGTGTACAACAGTGTACAAATCTCAATATCCCTGGAGTAAATCCTACTTGATCATGGTGTGTGATCCTTTTAATGTATTGTTAAATTAGCTTTGCTAATATTTTGTTTAGGATTTTTGCATCTATGTTTATCAGGAAATTGGCTTTTAATTTTGTTTTCTTGTGGTGTCATTGTCTGGTTTTAATATCAGGTAATGCTGGCCTTTGTAAAATGAGTTTGGAAATGTTCCCTCCTATTCTGTTTTTAGGAAGAATTTGTAAAGAATTGGTATTAATTCTTTGAATGTTTGGTAGAACTTACCAGTGAAGCTGTTTTGTCCTGGAATTTTGTTGTATTTAGCGTTTATGATTACTGATTCAATCTCCTTACTAATAATTAGTCTGTTGAGATTTTCCATTCATGATTCAGTCTTAGATGATTGTATGTTTCTAGGAATTTATCAATTTCTTTTATATTGTCCCATCTGTTGATATTTAATTGTAGTATCTTGTGACCATTTGTATTTCTGTGGTATCAGTTGTAACATCTCCTCTTTCATTTCTGATTTTATTTATTTGAACCTTTTTTCTCTTTTTCTTGATGAATCTTGCTAGGGGTTTGTCGATTTTGTTTACCTTTAAAAAAAAAACAGCTCTTGGTTTCAATGATTTTTTTTTTCTGTATCTTTTTAGTCTCTATTGAATTTATTTCTGCAATGACCTTTATTTCTTTTTCCTAGTGACTTTGGACTGGATTTGTCTTCTTTTTCTAGTTCTTGAGGTCTAAAGTTAGGCTGTTTGGGATTTTTCTTGTTTCTTAAAATAGGTGTTTTATCACTGTGAACTTCCTTCTAATAACTGATTTTGCTGCATCCCATAAGTTTTGGTATGTTATATTCCCATTCATCTCAAGGTGTATTTTGATTTTCCTTTTGATTTCTTCATTGACTCATTGGTTTTTCAGTGGCACATTGTTTAATCTACACATATTCATGAATTTTCTGGTTGTCTTTTTGAATTGAATTCTAGTTTTATACCATTGTGATTGGAAAAGATGCTTGGTATGATTTCAGTCTCTTTAAGTTTATGAAGACTTGTTTTGTGGCCTAATATATGATCTGTCCTGGAGAGTATTCCATATATGTTGGAGAAGAATGTATATTCTATTGCTTTGGGATGGAATGTTCTGTATATATCTGTTAAGTTCATCTGGTCTAAGTTTTGTTTAAAGCTGATGTTTCCTTACTGATTTTCTGTCTGGATTTTATGTGAGTGTATATCAAAGTTCTCTACTACTATTGTATTGGTGTCTATTTTTCTTTGTAGGTCTGTTAATATTTGGTTTATATATTTAGATGCTCCCATGTTGCTGACATGAATATTTATGTATGTTATAGCCTCTTGTTGGATTGACCCCTTTATCATTATGTAATACCCTTCTTTATCTCTTATTACAGTCTTTGTTTTTAAGTCATTTTGTCTGATATTAGTATAGCTACCCCAGATTTCTTTTGATTTCCATTTGCATGGCACATCTCTTTTTATCCCTTCATTTTCAGTCTGTGTATGACCTTACATCTGAAGTGAGTCTGTTGTAAGCAGCATATAGAAGGATCTTGTCTTTTTATCCATTTAGCCACTCTATGTCCTTTGACTGGAGAATTTTGTCCATTTACATTTAAATTATTATTGTGGCAAAAACCCAGATAACATACAATTTGTCATCTTAACCATTTTTAAATGTACCATTGAATAGTGTTCAGTATACTCATATTCTTATAAAACAGATCTCCAGAACGTTTACATCTTCAAACTAAAGCTCTGTACCCATTGAACATCTTTCCTTTCCCCCCAACCCCCACCCCAGGGTCACTCTATTCTTGGCTTTTGTGAATAATGCTGCTGTGGACTTTCGTGTATAAATACCTCTTACTGTTTTAACTGTTGTAGAGCATAGGAAAATGAGAAAACCAACATAACTCATTTTTATGAACACAACCTAATAAATGATGTGCATATACACATACACTTCACACCAAGCTCAGTAATAGAAATCCATGAATCCTAAATAAAGCATTAACAAATTTATCAATATAGTAAAGGAGCATGAACTACCAGCATTTGTTGTCCATCCCATGGTGCATTAGAACTTAGAGCACATTAGTACTTGCCCATGATGCTCAGCTAGTAAGTGGTAGACTAGCACAGCAACCCAGGTCTGCCCAGCTCCAGAGCCCTGATGCATTTGGTGAGTTTGTTGAGAACATAACAACACCCCCATAAAAGAAATCTATTAGTATATTTCACAGATGCAGGTCAAAGGAAAAAAACAGACCTAAGAATCTCTCGTGGATAATAAAATATTTGAAGGTAAAATACAACACTTGTTCTTTATTTTTGAAACTCCTAATAAATTAGGGGAAAAGAGAAGCTTCATTAACATGATAAATCTGATGGGGTGCCTGGATGGCTCTGTTGGTTAACCGTCTGCCTTTGGCTCCAGTCATGATCCCAGGACCCTGAGATGGAGCCCCGCATAGGGCTCCCTGCTCAGCAGGAAGCCTGCTTCTCCTTCTCCCACTCCCCCTGCTAATGTTCCTTCTCTCGCTGTGTCTCTCTCTGTCAATAAATGAATAAAATGTTTTTTTTTAAAAATGATAAATCTGAAAGAATGCCCAGCATCATTCTTTTTTTTTTTTTTAATTTCTATTGGAGTTAACATATAGTGTTACATTATTTTCGGGTATACAATATGGTGTACAATAGGGTGTACAATAGTGATTCAACACACCCAGCAGGCACCATTCTTTTTTTTTTTTTTAAGATTTTATTTATTTGAGAGATAGTATTAGCAACTTGGGGAGGGGAAGAGCAGAGGGAGAGGGAGAAGCAGATTCCCCCCACTGAGCAGGGAGCCTGATACAGGCTGACCCCAGGACCCCAGGATCATGACCTCAGCCAAAGGCAGATGCTTAACCAACTGAGCCACCCAGGTACCCCCAACATGTATCATTCTTAACAAAGAAATAATGTCAGGGATAAGGCAGACCCTTTATGTATGTATGTATGTATGTATGTATTATTAACATATAGTATATTATTTGTTTCAGGGGTACAGGTCTGTTGTTCATTAGTCTTACACAATACACAGCACTCACCACAACACATACCCTCCCCAATGTCCATCACCCAGCTACCCCATCCCTCCCACCCCCCTCTCACTCCAGCAACCCTCAGTATGTTTCCTGATTAAGAGTTTCTTATGGTTTGTCTCCCTCTCTGGTTTCTTCTTATTTCATTTTTCCCTCTCTTCCCCTGTGATCCTAACATAGACCCTTTCTAACCACTATTATCTCAAGGTATCCTGAAAGGATAATCTATCCAATGTAATGAAGTAGGTTAACAAGTTTACTACTGGAAAGGAGATACAGTTTTTGGCTGTAAACTAAGTATCTACCTAGAAATCTAAAGATAATCAATGGTGGAAAATGGTTAGGCCTAATAAAGAGCAGGAGTTGTCCACTAAAAGACATAGATAAAACTTCCTAAAATAGCTTTCCTAGTTCAAGAAACAACCAGTTAGGGGCACCTGGGTGACAGTTAGTTGAGTGTCTGCCTTTGGCTCAGGTCATGATCTCAGGGACCTGGGATCACCCTGCACTGGGCTCCCTGCTTAGCAGGGAGTCTGCTTCTTCCTTTCTTTTTCCCTCTGCTCCTCCCTCCCTCATGCTCACTTGCTCTCTCTCAAATAAATCTTTTTTTAAAAAAAGAAAGAAAGAAACAACCAGTTGCAGTTGGGGGAAAATAATCTCATTCATCCTAGCAACCAAAACTATAAAATACCTGAGAACAAAATTAACAGGAAATGTGCAAGACTTACAGGAAGAAAACTACTGAGCTTTACAGAAGGGCATGAAGAAAATAAACAGAAGGGTAGATATGCAATATTCCATAAGGGGAAGACTTAGTGCTTTAAAGATGTTAATTCTTTTTTAATTGATCCATAAATTTAAATGCAAGTCTACAAAAATCTCATTTTTTTTTTTTAAGTAGGCTCCACGCCCAGCATGGAGTTCAACACATGGCTTGAACTCACAACCCTGAGATCAAGACCCGAGCTGAGATCAAGAGTCAGATGCTTAACCAACTGAGCCACCCAGGCGCCCCTCTTTTTTTTTTTTTTTTTTTTTTTAACTTGGAAATACAATTCTAAAACTAATCTGGAATAAGTGAAATAACCATTTTTTTTAAAGTGAAAGAAGAATGTTGGGGGAAATTTTATTACCAGATAATTTTTATTATAAACCTGTAAGTTAAAATAGTATCATACTGGTGGTGCACTAACTTAAAAATTAGCCAACTTTATTACTGAAGGAGTTAAGACTTGAAGAGATAAATTTCCAAAGACCACAGAACTCTAATGAGTGGTGTCAGACTTCCAAACCCACATTCTTACCACAATGCAACACCACCTTCCTAAAATATACATAGATACATGTATTCATGAAACTATGGGAAAGAAGCACACCTAAATATGAGTATTAGTTATCTTCAGATGATGGAATTATGGCATGATTATTCTTTTTTTTCCTTCTGTACTTTTTTGAATTTTCCAAATACTCTACAGAGAACACTATTGCTTTTATAATTGGACAAAAAGGACAATGCCTGCTATTTTCAGAAACCAAAGCTCCACTGCCCCTTCAATGTGGGAACTCGGCCAAGATCTTATTCTTGGACAGCATCAGTGAAAGGGCCTTGGGAATGCTCTTGGGCGCACCAGCAGAGGCATGTCATATATGGAAACCTTCCATTACGATGACCTCACCACTGGAACCCATTCAACATAAACCTTGCCTGCAAGAGCTAGCAGAGATCTTTGGACAAAACCTGAAGGGTGGAGAGCTGAGAAAGAACTGACCTAAAGAAGAACGAACTGGACTCTTGGCGTGTAGAAGTCCTCTGTATCCATTTGGGCTTAGCAGGTCTCTGTGATCAGTTCCTAGGGAAGGATTAATTTCCCCATCTCATTCTGCAAAAAAGAACTCCCACAGTGGCCTGAGGGTTATTTCTGTCTTTTTCCTGGGGCCTGAGTGAGACCTCAGTTCTTACTTGTGTTGGAGAAATAGTAGTGGGTTCTGAGTGGGTAAAAGAAGTGGAAATATCACCTAGACTAAAGGAAGTAAGACTATTCTTAGATATTCCTCAGTCAGTCCCTGTAGTTAGCTTCCCGATTCCTGGCAGTCTCCTCTCTTCACCTCACTTTGCCTTTAAAAACAGCACTGGCCCCTTTGCCACTGTGAACAGCTCTTAACAGCCCCACTTCCCATGCTTAAACATCTGTGTCTAGAACTCCTCTCACTCAGCTTAGTGTTCTATGCTTTTTCTGTGGCTCTGCAGTTTTAAATTATTTGTAATTGAACCATGGTAGACTTGAGATAAGTTTACACAAATACTTTACCTCCCAGTCCTGGTGGTGTTCTCTAAGCACAAAGTCTCTGTTTATGACCCCTAGAACTTAAACATGGCCTAGGAAGAAAGCATATAATGAGAATAGAATGATATGTTAGTTTGAACTGTTTTCATTGCACTGACAGAAAATTCAATTTAGATTGGTGTTCAGGCACAGCTGGACCCAGCAGCTACCATCATCAAGACTCACTTTACATTTTGTTTTAAAGATTTTATTTTTAAATAATGTCTACAACCAGTGTGAGACTCGAACTCACAATCCTGGGATCAAGAGTTGCATGCTACACTGACTGAGCCAACCAGGCACCCCAAAACTCATTTTGTATTCCTCTCTTGGCTCTTATATGCTCAACATCCGTTCATTTATATTGTGTGTGTGTGTGTGTGTGTGTGTGTGTGTATGTATGCTTATCTAAGTAAGTTTTTGCAATATGGTAGTTCTGATAGCCATAGGTTTATATCCTATTGTCTTGGTAAGTCCAACAAGAAAAAGAAAACTTCTGTTTCCAACAGTTCCAATATAAAGCCCTGAAACTGAGTCATTTGGTCATGGCTTTGGTCATGATTTCATCCAATGACCAATCACTGTGGCTGGGGGTATAGAATGCTCTGATTGGGCAAGACCTGGTCCTTGTGCCTATTCACCAGTGGAACCACATGCACTCAGAGTGGGGAGAATTCATTCTCCAAAGAAAAATCATGATGGCATTAAGAGCAGAAGGAGGAGTGGATGCTGGGCAAGCAAAAGGAACAGAGATCCACAGTAGGTGCCTAGGAGAAAAAGTTGGGCCTGTCATCACCACTGTGGGCAGTATGACCCAAGATGAGTGAGCTGTTAAGATAGAAATGACATGGGGCGCCTGGGTGGCTCAGTGGGTTAAGCCTCTGCCTTTGGCTCAGGTCATGGTCTCAGGGTCCTGGGATTAAGCCCCGAATCGGGCTCAGCAGCCAGCCTGCTTCCTCCCTCTCTCTCTGCCTGCCTCTCTGCCTACTTGTGATCTCTGTCTGTCAAATAAATAAATAAAATCTTAAAAAAAAAAAAAAAGAAAGAAAAGAAAGAAAGAAATGACAACACCAAGTACTATTTGCTCTAGATAATAGGACCAGAATTATGGGGTAATGACCCCTTCACTCCCAAAAACATGGGTCACACATCCAGGCCACCGGTCATTCATTCATTTAATTTGCATTTATTGAGCACCTGCTGAATGAGGAGCACTGTTCAAAGTACACAGAATTAAATGCTGTGCTTTCTGTCTTCAAGGAGTGAATAGTAGAATGAGATAAAGGAGACATACTCTCAGGGAACAGCACAAGAGCAGTTTCTTCCTAATTGATGAGTGCGCATAGATGAGCAACAACTTTACATGTGAGTGCTGAGGGGACCCAAGTAACGGAGAAATGAATGTTTTCACTTTAGCCATGTTCTACTTTTATAGTTTCACTTATACCCTTTATAACTATAATTGATTTGTTTTTTGTTGTCGTTTTTGTTTTTGTTTTAAAGATTGTATTTATTTATTTGACAGAGAAAGATACAGCGAGAGAGGGAACACAAGCAGGGGGAGTGGGAGAGAGAGAAGCAGGCTTCCTGCTGAGCAGGGAGCCGGGTACGGGACTCGATCCCAGGACCCCAGGATCACAGCCTGAACCGAAGGCAGATGCTTAACGACTGAGCCACCAGGTGCCCCTATAATTTATTTGTATCCCACTTTTAATTCTTTAAACAAATATTTATGCCCACTCAATGTCAAGACCCCAGACTCTGGATACCTAGTTTGAAAGGTTTTCCAGAATCTGTAAAATATTAGAAAGAAAAACTAAATGGATTGAACATAGGGGCAGATGAATCAAGAATACATTCCCACTATGGATGAAACACATGATGTGTCATGTCATAAATAATATAAACGTGTATAATGAAACCAAACAACACATAGAAGGCTCTGTTTTGCCATGTAAAAGTTGGCATAATATATAGTGAAATATGTGTGTATTATAGGTAACATATATAACATCATAAAGTACGATATGTAGTAAAGCACAATATATAGTAAAAGTAGTCAAATTAATTTTGCTGTAACTCAGGTGGGGGCGGGTGATGGAGCAGTACGTAGTTCAGCTCAGACACCCAGCTGTCTGCTAATCCGGCTTCACCTAGATGCTGGACCACATAGATTTTAAACAACTCCAAGTTCCTGTTCATCAACATTTTAATAAATATTTAATGACCATGAACTTGGAATTGTAATCTTTGGCAAATGCTTGGGGTGCAGCTGCCAATCTTTATTGGTGTCTGAGTAAGGTCCGAGGCTCTCAACTTTCAAACTGTTTTTGTTTTGTTTGAACACCACTCACCAGAGTTTAGTAAGAGAGCCCATGGGCCACTTACTACATCGATTCCCACTTCACAGCAGAAAAGGAACCTGCGGTAACCACAAGGGTTTCTGTACAAGCAAATTTGGAGAGTCACATTTCAGACAATGTGGTCGTCTCCTTATTTACGAACTTGGGAGTAACATGGGAATACCTACCCAGGTAATCATTCCAGTGTTTGAGGTTTTGATCTTGTGGACCTTCTTTCTGTCCATAACTGGCTATCAGAGTCTGCTGCATATCCAATTATTCTCCATCCAAGAAAATAAAGCCCTATCATCAGAGTAAAAAAAGAGTATCTTTTCTTCTTTTTCTTAATAGCAAGGGACTACGCAACCAGCCCATCCAAAGATAGTCTCAGGTTTTTTTTTTTTTTTTTTAATGAGTGGAAAAGTACTGGTGTCAGAATTCAGTCTGGATCAGCCCTCAGGAAAGCTGCCCCCCCAGCCCCCACCCCCACCCTCCGCTGGGGCCCATGAAGTAGAATAGCAGCACCGAATCAATTTGTCCATGGCCCAGACTAAAGAAAGGTCAATAAAAGTTGCAGACAATTTGATATTATTCTGCCACTGCAGGGCAGAAATTACAGCAGTGACCTGCAGTGGAATTGCTTTTGAAAGCCCATTCGTTCCTTGTGTCAAATACTCATCTGAGAACCCTGGGTTTTCACAGCTTGTTAGAGAGTTAGTGTAGCATCGGGGTAGGATGATCAATAAGCAAACAGACTTTTAACTTGAGTTAGAGCAGACACAGGTTGTTCCTATTCAAGGAAGATAAACCGGATTCTGGGTCTAGCTCAACAGAGCTATGTCCAAAGAGTTTAAAAAAAAAAAAAAAAAACCCAAATAATAAACACAATCAGTAAACAAAACTGGGTCTGGGAGCCCACCTGACCATCTGGAGGCAAAAATTCGCCCCTGGATGCTTTATTTAGATCAAGTTTTTAAATTGTCTGTGCCTCATATTTCTTTTTTTCTTTTCTTTTTTTTTTTTAAGATTTTATTTATTTTATTTGACAGAGATTACAAGTAGGCAGAGAGGCAGGCAGAGAGAGAGGGGAGGAAGCAGGCTCCCTGCTGAGAGCAAAGAACCCGATGCGGGGCTCGATCCCAGGACTCTGGGATCATGACCTGAGCCGAAGGCAGAGGCCCCAACCCACTGAGCCACCCAGGCGCCCCCGTGTGCCTCATATTTCTAAAAATTGGGGCAGTTGACCTTGTTTGTTGAGAGCCAGAGGAAGAGAACTTCCTAGGTGTCTGGTCGCACACAAACTCACTCTCCAGGATAACGGCTCAAAATCTTCACTTGCTGCCAGGTTCCATTCTCACCACAAGGTGTTATTGAAGTAAAGTATTTTTAAGACAGTGAAAAAATGTATTCTAAACTTTAACTTTTATGAGGTCTTGAGTGGCCTTTTTCTATTTTGAGCTTTCACAGCTTCTTTACTTGATGTGTTCAAGGTGATTTTGGCGAGCCAAGACTTCTTAAACCAAATGTAGGGAAAGAAGGACCTGCATTTGCTGTAACATTTGAAATTAAGACTGATTTTAAATTATTTGCATTATGTTGTCATGGGAGAAGCTCACCTTCAGACCCTGCAAGTGATTCTTCTAGTAGTTCTCAGCTCATCCCCAGCTGCAAGTGTGTTTTTCCCCAAGCATTAGGAGAGGGCATAATGCCGAGGTTATAAATGGGCTCCAGAGCCAGCCTGACCTGGCTGGCTGGGGTGGATTCCTGGCTTCCTCACTTACTGGCTATGTCACTTAACCAAGTACCTTACCCTCTTCAGCTCCAAAGTTCTCAATTTCATAAAATGGGAATACCAGAAGTAAATAAGAGAATGCTTACACAGGGCATGGTACCATTTGTGGCAATTAGACACAACTCAGTAAATGGCAGTATTGATAATAGCAATCATAGTAAGAACAGTGAGGCCTAAGGCCAGTAGTTTGCTGTGAATCACCCTTTCGGGCCTCTAGCTGTGCAGGGGATACATTCTTCTCTTGCCTAGAGAAATGGACAGAGGATCCTCACAGCCCAGGGAAACCCCCTCTGGGGGCTCCTGGGTGGCTCAGTTGGTTAAGTATCTGCCTTTGGCTCAGGTCATGATCTTAGAGTCCTGGGATCATGTCCCAGGTTGAGCCCCAGGTCAAGCCCCACATGGTAGCAATCCCTGCTCAATGGGGAGTCTGCTTCTCCCTCTCCCTCTTTACCCCACCCCCCCTTCATGCTCTCTCTCTCTCTCTCTCTTTTACTCTATCTCAAATGAATAAAATCTTTTTCTTTTTTTTTTAGATTTTATTTATTTATTTTACAGAGAGAGAGATCACAAGTAGGCAGAGAGGCAGGCAGAGAGAGAAGGGGAAGCAGGCTCCCTGCTGAGCAGAGAGTCCGAGGTGGGGCTCAATCCCAGGACCCTGAGACCATGACCTGAGCCGAAGGCAGAGGCTTAACCCACTGAGCCACCCAGGAGCCCCACAAATAAATAAAATCTTAAAAACAAAAACAAAAACAACAACAAAAAAAACCACCCTTCAGGTGGGCAGGCCTAATGTCAGGTGAACCTTGACTTTAAAAAGAACCATCTATGGGGTGCCTGGGTGGTTCAGAGGGTTAAGCCTCTGCCTTCGGCTCAGGAGGTCATGATCTCAGGGTCCTGGGATCGAGCCCCGCATCAGGTTCTCTGCTCAGCCGGCTGAGCAGAGAGCCTGCTTCTCCCTCTCTTCCTACTTGTGATTTCTGTCAAATAAATAAATAAAATCTAAAAAAAAAAAAAAAAAAAAAAAAAAAGAACCATCTAGCAGCAGGGAGGCTATCAATCCTGCTTTGAAAGCCCTCTAATCCCTTTTCTCCTATTACTCTCCTCCAGCTTTTCCTGTCTGGGGATGAGGGTAGGGATTGATGGGAAGGACAGAATGACTGTGGGAGTTGAGGGAGGGTACTGCCTGAATATCAATAAGGGAAAGGGTAGGGATCCTGGGAGACCTCGAAGGCCAGCCCAAGATTTGGGACACTTAGAAAGTGGAAAAGGATGTTGCCTGTTTCTATGTCCTCCAGGATCAGGGTCACCCCAGAGGACTGGAGGGAAAAGGAAGGACATGTGTCTTTTTACTTAGACATATAGTAGATTTCAAAATTTTCCCCTTTGGCTGTTACTTCATTTAGCATTGACTATCAAATGCTGACTTTCTTGTAGCGATCACATGTGGAATTTTCTGTGGGTCTCATGCAAACCGCACCTCTCTACCCAAGCTCCCACTTCCTTGATACAGGAAGTCTGGTCTGGTTCAAACACTTTCATCCTCCCTTGTCCCCACCCTCTCAATGGTACAACCACAGACTTTCTCTTGGGTGGAGTATTTGCAAGAAGGCTCCAGCCCAATCATGTTCCTTGTGCCCATTGGTCCTTTAAAGACACCCCAAAATTGAGGGCATATGGTTTGCTGTATTACTGTCTTCCCCCTTCACAGAACTCTGCAGCCTTGGATGGGCTCAAGGCAGATCAGTACAGCCAATGCACAAGCAGACATCCTAATGGAGAGTGAAAACTATTCTGGGCACCTGGATCTTCCAAATTGTCCTCTTGGAATCTCCTCCCTTTACTTGGTAGGGACACAGCCCTCCCTGTTCACAGAGTAATAAGGAAGTCCCCTCTCATGCACTGCTCTCCCCCAAGACTGAGGACTTGGCTGGGAAGATTCAGTCTACTTCTCTCTCTGGTTTTCCTACATAGATACCTAAGGGGGAAGAAACCAGAAAGTAAGGTGGCTGAGCTATGTCTCAGTGAACCCTGGGGGAGGGGTTGGTCTCCTCATTTGACCATGTCCTAGAGCTATTGTTTGTAGTTGGGGCCATAGTAACAATTTCAGGGAAACAAAAATGTTCACTCAACATTCTGTACCAGATAAGATTTAATCCTGTTCAAATATTCTAGATCTTTCTTGTTTTTTGTGCTTCCTTGTTCTATCAGTTACTGAGAAAATGGTGTTACTCCAAGTATGATTGCAAACGTATCTATTTCTCCTTTTTGTTTAGTTAATTTTTTCTCTCTCTCTGTCAATATGTATATGTGCTATTGGGTGCATGCAAATGTGGAATTGTTATATCCATGCGTGGACCCACCCTTTTATATTATAAAATGGCTCTTTCTGTTATGACTGTTCTTTGCCTTAAAATGTGCTTTGTCTGATATTGGTATAACTTTCTTTTGACTAGTGCTTCTTACTTTCAGTTTTACTGTATCTTTGTATATAAGGTATATCTCTTGTAAATAGTAAATTGCCAATTTGATATCGTCAAATATCCAAACAATTTTTATCTTTAAATATGGATATTTGCTCAGTTTAAAGTTAGTGTAATTACGGATATATTTATGTATAAGCTCACCACCTTACAATTTGTTTTCTACAGAAAAGATCAGTCTTTTCTGTTAAGGTCATTGCTGATTGGATGGGACCCACCCCTAGTGGAGGATAATCTGCCTTACTTGAAGTCTACTGATTTAAACATTAGTTTCATCTTAAAAATTCCTACAGAGAGGGGTGCCTGGGTGGCTCAGTAGGTTAAAGCCTCTGTCTTTGGCTCAGGTCACGATCCCAGGGGGGATCGAGCCCCGAGTCAGGCTCTCTGCTCAGCAGGGAGCCTGCTTCCCTTCCCCTCTCTCTGCCTGCCTCTCTGCCTACTTGTGATCTCTGCCTGTCCAATAAATAAATAAAATCTTTAAAAAAAAATTGCCTCCAGAGAAACATCTACATTAATGTTTGGCCAAATATCTGGGTACTGTGGTCTAGCCAGGTTGATACATTAAATGTGACCATTAGGTCCCAGTGGAAAGCCCAAAGTATTTGACAGGCCCCTCCCCACAGTGGCTCTGAATTGCAGTGGTTTTCTCCCTTGTCCCAAAAGTCTGCCAAAAGCACTGGTAAGCTTCTTAGTCTCTTGGTTACTGCATCTTGCTCAACTTCTTTTTCTTTATTTCTTTTTTCTTTTTTAAGATTTTATTTTTAAGTCATCTCTACACCCAACATGGGGCTCGAGCACACAGCCCTGAGATCAAGAGTTGTATGTTCCACCAACTGAGCCAGTCCAGGGCCCCACTGCTTGATCAACTTCTTTGTCTCTGCCCTGTGCTGCTCTAGCATGGAAAGATGTCTTAAGAGGAAGATGGCACAGAATATCAAATTTACCCAAATGAGTTTCCTTGCTCTCAAAACCTGGCCTCTTATGTACTACCTGCTTTGGTGGTTCTGGGTGCCTTCAAACAGGTACGCTTTCATATTTTATCCTAGTGGGAAGATTATTGAGATGCTGATATGCGCATTTCATGAAATCCAACTCCTCATGAATAATTCTTTTTTTTTTAAAGATTTTATTTATTTATCAGAGAGAGAGAGAGAGAGACAGTGAGCACAGGCAGACAGAATGGCAGGCAGAGGCAGAGGGAGAAGCAGGCTCCCTGCCGAGCAAGGAGCCCGATGTGGGACTCCATCCCAGGACGCTGGGATCATGACCTGAGCCGAAGGCAGCTGCTTAACCAACTGAGCCACCCAGGTGTCCCTCTCATGAATAATTCTTAAACTTAGAATAGAGCAATACTTCCTTAAGATGAAAAATAATGCAAATTATATTGAATAATACTAGAGTACAGTCCTCAATGGTATATTGGGAAAGAACATGCTTCAGTATTATCTGTGTGGCTAACAAAGCACAGTCACAAAGCACAAATCTGAGGTCCCCCTCAGATTTACTGGATCAGAACCTGTGGATGTTGGAGGAGATGGGCTGAGACCAAACCAGACACATTTTCATTAAACACAAGGATCCCATTTGTAAGCGCAAAACATTAAACTTTGTTCTGAAAGTTCTAAATAATGTAATAAAAATAAGGAAATAAATGAAAGGTAGAAATATTGGTTGAAATAAATATTTTCAGATGATATATTATCTATCAGGAAAGGAAAAACTTCAAACTAATGAGTTTAGTAAGATAACTGGATATGTGTGTATAATAATATACCTGTGTATATAATAAAATGTATATATTTCCTATATATCAGTAATGAGTTAGAAAATATAACAAAACTGTCAATATAGCAGCAATAAAAATTTTAAAAACCTCGTTAAGAAAACAGAACTCTGCAGAATTATATGATGACATCTTTGTGATGTTATTGAGGAAGATAAAGTTTTGAATAAGTGGAAAGACCTAAACAGCACAAAGATACAGCACAAAGATATAAACAGTACAAAGAAATAAACATTTTGTAAATTAGTATGTAAATTCAATGTAACCCCAGTTAGGGTCTCAATTTTTTTCAGGGGATTTGGTGAAAGAATTTCACAAAATGATTTTAATGTTTTTCTGGAAGAATAAATGAATAGTAAGAACCAAGAAAAGTTTGAAAGAGAGTAGCAATACAATATTTATTTCTGAAGATATTAAAACCTAGCGCTATATTTGAAATAGTGAGATATTGGCACAGAAATAAGTAGGAAGATAAAGGAAGAGAGTAGGGTACAGAAAGAACATTCAAATCATGGAGAGTTGTTGTGTTGACTGGTTTATAAGTGATATTGTGCAGTTAACAAATAGTGTTGGGTAGCAGCCCTTGGGGTAACAGAGAAGATAGAGAACTTTGAATGTATCTCATAGTTTATATTAGGATAGATTTCTGCTGGATTCAATAAAGATTTCAATATAAGAAATGAAATCACAAAAGTGGCAGAATAAAATGTAAGTGAATATTTACATAATTATAAGTTGAGGAATGACTTCTTTAAACATGGCCCCAAAATACATGCCATGAAGTGTAAAACAGATATGTTCATGTCAAAAGTTAAAACTTTATCAGGGTAGCATTTACCTCAGGAAGATTATTGACTAGGAGAAGTTACATGGAAAGCTGCCTTGGGTGGTGGTTATGTGGGTGGAAAGACTCAGTGCACACTTGAAATTTATTTACTTGTCTGTACGAGTGTTGTTCTTCAATTAAAAAAAAAATTTAAGTAGCATTTCCAATTGGAAAAAGAGACCAAGAAAATAATTTTTGAAAAAATAACAAACTAGGAATAAAAATTGCAACCTTTGTAACATATAAAAAGTTAATTAATATCTCTAATATATTAACAATTATCGTAAATCAGTAAGAAAGGATTAAACACCCTAATAGTGAAAATGCACAAAAGTAATACATATTGGCAATAAGCAAGTAAAGATGTATAATGCACTAATAACCAAATAAATGCAAATTTAAATATTTAAATTTTAATTTAAATATAATTTAATATAACAATTATTTAAATTACCCAGTATGACAATTCTTTTTACTTGTTAGATTGCAAAGACTAAAAGGTTTGATGCTTGGGACGCCTGGGTGGGTCAGATGGTTAAGGTCTGCCTTCTGCTCAGGTCATGATCCCAGGGTCCTGGGATAGAGCCCCGAGTTTGGCTCCTTGCTTAGCAAGGAGCCTGCTTCTCCCTCTCCCACCGCCCCCCTGCTTGTGCTCTCTCTCTCTCTGTTAAATAAATAAATACATCCTTCAAAAAATAAATAAAAGGTTTGATGCTCTCTAGCTAGGTTGTAAGGAAAGTAGCACTCTCATACTTCAGTGGGAGAATACATTGCAATTACTTTCTGGAGGTCTGATTTAGCAAAATGATTTATAGTTAAAATGTGCATTCTACTTGGCCAAGAAATTTTTCTTTTTGGAATGATCTAAGGAGAGATAATTCCAGAAATTCACAAACATAAGTGAAAACATGTTCATGACAGTATTGTTTATAATAGGAGCAAATTGGAAACTACTTAGACAGCCAATCAGCAAAGGACTGGTTTAATAAATACACTGAGGTATATGCAAGCAATAAAACAGATGTTGGTGAAAATGTATATTTATGGACACAGAAAAAAGAAATTCCAAGACAGAGTGCTAGGTAATCAAAGTGGGACTTGTTTATTTCTTCGTGTAATGGATAGTAAATGCCCACATATGTCAGGGCCTCCTCTGGTCACACAGGGTACAGCAGGGAGGGGGAGAAAAGTAAAAGCAGCTCCTGCTTCTTTGGAGCTAGCATTCTAGTGGCAAATGAAAGATAATAAGAAGTGAAATAAATTATGTAGTTATAAAGCAGTGTGTACAGGATAATACCATTTCCTAAATGTGTATTTGTATTAAAAATGTCTGCAAAGAGTTTAATCCTTCGTGCCTTTCTTCATGGTGGAGATTTTTATTTTCCACTTCTGCTTTTCTCCTGAAGTGTTCTGAATGAGTATTCCTTTTAAATCAGAAGAAAATAACTGAATTTCTGTTTTGACAAGAATAAAGTGGCAAAAAGAATGTCTGAATAAATGATATTCTCTGTTGCCTTCCTTCAAGAAATGCAAAGATCAAGAACTGTCGAGTGGAGAGATTTTTTGACATTAAAAGAAGGTGCAGGGGTGCCTGGGTGGCTCAGATGGTTAAGTCTCTGATCGTGATTTCAGCTCAGGTCATGATCTTAGGGTTGAGAGATGGGTCCCGTGTTGTGCTCCATGTGGGGTGTGAACACCACTTAAGATTCTCTGTCTCTTCCCCCTCTGCTCTTGACCCTGCTTGCACACACTCGCTCACTCTCTCTCTCTCCCTCCCTCAAATAAATAAAGAAAAAGAAAAAGAAGCATGCAAATGCAAATCAAAACTATAGTGACGTGTAGAAGACTTGCTGGTGGAAATGCAAGATGGTACAGCCATTTTGGAAGGCAACTTGGAAGTTTCTCACAAAACGAAGCTTACCTTCACATATTACCAGCAGTCAGACTCCTTGGTTATACAAATGGTTTAAAAATTCACATTTACACAAATACCTGCTTGAGGATGTTTTGAGAGGCTTTATTCATAATTGACAAAACTTGGAAGCATCTAAGATGTCCTTCAATGGGTGAATGGATACATGAACTGTATCCAGACAATGGACTATGACTCCAGACAATGGATTATAACTCAGCATTAAAAAGAAATGAGCTATCAAACCATAAAAACACATGAAAGGAACCTTAAATGCATATGACTAAGTGAAAAAAGCCAATTTAAAAAGGCAACAGATGTTAAAAAAAAAAGGCTACATACTGTGCAATGCCAATTATATGACATTCTGGAAAATCAAAACTATGGAGACAATGAAAAAATCAGTGATTGCCAGGAGTTGAAGTGGGTGGAGAAGGATGAATGGATGGAGCTCAGAAGATTTTTAGGACAGAAAAACTATCCTGTATGACACTGTAATGGTGGATACCCGTCATACACTTGTCAAAACCTATAGAAGGTACAATATGGAAAGTAAACTCTGATGTGAACTGTGGTCTTTGGGTGATAGTGACATGTCAGTGTGGGTTCATCAACTGTAAAATATGCACCCATCTGGTTGGAGATGCTGATAGTGGGGGAGGCTATGCGTGTGGGGGTGGGTAGGGTGTGTATGATAAATCTCTGTACTTTCTGCTCAATTTTTCTGCAAACATAAACCACCAGAAAATAAAGTCTATTTAATCATTATTACTTTTTTTTTTTTTTAACACATAAGAGCAAGCGCGTCACACCCATTAGGATGGCGGCTATCAAAAAATGTCAGCGAGGGGCGCCTGGGTGGCTCAGTGGGTTAAGCCGCTGCCTTCGGCTCAGGTCATGATCTCAGGGTCCTGGGATCGAGTCCCGCATTGGGCTCTCTGCTCAGCAGGGAGCCTGCTTCCCTCTCTCTCTCTCTCTCTGCCTGCCTCTCCATCTACTTGAGATTTCTCTCTGTCAAATAAATAAATAAAATCTTTAAAAAAAATAAAAATAAAAATAATAAATAAAATAAATAAATAAATAAAAATAAATTAAAAAATAAAAAAAAAATGTCAGCGAGCATGTGGAGAAATTGGAACACTTACTACACACTGCTGGTAGGAATGTCAGATGTGTAGCTGCTGTGGAAAGCAATGTGGTGATTCCTAAAAAAAAACCTAAAATAGAACTACCATGTGATCCAGGAATGCCATTTCTGGGTATCCACCCAGAAGAATCAAAAGCAATGTCTTTTTTTTTTTTTTTTTAAAGATTTTATTTATTTATTTGACAGAGAGAAATCACAAGTAGGCAGAGAGGCAGGCAGAGAGAGAGAGAGGAGGAAGCAGGCTCCCTGCTGAGCAGAGAGCCCGATGCGGGACTCGATCCCAGGACCTTGAGATCATGACCTGAGCCGAAGGCAGCGGCTTAACCACTGAGCCACCCAGGCGCCCAAAAGCAATGTCTTGAAGAGGTATTTGTTCGTGTTCATCGGCAGCAGTATTCACAGCAGATAAGAGGTAGAAATAACACCAGTGTCCTTCTGTGGATGAATGAATCAGTATGACAAAGGCCTGAAGTGGAATATAACTCAGCCTTAAAAAGGAAGGAAAGTCTGACAGATGCTTAACTGACTGAGCCCCACAGGTGCCCCTGAAATTTAATTTTAAAACAAGAAGATACTGGGTACATGGCTGGGTACATGACTCTTGACCTTAGGGTCATGAGTTCTAGACCCACATTGGACATGGAGCCTCCTTAGAAAAAATAAAAAATAAAACAAGAAGGTGCTAAGTTTCTCCTTTTGAATTAGGAAAAAATTAAAAGATGGCTAATTGCCACGTGGTTCTTTTGGGCACAAGGAGAGCCAGAGAGGCTTAGTTGGACAGCTGCCCACAGAAGCAAACAACTCAAGAAGCAAACACCTATTTCTAATTTTTCTTTTTTTTAACCATTGTGTGTATCACTTTTATAATCAGAGAAAAAAAATCATATGAAAATTAGCATGTTTCCAAATGTAATTAAAAAATGTAATGGACAAAAAAATCATTAAAAAAATCATTGCTGCTCAGTATCTGAAGTGTGTGATGAAGGAGGTGGTCTCATACACTATTAGCAGGAGTGTGAACTTGTACAACCTTTTCAGAAGACAGTCTGGCAGTTTCCACCAATGTTTCAAATGTTCTTGCTGGATCAAACAATTCTGCTTTAAGAAAATTATCATATAGACACACACATGCACACAAAAGCACATACATAAAGTTTTATTAATTGCACCAATGTTTACTTAAGTAAAAAATTGGTACTGATCCAAGTGTCCATCAATAGGATATAGTTTAAATAATTATATCTCAACTATGGAAAACTGTGCTAAGGTTTAAAAAGTTATATGAATTATATGATTTGAAAAGATATCCAAGAGTATTATTAAGAGTAAATGGCAAGTTTCAGAACAGTTGTAAAAACATATGTTATAATTCCATTTTTTATAAGTAATGTAAAAATGGTAGAAAAATCAGGAAAAAACGGGAAAGAATATGCATCATACTGTTAACAGTGGCCATCTCTGATTCAGGTCTGCAAAATTGCAGGAGATGTTTGCTTTCTAAAATACACATTTTTGGGACGCCTGGGTGGCTCAGTTCGTTAAGCCACTGCCTTCAGCTCAGGTCATGATCCCAGGGTCCTGGGATCGAGTCCCGCATGGGGCTCCTTGCTCAGTGGGGAGCCTGCTTCTCTCTTTGCCTCTTCCTGCCGCTCTGCCTACTTGTGTTCTCTCTCTCTCTCTGACAAATAAATAAATAAATGAATAAATAAAATCTTTAAAAAAATAATAAAATACACATTTGTGTATTCTTGAGTTATTTTTTGCACTGATTTTTGAAACCGGGGTAGGGGAGTACACATCTTAAAGGTGGGTTTCCTCGTAAAAAATTGAGTACCTCTGGTACCTGGTTTAGCCTCCGTCCCCTCCATCCCTTCTTCTCTCTGTCAAAGTGAAGTCAGGCTGCACTTCCTTAAGAATTTCCTAAGAGTTTCAGTTTATTCAGATAGCTTTCCTTTCTGATCTCTGGTCTCCTTGGACCCTGAATCATGACCAAACCCCTTTGGTCACAGAAAGAAAAAGAAAATTATCTTTATTGTTTATCAGTTAACTGTGCCAACAAGGTGTGACCACCCTGGCCTCAGTGCTGAATGTTTAGAAGGAAAAAGAGCCAACCCTGACACTGTGAAGGGAAACGATGCCCCCTTTATTTTATTTTATTTTATTATTTTTAAAGGATTATATTTATTTATTTTTCAGGGAGAGAGAGAGAGCACAAGCAGGGGAACAGCTGGCAGAGAGAGAAGCAGATTCCCCACTGAGCAGGGGGCCCGATGTGGGACTCCAGCCCAGGACCCTGGGATCATGACTTGAGCCGAAGTCAGATCCTTATCCAACTGAGCCACCCAGGCGTCCCATGATGCCCCCGTTTAGATTCCCGATCTGGGTGAGAAGAGACTGGCTTCCTGTCCCCACCCATGGAGGGAGACTCAGAGGAGGAGCTCGTGACCTGGGCACTAGCTCTTCGCCGCCTCCGCCAGTGAGGACTGACAGCACTCAGTTCCTGCTGGACAGCTCCCACCTTGTCTGCTGCCTTGCATGCTCCCTCAGCTAGTGAGGGCTTTTGCAGGGACCTAAAACATTCAGGGAGGATTCCTATTGGGCCTGGAGTTTAGGCTTCACACTAAGCACTCAGGTCAATCACCAAAAGGTAAATATACCTCATGATGGCTACAGTGTCCGTTCCCCACGGGGATAATCACAGGTCCTCATGTAAAGCCTTCCCTAACCTACCCTCTAATCTCTCACTTTTTATTTACCCTCCTGTTATCCTCAGTTCATGAGGAACACAGACCTGCCCCAGGCCATTGTGCCAGGACACCAAAACCATGTAGAACTCCTACGCAGTGTCCCCAGAGTGGGTCCAGTTGTGCCTGTCTGGACAGCTCAAACCTGAAGGGAAATGCCATTCATATCTGGAAAAGAAATCCCATGCGTCCTGCTCACCTGCTACCCCCACACAAGCTCCTTAATCTTGGACTGAGTCACGGGTCATGGTGGGGGCTTCCCAGGACACCTTAAGCAGGTATTCGATGCATCCTTCTTCTGGTGAAGGGTAGGTATCCTGTGGACCTGCGGATCCCCGGAGTTGCTCATTCCCTCCAACTGGGTGCAGCATGAAAATGTGCATTTCTAACAGGTTATCAGGCCATGCTCATGCTGCCTTCCAGGCAGGCTGGGGACCCCATGTGGGAATTGCTGGGTTTGAAGATGGGGTAGAGTCTGGAAGGCCAGTCAGGAAGCTGTGTCAGGACCAGAGCCTGAAGCAGAGTGGGGCTAATGGTGCGGAAGGGAGGCAGAGCTGAGGGGCATCTCGGAGGGGAGGGCACCAAGAAGGGAGCCCAGCTGGTTGTAGAGCATGAGGGAGGGGGAGGCGTCTAGACTGACTTGGGGTTGCTAGCCTGAAGGACCAAAGGGAAAGACTCTGAGGTAAGGAAGCCAGGAGGCACACTGGTGTTGAGGAGAGGGGACAAGGGTTCAGGTTTGGAGGGTCATCTGGGTGGGGATGTCCAAAAGGCACTCGGTAATTTCAATCTGGATTAGGCATCAGGTGTGAGGACTGTGGGAATGTGGAGCTGAGACTACGTGCCACAGAGCTGGTGGCTGATAGTGTGGGAAATGAGACCGCTGCCCGGAAAGAGTACATGAACTATGAAACGAAGAGCAAGAACCACTGCAGAACAAGCTTGTGAGTCTTGTTAGGTGTGTTAAGGCAGTTCCCTTGGTCTGTAATTCCCCAAACTTGGGAACTGGCAGAGGGAATCTGGTAAGGTAAGGAAAACAATATGGGACAGTGAAGATCCAGAGGTGGCTTAAGGTGTCCAGGTTGACTCAGCCCAGCCTTTAGAAGCTTGTGTGAGGGGCAGCAGGTGAGTAGGGCCCACGGGATTTCTTTTCCAGCTATGGATGGCAAGTTCACTTCAGCTTTTCGCTGTCCTGGGCTGGTACCAGACAAGGCACAATTACACCCACTTGGGGGCACAGCGTGGCTGTCCCAGGCCGACCCCAGGGTAGGGGGGCTGCAGGCAGCAGGGCCTGAGGAGGGAGGTGTGGAGGGAGGAGGCCCACTGCCATTCTTGGTATGGTTCTTCTCTCCAGGAGCAGAGCTGCATCTGGCCTCACTCTGGGCAGCTTATAAGGCCTGGTGTGAGTTTTGTTGATGCAAGTGCAGCAAAAAAGGAACAAATCCGCCAGCACCAGAGCTGTTGCCACTGGAGTCCTTTTGCATACATTTTTCAAATGATAATTCACTCTACCCAGCCCCCTTCCCCACCCCCCCAAGGCCGATTTATTGAAAAAACCACCTTATATGGTAATATTGTTAACACACCGTCAGCTGGCCTTTTTAGGGACTCTGTTTAAAGAAGATCCGCCTCTGGGGTTTTATATTGCTCCGGTATTTATGCCAAAGACACAGCAGCCCTCAGTCACTGGGAGAAGGACCTCTCGTCCACTCGGTGAGTACTGCACAGCCTCAGACCAGCCCTTCCTTTCCAATGCCGCCTGGCCCCCTGGGTGCGGGAGGCGCCTCCAGATTGGCCTGGCTTCCGTGACGCGGGCCCAGATCACACATGAAGGCACTCTGTGGGCAGTGGTGCCTCCAAGCACGCTGCTGCCTTCCAGGAAAAGGCATTTCTGGTCACAGGGCTTCCTGGACAGCCCTTTGATCAGGTTTGCAGGCAGGATATAACACCAGTGGTCCCTACTCACCCTGCTCGCCTGGGCCAGTGCAGAGCTATACGCTCGTGTCCTTTGTCATGACTCTGGATATCTGAGAGGCTGTTTTAGGGGAGCAGAGACTTCGGTGGGTGGGGGGGAACAGCTTCTTCACAGGGTTTTTAAATCAAAGCCAACAATGGTCCCAGTGTCTGTGAGATGTCTGTGTTGGGAATAGGTGTGTATTTTCTTCAGTCCCCTGTGAGTCTCACTGTCCTCTGCTCCATACTTGGCTGAGATGAATGGAGAATTTTCTCAATCCCTGAAGGCTCCAGGGTCACTGGGGGATGTGGGAAGTCAGGGCTGGGGCAGAGGCAAGTATCCTGTGGCATCAAGCTCTGTTAGCTCTGGCAGGAACAAATGAACAAATCTGAGAGCCATCTAATTCATTCTGAAGGCAATGAAGCCTAGAGAAGTTGAGTGTTGCCCAAAAGTCTCACAGGCAACTGTGAGACCACCCGCCAAAGCCATCATCCACTGCTCCTGTCCCCCACAAACACACACAAATATAATTAAGAGGGAAATGAGACCAGGGGCTATTTCCACTCTGGTGACCAGAGTCTGCTAACATCTGTTTAGGGTTGAAGCACCTTGGTGCAGTGGTGGAGGCCTTGGAGTCAGACTGCCCAGCTGCCCAAGTTACTGAGTGACCTCGGTTTTCTCTCTTGTACAATGGGAGTACTAGTAATAACATCTACTCAGCAGCACTGCTGTGGGGATTAAATGAGATAATACGTTTAAAGGGTGCTCAGCTCAGTACCCTCAGGGCCTGGCCCTGAGTGCTCAAACTTTAAGCACCTGGAAGGCTTGTTAAAACATGGCCTGTCCTACCCTCCAGCCCAGATTCTGATTTCAGTAGGCTGGAGTGGGGCTGGGTAATCTCCATTCCTAATAAGTTCCCAGGTGATGCTGAGGCTGCAGGTCTGGAACCACACTTTGTACATACAGGGAGGCTGTAAGCACTTGCTTTTACTATCTGAACGAGTTTAGACTTTGAGGTTAGCCCTTAGAGTCAAAAAGAGATGGAACTTCCTCTGGTGGAGAGGGATGGGCACTGGAGAAATTGCAATGAGCAGTGGACAGGTCTGGGACAGCAAATGGGCAATATGACATCATGATGTGAGGCTAGAGTTCTTTCCTCCTTCCCTTTCTTTGCTCATTCCAGCAACATTATTGAGTACTTACTATGTGCCAGGCACTGTTCCTATTCCTTAGGGACAATGGAGAGGCTTCTGCCATCACTGGGAAAGATGAACAAACATAAAGACAGCCCAAGAGGAGCCTTCACCTAGCCCAGGAGTTATCAGGGAAGGCTTCTTGGAGGAAGGGGTACCTGAGCTGGGTCCTGAAGTAGGACTAGTCTCGGTGTCAGGGAAGCATAGTCTTTGGACTGTTTAAGTGTCTCAGTTCCACCGAATTTAGATGTCATGGCAGGAAGCATGGAGAACTAAGGTCAGAGAGGCAGGCAGGGCCGGATTATGAGGACTTCATATTCTAAGGGATTAAACAATGGGGGACCACAGGAGGGTGACCGCGAGAGACCTGCCCTTCGAAGGGTCTGCTCTGGCATTTGTGAGGAGACCGGAAGGGGCTAGAGCCCTACCGCAGCGCACTGAGGGTCCAGAGCGCCCGGCCTGCGGTGGTGCCGAGGTAGAAATAAGAACCTGAGGATTGGTTGGGAGGGAGGTCGGGGGAAGGTGGGAGGAATGGGGTGTTGGGCGTGGCCTCCAGGGAGGCGGTGCGATTCTCTGAGGCGGGATTCCAGGGCGAGGCTGGGGCTGAGCGACGAAGTAGTCGAAGTACCTGTAGGTGGAGTGAAGGTGCCACGGGGTCTGCGGGGCAGGTACCCCGCAGGCAGTTGGTCCTCAGGGTCTGGAGCTCAAGAGGAGGGGTCTGGACTGGAGCGGAGCCGGGAGAGCGAGTGAGAGGCCCAAGTAAAAGAACATGCCCAGATTCCTGATGATCAGAAATACTACGAAACAGAAGTCATTTTTCATTTAATTAATTGCCTGTCAACCAGGTCAAGATAGCATAAAGTTGATTAGAGATGCTGCTACAGTTTTTCTGCCACAGGAGTGTTTTTCGTTAAATTATTTCTCTGTGCCAAGCTCTCTAATTGTGTGGATATCTGTGTGTATGCGGATTGTTATAGGCGGCTGCTTAATGTCATTCAAAGCCCTCACTGCAAAATATTTCTCCAACTATTGTTTGAAGTCTCACCGTCTTAGAGGCCTTCCTCTTAGGGCTTAAACTTTGCACTGAAGTGAAAATGTCTTTGGAAGCCAGCATAAATTATCATCCCTTCAATAATCATTGATTTGTGAAGTGGGTGGTTCAGCTCCTTCCAATATGACAGACTTCATTCTGGGAGCAAGTTCTGATGGAGAGGGGTAAGAGAGAGATCATAGGAACCTTTTTTTTTTTTTTTTCCCAGACCTTTACAGCAGGGGTTGGCATACATCTTCTGAGGAGAGCCAGATAGAAAGTATTGTATTTTAGGCTTTGCAAGTCTAAAGGTTTCTGTGGCAACTGCTCAGGGCTGTCTTCATAGGCAGAACAGCCGCAGTCAGTATGTACCTGAACAGGTGTGGCTGTGTTCCAATAAAACTTTATTTATAGGCATTGAAATTTGAATTTCATGTAGTTTTCTTGGGTCCTAAAATATTATCCTTTGGCTTTTTTTGCAACCTTTGGAAAATGTGAAGGGGGATCTGGCTGGCTGAGTCAGTGGAGCACATGACTCTTGATCTTGGGTTCACGAGTTCAACCCCAATATTGGGGATGGAGGTTACTTTAAAAAATAACAAAAATGTAAGAAAAGAGAAAAATGTCAAAATCATTATTAGCTGGTGGGACACACAAAAATCAGTGTGAGTTTGCCGGCCCTGATTTACAATTTATAGAGAATTTCCACTTTACTTCCATTACTCCATTTGCTCCATCATCCCAGGAGACAGAGGTTATCCTTTCCATTTTATAGCTGAGGAAACTGAAGTCCAGAGCGGAAGACCAGGGACAGGGCCATGGGAAGGAGGTGTCTTGAGAGAGGAGAAGGTCAAGGAAAGGGGAATTGGAGGGAACTCTAAGTCAGATCTTATCTCCTTCAGAGTGACAGATTGGGGGACTAACATCTCTGCCCTCATACTTGCCTGAGGGTGGCCGGGGAGATGAGTGAGTGAACAAATTCTTTGCACCCATTATGTCTTTGGGTTTTGGCCACCTTGAGGGGCAGGGGTGGGGCCATGTTTGTAACTTTGTGAAGTCCTCAGTGAAGACCAGATGTAGTACGTGTTGAAAGAGCCAGAACAATTTGATTGACTTTCTCAGAGCAGAAAGTGGTTGTGACCCCAGGAAACCACAGTGACTTTGGCCCTGGTTCAGCTGACATGCTCGAGCCCAGCCACAGATTACCAGCAAGCAGCTGAGGAAGGTCTAGAATTTCTCCTGGCAGGGACATTCCAGGAGAGCTTGGTTCCACAGTAAATGCCTTTTTCCTGGGCAGCCTGGGGCCCCATGGAGGCCCCACTCCAGGCCAGCAGCCGCACCCTGCCTTCACCTTTCTCACTTCTCATTTGGTTCTGACTTCAAAAAAGCGGATTTAAATCCACCTAAAGTGCTGCAGAACCACATCGTTGACTTGACAGCTTTAAGTTGCTTTCGTGTCTTCTCTCAGCCACTGCTCTGCTTGGGAAAGTCCAACACTCTCTGTGTGAGGGGACCTCAGGGAGAGACAAAAGGTTCATTGAAAAGCCAGGCAGGCTTGAATTATAAACCACACCAGAGAGATGCTGAGGGGAACCTCGAGAGAGACAGTCATGGAGGTGCAGCCTTGCATCTTGGCCACCTTCTAGATTTTGGGGTTGTTTTCTTCCCACGGTGGACTCTTCTCTCTAGAGCAGAGAAGCACAGCTGTTTGCTGAGCAGCTTGTGAAGAGAAAGAAAACCGTCTTCAGGTGATTCTACATCAGGTCCATATCGTGAGCTGTCATGAGACTGGACTATGGGGGCACAGGGAGCCCAGGGGCAGAGGTCTGGGAGGGGCTGTTCAAGTGGTGGGATCGTCACCCAGCCTTTACGGAGCACCTACTCTGTGCTAACTGAGTTAGGTTCAGGGGCTATAATAAACATAAATCACAGACTATCCACATAAAACACAGACTTAGTCCTGGCATAGGAGGGGTGCAGAGGCTCAGAGAGAGAAATGAACACAGACCCTTTTGTTTAGGGCTTTTGCTGCCAACAGCTCTAGAGAGACAGAGAGGCAGAAGCAAAAGCACCAAACATGGAGAAGTTAGGACAGCCTAAGGTGGTGAGGAAGGTGTAAGCTTCAGGCTTTGGAACCCGTCCTGGTTGATGCCAGCCCTGCCTCTTCCTGGCGAAGAGAACTTGGGCCAAGTTCTACTTCTCTGAGACTTGGTTTCCAAATCTGCAAAATAGAAATAAAAATATCTTCCCTTGGGGTTTTTTGTGAAGATTAAATAGATAATCTATATGAAGAGGTCCACATTTTTCAAAATTAAAAATCATTTTTACCAAAAATGGAACCATGGAATATTCTGCTATGTTTCCCCTAGCAATGCACCTTGCACCTTTTCTGTTCCATTAAATATTCTGCTCTCTCCATTGCATGAGGGTTTCTGGCAGTTATTTTACAAACCAATGTATTATGCTTCTGATTTTTGTTCTTTTAAGCTGTGATAAATCAGCTCTTAGCCAAATCTCTGCACCCACCCGTGAGTGGTCCCCAAGGACGAATTCCTGAAAGTGCCTTTGTGGAGTTAAAAGAGATATGTACATTTTTAAGACTTTGGATAAGTTTTCTTGAGTTCCCCTTCTGAAAAGCAGTACAGTTTGACACTCGTGAAGGCAAACACACCTCCCACACCTTTGCCAGCAAGGGTGGCCCCAAGAACCGGTTATAGTATTCCAGCCAGAGGTGCTGGTCAACAAAGTACTGCTTACCATCCACAGGACCCCAGGTCCTGCTCACGGAGGCTGAGCAAGAGCGATCACAGTTTGCTCATTTAGACTCACATGCAGAAACTCATACTTACTCAGTGAAATATTGAATTTCATATTATTTGATTTGGTTCATGTCTCTGTTTCTTGAGATCTTCTTGGGTTTTGATTCTACCATGTGACATATTTAATATTACACCCTCTTCCAGCTCTGGAAACTTGATGGGCCTGTGCTCCGTATTCTCATGCAATACCTTTATAAAAATGTGTGACAAAGGACCAAGAGCGAACCCCTGAGGGATATCGTGGCCTCCAGGTTGATGATGGTCCGTTAAATTAACACCTTTCAGTGACAGTAACTCAGGCAGCTGTAAATATGCCTAACTGATTGATTGTTCAGACCATGTGGCTTTGTCAATACAGATATCACAGGAGACCTTGTCCGATGCCAAGATCAAGTTAAGCTCAATGTCTCCCACCTTCTGCATTTCCAGCCCACAGTGGTCCTGGGAAGAAAAGGGAAGGCTGTTAGTCTGCCAACATTTGTTATTGGTAAACCTTTACTGATTATAAGAAATCACGGCTTCTTTTTTTTAATATAAGAT
The DNA here is from genome assembly GCF_022355385.1 of Mustela nigripes. NCBI lineage: Eukaryota > Metazoa > Chordata > Mammalia > Carnivora > Mustelidae > Mustela > Mustela nigripes. The sequence goes on along the minus strand of NC_081563.1, from coordinate 50,269,359 downwards.
TTTTAATTTATTTATTTGACAGAGAGAGATCATGAGCAGGCAGAGAGGCAGGCAGAGAGAGAGAGAGAGAGAGAATGAGAGGAGGAAGCAGGCTCCCTGCCGAGTAGGGAGCCCAATGCGGGGCTCCATCCCAGGACCCTGAGATCATGACCTGAGCCGAAGGCAGAGGCTTTGACCCACTGAGCCACCCAGGCGCCCCGAGAAATCACTGCTTCTTCAATAACACGTTCTCTAGCAGTGCCTTCTGGAAACCTGCCTACCTTGCATTCAAGAGTATCTGAGGTTTTGGAAATCCACTTTCTTTCCCGTTTTGAACATTGGAACAAACTTTGCCCACCTTTCGTCTTCTGATGGTTCTTCATCTTCCACTTCTCTAACATGGTGGGAAGTTACGGATCATCTCTGCCATCCAGAAACTGCTCAGACCAGAAATGATACTGTTGTAAGCAGCGAGGTAAGGGTGCTTTCCTTTAGTCTCCACCTCGTTGCAGACCTTGATTGCCCCTTCTTTCTTTTCTTCTGCATGTCCTTCTCCGGTACATCCACTGATTGATTTTGATGACAAAGATTCATTCGTTCATTTTGATGACAAAGATTTAAGAGCCCAGTCTGTGCCAGACATGGTGTCGGGCACACTGAGGAATCACTGGGGAGCATATCAGGGAGAGCTCCCTTTCAGCTTTAAAGTTGTGTTATGAAGCTTCTGCTCAACCTCGACTTAGCCTTTCTGACCTCATATTCACAGGTCTGTGGCTCTGGCTCCGCTTCACTTTGTCCACCTTCAACCTGAGGCCACGGAGGGGCCAGGGTCACAGGTCTCTGTAGCACTTATCTCCTTCCCACCTGTGGTCAGATATTCTGAATGAAGCTCCCACGGGCCGTCCTCCACAGGGGTCACCTTCCCCCTCCTCTGGACTGCTGAAAGTTGGCCTCCCTGAGCCCTAGGCTGGTGCCTTTCCCACTCCCACCCCCGCCCACCGCACCCCCCGCTGGGGACTCCCCAGGCTGGGAAGCTTCCGTGTTCTCCAGGGGGAGAGGCAGGGGCGGTGCTTCCTGGCCGGAACCCTCTCTCTGAGGGGCTTCCTCCCTGAGGCACTTCAGCCCTTAGGACTGAGAATTTCACTAGAACCACTGCATCGTTTGTCCCTTAATGGCATGCTATATTGTCGATTTTTATTATAAACGATATGCGAATAGAGTGTCCTTGGGAAAAAATGAAAACATCACAGCTATAAGCCAGCACCTCCTCTCCTGGGTCCCTGCCTCCTCCAGAGGTAATCAGGATGCTCTGTCAGAGACTTCGTTTTTCAGAACTTTTTGCTATGAGTTCATATCCACAAAAAGAAAATGATGAAAAAAACAACATTGTTTCGTTCTTTGAAAGAAATTCAATGTAGAGCAGTCTGGGTGGCTCAGTTAGTTACCCGTGTGCCTTGGGCTCAGGTCATGATCCTAGGGTGGTGGGATCGAGTTCCACATCGGGCTCCTTGTTCGGCAGGGAGCCTGCTTCTCCCACCCCCACCCTTTTTTTGTGGACTCTCTCTCTCTCTTTCTCTGTCAAATAAATAAAAGCAATCTTTCAAAAAATTAAAAAGAACTCACTAGATTGTTTTATAACATAAAACATTATACTCTGAGGCTTGCTCGCTGAGTAGAATGGTTTAGAAAACTACCCACTTTAATCCCTATAGATCGACCTGGCTCTTCTCTTGACTTCAGTGTAGAATCCCATAATTTGGACCTTTGAATAGTTCCAAAGTATAAGTTTATGTGTTTCTCGAGTCAGAGTTCCAGTTTCCCTCACCTTTGCCAACACCTATTGAATCTTAACCATACGATGGATGAAAATGGTCTTATCTCACTTGTGCTTCCCTGAGCACTAATGAGGCCGAGCATCTTTACACATACACATTTATTTTTTCATAGTTCTGGGAATTAGAAAGTCTGAGTTCAAGGCATTGGCAGGGTTGGTCCGATAAACTTATCCATCTTACTAGATTAGTCATATTGAACACCAGTCATGTTAGATTAATGAGGTCATTTTACCTTAATTACCTCTCTAAAGACCCTACTGCCAAATACAGTCACACTCTGACATACTGGGGGTTAAGATGTTAACGTATGAATTTGGGGAGTTGGGGGGTGAGGGACAAAATGCAGCCCAGATCAACAGGGTTGAGGGAAGAAGTCCACCTGTTCGTCGTGGAACTGGGCCCTGGCTGGAGGTGGACTAAAGCTCCAAAACCAAGAATCCTGTCTCCAACATGATTCTGACAAGTGGCTGACTACTTCTCTTCCCCTCCTGCTCCTAAGGTGCTCCAGTCACTGGTTCACTTGGCCACACTCACCATGTGTGAAGAGGAGACCACTGCGCTCGTGTGTGACAATGGCTCTGGCTTGTGCAAGGCTGGCTTCGCAGGAGACGATGCCCCCCGGGCTGTCTTCCCCTCTATTGTGGGGCGCCCTCGCCACCAGGTATGTGCTCATCTGGAGCCGAGGCACTGAGCCACTAGGAAAAAGTGCCGCAGAGTGGACACTGGACTGAGCTCTCTGTGTGTGTGTATGTGTGTGTTGTATGGGTGTGTGTGTGTTGGGGTTGGGAGACCCTCTTCTAATTAACAGAACAAGACTTTTCAAATAGCAATACCCAGGACCAAGTGCAAAACATTCCAGGGATGCAGAGATGGTGTTCTGTCTGCCTCAGGTCTGCAGGATTAGTAGGTTTGGAAGAAATTTTTTAAAAATACATGCAAGTAAACAAGACCCTTGCCTTTAAGAAATGTATACTCTGTGAGCTAACTTGAGATCACAGGCTAGCATAGAGACAAAAGACTTCACCAGGGGTAGCGCAAAGGAGGGAGAGATTAAATCTGAGTGGAGGGACTGAGGAAGGACAGGCTTGGTAGAAAAGGATAAGTGAGCATGAGGATCTCCACATACGGGAGGGGGCGGTGCAGGAGCCAAGATTTGGAGACTTAAAAGTGCAAGTGTTGGAGCACATCACCTTCTCTCCTCACTGCCTCCATGGTCATGGATGTCTGCCTGACTCTTGTCTCTTTCTGTTTTGTCTCCAGGGAAATCAGATATCTGTCCTATGCGTGTCCTTCTTCAGAGACCCCTCCTGGGGCCTGGGGCCCCTGAAGTAGAGCTCTCAGCTAACTCCCTTCTCCCCCGTCTCTTGCACTGCAGGGTGTCATGGTGGGAATGGGCCAGAAAGACAGCTACGTCGGGGATGAGGCTCAGAGCAAGCGAGGGATCCTAACGCTCAAGTACCCCATCGAGCACGGCATCATCACCAACTGGGACGACATGGAGAAGGTATTGGCGGTCCCCCTTTTAGTGTGATAATGCATCATTGTGACCCTCATCTCCCACAGGTCTCTGCCCTGTCGGCTGCCTCTAAAATGTTTCTCGTGTCCTTCTTTCCTTCCTGTCCATCCTCATGGCCACTCTCTGTGGGGCTGCCAACCCGCTCTCACTGGGCAGTTTCAGTGGTGTCCTGATTTGTCTTCCGCCTTACAGACCGGTGATTTCTTTATGCTGCCGCAAAGCTTGTCTTTCTAAACACGGATTGTGTCACTCGCCTCCTCGGGAATCTTCAGTAGCTCCTCATTAAGGACAGTAGGTCCCTAACCCCCTGTCTGGCATCTGAGGGCCTATCCCACCCAGTGTCCAGCTTCAGCCTCTCAAGCAGCTCCCCCCAGAGGAGGCCCTGATGCCTTGGCCGCCTCTTACAGGCACAAACAGCTTCTCTCCCTTTCATTTTCCCGGTGGTGACCTCAGGTAGGTGCATCCATGCTGGGTCGTTATGCTGATTCTCTAATGAAAATTCTAAGTAGGACTCTCTAGGGTTTTCTGGAAGCGTGTGTGTGTGTGTGTGCAAGAAAACATAGAAGTGGGGGGGGGCAATTTTTAAATGGCAGTTTGTGATCCACAAAATCACGTGTGTGGAATGTGAATAGAGTCCTTCTAATATTCTTTTCCTAAATTCTTCTGACATTTGTCTGAGAATCCCTATTTTGGCAAGGAGTGCCTTTTGAAGCGTACTAGAGTGCTCATCGAACAGACTGTGACCAGAAGTAAAGAATGCTGCCGTGAAATCTGTAATGCACCCTGCCATTCTCTAAATCCCAGACCCAGGCACTCTGGGTGTGAGATAAATAGAAAAGACACCATAGCTTTCGTTTTGCACCATGGCATGGCTAAGAGCAAAGACCCCAGAGTCAGTGGCAGGGAGACCTGGGAGTGAGTCCTTCCTTCCGACCCTCAGTTTCCTCATTTGTACAGAGAAAAGAAAAACTTTTTTCATTAGGTTACTTTGGAAATTGAATTAGGTACTCAGTATAATCCCAGGGCATGCAACATACTTCATGCTCAATAAATAGCATATATTTCTTTTTTTTTTTTTTTTAAAGATTTTTTATTTATTTATTTGAGAGAGAGATAGTGAGAGAGAGCATGAGCAAGGAGAAGGTCAGAGAGAGAAGCAGACTCCCCGTGGAGCTGGAAGCCTGATGTGGGACTCGATCCCGGGACTCCAGGATCATGACCTGAGCTGAAGGCAGTCATCCAACCAACTGAGCCACCCAGGCGTCCCGATAAATAGCATATATTTCTTGTATGGACCTAACAGTGTCTGATTCCAAAATATAATAGACAAAATACTTTAGTATATGTTTTAGCATAGTAGTAACAATGTGTGAACTCTTCATTTTTTAAAATATGTTTTATTTATTTTAAAGATCTTTTTTTTTTTTTTTTTTAAAGATTTTATTTATTTAACAGAGAGAAACCACAAGTAGTCGGAGAGGCAGGCAGAGAGAGAGAGGGAAGCAGGCTCCCTGCTGAGCAGAGAGCCCGATGCGGGACTCGATCCCAGGACCCTGAGATCATGACCCGAGCCGAAGGCAGCGGCCCAACCCACTGAGCCACCCAGGCGCCCTATTTTAAAGATCTTATTTACTTATTTGAGATAAAGAGAGAGAGAGTGAGAAAACATGAGCTGGGGGAGGGGCAGAGGGAGAAGCAGACACCCCTCCCCCAGCAGAGCTGGGAGCTGGATGTGGGGCTCGATTCCAGGACTCTGGGGTCATGACTAGAGCCTGATGGACTGAACCACCCATGTGCCCCATGGGTGAACCCTTTAAAGAAATTCCTGAAAATATATCATGTGCCTGGTGCACCTGGGTGGCTCAGGTGGTTAAGCATCTGATTCTTGATCTCCAATCAGGTCAGGATCTCAGGTCAAGATCTCAGGGTCATGAGATCGAGCTCTGCCTGGGGCTCCATGCTGGGTGTGGAGCCTGCTTAAGATTCTTTCCCTCCATGTGCCCCTTACCCCACCTCAAGTGCTCATATGTGTGTGCACTCTCTCTCTCTAAAAAAAAAAAAAATATATATATATATATATATATATGTGTGTGTGTGTGTGTGTGTGTATGTGTTAAATATCTATTATAAATATATATCTATAGATAATATATTTATATTTATATAAGTAGATTAATATATTTATATATTTCATATATATATTATAAATATTTAAATATACACACATATATTTTGTATACTCTAAAAATATACATATATATGTATTAATTATACTATGTGCTTGAAAGAAAAACACAATAGATGAAAGCTGTGTTTGTTATCATCTTGGGTGTCTTTCTCCCCTCCAGACTTTGAAACCAAGATCAAGAAGCCATATCTGATTCCTACCTGCTCTCCCCACAGTTACCACCATCCTAGCCCAAAGCCAGGAGCCCACAATTATATGAGTACAATGGAAGCGGATGGCCCTGAGCCCCGCCTCTGAGGAAATCAGAGCCCTATGTCCCTGCCACTTGGCTAAACCCTTCTGAAATACAGAATCCTGTTGGGTCGTCTTGAATCACTGGACGCAGTGGGAAGAAATTACTTCCTCTAAAACAGTGATTCTCAACAGGAGCAATTTTGCCTCCTGGGGGGCATCTGGCAATGTCTGGAGACATTATTGCTTGTCATTGCTGGAGAGGTGCTGCTGGCATCTCGTGGGTGGAGGCCAGGAATGCCAAACTTCCTGGAATGCACAGGTCAGCCCCCCATATCGCTGAATTACCCAACTGAAAATGTCAAAGTGCTGCGGTTGGGAAACGCTGCCCTAAAGCCCCAGCCTGGCCAGTCTCACAGGGGACGGTTCAAGCATAGCTGTCAGGTTCCCAGCAGGAGAGAGCACACACTCAGCAGCTGTCCTGAATTAAGAAAGGACTACTTAGAGAGGTGTGAGCAGAGTTATGGAACCAGAAAGGGGAGTTGAGGCACCCATGTAGTCAGAACAGAGGAACACTCTTACACCTGTAAGCCTGAAGGATGGGAGTGGGGCAGTGTCACTGGAGCTGGGACAGGGGCAGTCCAATAGGGGTGGGGCTCGTGGAGGACCACACCGTTGGTTGGAGAAACACCCGGACATCTCTCCCACTTCCCATCCTCTTGCTGGTGTCTTGCATCATCCAGACATAGCCAAAAGCCGGGATACAAGGAATACTGAGAGATGCAATTGGCCTGGCCCCCACCCCCAGGGGCAGAAGGTGGGAAGAGACAGAAGAGGGGGAAGTTCAAATGGAAATAATCCGTATGCTAAGTATATTGGCCCCAGGCCTGAGTCCTGTCTGGGCCCCTGTTGGAAAGGAACATAATCTCTAAAAGTCAAGCAGAAATTACCAGGATTCCTCTCCAGAGGTGAAGAGGTCTCCTCTCTAGAACCCAGCCCATGCTATGAACAAGGTGTCATCTCCCCCACCATGAGCATGCCAGTTAGAGTTTTCTAGGAATCTCCTTGGCTCATTTGACTTTTGTCTCAACCAGATCTGGCACCACTCCTTCTACAATGAGCTGCGGGTAGCACCCGAGGAACACCCCACCCTGCTGACAGAGGCCCCCCTAAATCCCAAAGCCAACAGGGAGAAGATGACCCAGGTAAGAGGCCAGAGAGTCTTAAACATGAACACAAGAATGTAGCATGGATCCCTTCTCCCTTCCATGCATCAGGACGACAAGTTCTGAAGACATGCTGTGTACGTGGCCTATACCAGGCCCCGTGGGAGGCGGGAGTGGGGTAAATAGACACAGCCCTCTTGCCTTTAATAAGGTTAAAACCATCCTGTGGGCCAAGAGGCTCTGTGATTTCTGCCAGATCACCCTATATCCGCATTGTTCTTTCAGATCATGTTTGAGACCTTCAATGTTCCTGCCATGTACGTCGCCATCCAAGCTGTGCTCTCTCTCTATGCCTCTGGCCGTACAACAGGTGAGCAGCCTGTAATCCCATCCCTTCCTGACTCTGGGGGGCAGAAGGGAAAGCTGGGCTCCTGCAGAGCTTCCTGCTCAGGAGAATCAAAGGGACAGCCAAAGTCCAGGGAAAACCCTGCATAGGGGTAACAGAAAGGAATGCATTCAGGTCTACCCGGTAGAGCTGGCAAGGATTTATATGAACCAAGCATGACCAGTATATCCAGCAGGGGCTGTTTTCCTCACAGCAGTCAGTCCCCGAGCTTATTCCAAGAATACTGGAATATTCCTGCTCATGAACTTGTGATGTGGCTATCTGTGTGCCCTTTGTATGGAAAGGTGTTCAGGGAAACAGAGGGAACTTCAAGATAAAGCAATTTCTAATTGGGGGGGTGCCTGGGTGGCTCAGTGGGTTGAGCCTCTGCCTTTGGCTCAGGTCATGATCTCAGGGTCTTGGGATTGAGCCCTGCATTGGGTTCTCTGCTCAGCGGGGAGCCTGCTTCTCTCCTTCTTTCTCTCTGTCTGCCTCTCTGCCTACTTGCGATCTCTGTCTGTCAAATAAATAAATAAAATATTTTTTAAAAAAAAGCAATTTCTAATGGGGATTTGACGGCTTCCATGAACATAGCTCAACATTCATTCATTCAAGTATTCATTATTTGTTCGTCCATTCATTCATTCATCAGGTATTTGTCCATTATTCCCTACCATGGGGCAAAGACTACACCAGCCCATGGCTGCACACCAACAAGGAAGACAGCCCTGCCATCACAGAGCCAACGGTCTAGTAGGGTGAGCAGGGCAAACACAAAAGATAATTTCACTGCTGATGACAAGGACAGTGATGGGGAATGTGTGATGGTTCTATAGCTTACTCGTTTGTTTTACCATTTCTTTACTGCCGGACTTTATGATCATCTCCGGTTTTTATTTTTTATTGCAAAATATGCTCTGATCAACGCCCTTGTACAAGTGTAAGCTCCTGATCCCTGGGTATTTATTTTGCTTCTGGCCCTTACTGAACCATCTTATTGTGCTAATCATGTCTCACTTGGTTCTCTTGGGTCTTCCAGGTATACAGCCTCATTATCTGCAAACAATGACAATCCTGTTTCCTTTTGATAATATCTCTTTTTCTATTTTCTGTCATATTGCTTTGGCTAGAACATCTCGGACAATATTAAATAATAAAGCAATAATAATATTATACTGTTTCTCCATCAGTTACGATATGGCTTTTGGAATGAGAGAGATTTATTATCATATTGAAAAGCTCCTTTTCCTCCATGGTTTATTGAGTTTCATCAGTAGGGAATGTTAATTTTTTTTTCACATCAGCTGGTTTTTATAGTCCCTTCCAGATCTAACATTCTCCATGCATGTGCATATGGGTTAGTTTAATGCCAGAATGATATGCAAATTATCCAGTCTCCCTTAAAGAGTCGGCAACTAAGATGCACATTGACAGATATGCAGTACAGTGAAAGTGGTTTTTTTTTTTTTTTAAGATTTTGTTTATTTTAGAGAGAGAATGAGAGAGAGAGAGAGCTTGAAAAGGGAAGGGTCAGCAGAGAGCCTGATGCGGGACTCGATCTCAGGACTCCAGGATCATGATCTGAGCTGAAGGCAGTTGCTTAACCACTTGAGCCACCCAGGCGCCCCAGTACTGTGAAAGTGTTTTAAGGAATACAAGAAGGGAAGATATTTTACTTGCCTTCCAGAAGGCTACAGTCTCATTTGGGAGAATAAATGAAGTACACAAAAAATATTACTGATGATCCTTATGGTGGGTGAATTTTCTCAGCTGCTGGAGAAAAATATGGTAGTTGAAGACCATTTGGTGACTGGTCCCAGAAAGACGAAAGGCAAGAAGTTTTCATAGGTCCTATCTCTCCATAGGCATCGTGCTGGATTCCGGGGATGGTGTCACCCACAATGTTCCCATCTATGAGGGCTATGCACTGCCCCATGCCATCATGCGCCTTGACCTGGCTGGCCGTGACCTCACTGACTACCTCATGAAGATCCTCACAGAGAGAGGCTATTCCTTTGTGACCACAGGTATCCAGCCCCTTTCCTGATTTTGACTTGAGCTCAAACCAAATCTGATCTGGGACCAAACGTTCTCTGATGAAAAGTCTGTGGCCCCCATCCTCAAATTCTCTAAAGATAGATGGGGAGGATTCTAGGCTGGAACTGGGCCTCTGGACAAGACAGATAGTCAAGGCGGCCTTATTTATGGCAGAAGATTCCCAACTGATATGGTCTTGGGATGGGGACAAGGCCTCCTTATGTGCCCTTTCACAGCATTCCTTCCTTCCCCAGGGACCTGCTATCTCTGGTTTTTACGGGGTTGAATGATAGTAAAAATCTGATAATGCATTTTGTTACTGAAGGGAATTTATGGTTTCTCTGAGGACACATGGAATAAATAAGGTCTGAATTTCTAAGAAGTTGTCATGGCTCAGTGCCCAGCCCAGGCAAGAGGAGACTTTAGGCAGGAGCTTTCCTAGATTCTGTAAGATCACAACAAATCCTCCTACGTCTGTAGGAGGTACAGTACTGTGTCCTGTAACGCCCTCAGGAAGGCCCGTAGCTTTGTCAGGGCAGAGTAAAGACAGCAAGGAGAAAAGCCCATGCGAAGTTTTGCCTAGGAATCAAGATTTTGGACTTGCACTTTAGGAAGAGCAATGAAAAATTAACATTTGTCCTAAAAATAAGTCCAAAGTAGAAGGAGAGTTTTTCATGGAGATCAAAGTAGGACCAACTAACAGAACAGAGGATCTACTTTCTGTCATTTCTTCTTTTTCTAGCCGAGCGAGAAATCGTGCGAGACATCAAGGAGAAGCTGTGCTATGTGGCCCTGGACTTCGAGAACGAGATGGCCACGGCAGCCTCCTCTTCCTCCCTGGAGAAGAGCTATGAGCTGCCAGATGGGCAGGTCATCACCATTGGCAACGAGCGCTTCCGCTGCCCCGAGACCCTCTTCCAGCCTTCTTTCATTGGTGAGGTGCTGCCCTCTGTCCCTGCTAACTGGGAGTGGAGGGGGTGAGGTGGAGGAGTGGGAAAAACACCAGGAGTCACGCACACTTTGTTTATAGTTCATACATAGCCCATATTTTTCCAGAAAGGGCCCAAACACATCCACAATGTAACCAGATAAAATCTAACTTTTATTTATTTATTTTTAAGATTTTATTATTTTTTTTAAGTAAGCTCCACATCCAATATGGGGCTTGAACTCACAACCCCAAGATCAAGTGTCATATGCTGTACTGACTGAGCCAGGCTGGTGCCCCGATAAAATCTAATTTTAAATAAAAGGATAGGGAAATCAAAATAAAAGAAAAGCAGAATAGGGAATATAGCATAAAACTAAGAATAAGGCTAATACACAAAACTCTTCTTGGATTGACGTCACCGGGGCCAAAACCCATAGCGGTAAGCAGGACGGGTTTGGGGTGAGACCTGGTCTTAGGTCCTGATTCTGCCCCTTCAAAGCCTGTTACCTTGGACGTGTTACTTTCTTCAAACCTCAGTTTTCTCATCTATAAAGTGGAAATGATGTTTAGTGCCAACTAGATGGGGCCGCAACAAGGACTAAGTACAAGACTATTTAGTACAAGGACAACTACGCTCTTGAGGACTGTGTGGGAAGAGTCGTGCCTGTAAACAAATGTTAACAGACAGCAGTAGCACATAGCAGCTGAACAAAATGATATAAGCCTAAGAGATCAGTAAAGTCTTCTTAGGGAAGGCGAACCTTTGAGCAGAATCTTAAAGAATGAGTATCATTCGATGGTATCTGGGGGCAGAAGGAGTACAGGGGTGGCAAATGGCATCCAAGGCAGATGGAAGGGTTCATGTGAAGACGTGGAGGTGTGCAAGGTCATATTCTACTTGGGACACGATGAGAGAAGTGTGTGTGTGTGTGTGTGTGTGTGCAGAGAGTTGCTGGACCACACCAAGAGCGTAGTGGCTAATCATACCAGCGATGAGATCCCTGAAAGCTGTGAAGCAGCCCTGTAGCCAGGTTAGGTATGTATTTTAGGGAGATTCCTCTAACCTCAGTGTGAAATTATGTCACATGGAGGAAAGACTAGAGGTGGGGGAGGCCAAAGGTGGGCATGAACTAGTTTGGCCTACAGGCCTTCCACTGTGGAAGGCCTCAGCAGCAAGCTAAGGTAGCTAGATGTAACCTGTAGATAAGGGGGGGCTGTCAAAGATGACATGATAGGTATACCCATGCAATGGAACATTTTTTGACAATAAAAGAGATTAAAGCACCAACACACACTCTAACATAGATGCACCTTGAAAACATGGGTTGCAGTGTGAACATGGACACGCCGTTAAGTGATAGGCACTAGATGCAAAAGACTACATATCATAGGATTCCATTTATATGAAATGTCCAAAACAGACTAGTCTATAGCAAGAGAAAATAAATTAGTGGTCCCCTAGGACTGGGGGAGGGGTGAAGGGGAAGATCACAGTGTCTACCAAAGGGTATGGAGTTTCTCTTTGGGGTGTTAAAGATGTTCTAAAATTAGATTTTAGCGATGGTTGCACAGTCCATGAATCAACTAAAAACTACTGGACTTTGGAAGGGTGAATATTATGATATGTGAATTATAACTCAATAAAACTTGAAAAAAGATGACTCAGTGAAAGTGTTCCCTTAGAAATATGCCTCAGCTGATCAATGTGAAAGATCAATTGGAATAGGAGGAACCAAAGGCCAGCTGGAGGTCTGATTCTGTGAGCTGTCTGGGAGGTGATTAAGGGTCTGAGCTAAGGTAGTTGCAACAACAGAAGGATCCCTTGAGGAGCTGGAGGTGTGGGTATTTATGAATTGACGGGTGCTGACTCTTACTACGACCTGTGTAGGCATGGAGTCCGCCGGGATTCATGAAACCACCTATAATTCCATCATGAAGTGTGACATTGACATCCGCAAGGACTTATATGCCAACAATGTCCTCTCAGGGGGTACTACCATGTACCCTGGCATTGCTGACAGGATGCAGAAGGAGATCACAGCCCTGGCCCCCAGCACCATGAAGATCAAGGTGGGTCCTGCCCCCCAGATCCCTCCACTCAGTCCTTGGGATAAAGACTTGCCTGCCTGGGAGATGTTCCAAGTCAGTCTGCCTGGCCCGTAGATCGGTGGCCTCCTGGGCTTAGCATTCTCCTGGTCTGGGACAGATTCCATCTCAAGGGATTATGTTCCTCAGGCACTGATGAAATGGGGACATGTAGATCATGGAATCTCAAATGTAACCCTATGATGTCCTATGACAAGGGGTGAGAGAATTTGGGAGGAAGAGAATATTGAGGGGCTGAGGATGCAATCAAGAGGAGGGAAAGGGAGGAGAAAAAGAAGGAAGCAACGCTACATTGTCTTTAGACTTTAAAAGGGATGTGCGTGTTCCTCCAGAGGAGGGTGAAAGTTCCAGAGATAAAAGTTTGGCATGGGGCAGGCTTCTGGTTCAGACTCACAGTGACATCACTTGATTCCTGGGCAACCTGTGATCTGTTGTGTCCTCTTGGCTCCCGTCCTCCCCGCGCCGCTACTCACCAAGGCGACTCATCGCACAAGCCCCGTCAGAACATCAGAATAGGGGCCCTCCTGTCTTCAGCTTCTCTCCAGCCTCTGGTCCCCAAGCAACCATACAGAGCTTTTTTTTTTTTTTTTAAAGATCTTATTCATTCATTTGACAGAGAGAGAGAGAGCACACAAGCAGGTGGAACAGCTGGCAGAGACAGAGGGAGAAGCAGGCTCCCCATTGAGCAGGGAGCCCAGTGTGGGGCTTGATCCCAGGACCCTGAGATCATGACCCGAGCTGAAGGCAGAAGCCCAACCGAGCCACCCAGGCGCCATACAGAGCTTTTTAGGGCTTCTAGGAACTTTGCAGCTAGCAGGTTTAGAAAAGGAGTTGGGAATTGAATAGAGATAACAAATAGGTTGAGAGTTACAAAGTCTCACAGTAAAGTTGGTCTCTGGGAGTTCGCTACATCTGAGTGTATTCTAAGAAACTTTTTCACAAAGGAAGGCTGCCCCAGGGCTTCCCCTGCCTAGCGGATGGTGCTCAGCAAAGGCAAGCAGAGCCAGTTACCAGAAAACGGGTGGGAGCCTGTGGGCCCTTCTCACGGGGAGCCACTGGGGCAGCCACGCTTCCTGAAGCTTGCCACACTGGGGACATGGCGCCAGGCCCAAGGCAGGGGCTTTTTACCAGGACCATTGACTACATCCCACCTCACCCCCAGATTCTGGCTCACCAGATCCAGGGCGCCCCCATCACCTACACCGATAACACACTTATGCATTTCCATGCATATCCCAATCTGTGACCCACTGCCCTGAGCTGAACAGCACGTGCCAGCCTTCAAGTCTTGAGCCTTCAAACTTCAAGGTTTAGAATCTAATCAGGAGACGTGATCGCTGAGAGAGCAATGTAAATAAGATGTGGCGGGGGTGGGGCACCTGGGTGGCTCAGTGGATTTAAAGCCCCTGCCTTCGGCTCAGGGCGTCATCCTAGGGTCCTGGGATCGAGCCCTGCATTGGGCTCTCAGCTTAGCAGGGAGCCTGCTTCCTCCTCTCTCTCTGCCTGTCTCTCTGCCTACTTGTAATCTCTGTCAAATAAATAAAATATTTTTTAAAAAATCAGAACTTAAAAAAAAAAAAAAGACAGGAGGAGAGGAAAGGGCACTCAAGGCAGGGGAAATTAGACCGAGCAGAGGTACCCCAGGGTGTGTGTGCGTGCAGGTACGAACAGCCCAGCCAAATGGGACAGCCAGATTTGTGTAGAGGAACTGGGGAGATGAGACAGATGTCGAGGATATGGAAGAAGAGAGGTGAGGTGAGTTGGCACTGAGACGGAGGACCCCAGCCCAGGACTCTTCTCACAGCCCGAGCCACACAGCAATAATGTGACTGTACTGGTCCTTGAGGTATCAGTCCAAAGAGCAACGGAGTGTCTTTGTCTGATTGAATAATAAGATAACTTCTCACAGCTCTTCTTCAGCAAATCCATGATCTTCGCCAACTTAGGAAGGATGTAGAGAGGGTCTAAGAAGACAAAAAACAATCAGTTCCATGTCCCGTTTTCTTCTTGCCCTGGATTCTTTGACCCTTTAGTGGCTGTCCTTCTGGATCCACATGTAGGTGGTGTTCAAAGTTGTCTAACTGGCAACCAATTTCTAGAAGCTAAGCTCGGGACTCCCAGTGGCAGGGATGCACCATGTGTCTCTGAACTTGAGAACTTGTTAGCTACCAGTGGCTATCAACAGATGAGGTTCAAGACAGGGTCTGAGTGCTCCGGGTGACTCAGGATTGGCAGAAGCTCTGCCACAGCTGCTCACACAGCCGAACTCCAGGCGAGAACAGAGAGGTGCTGTCCCTGTCCATGTTTGTCTTGGTCATCTATTGCCGAAGAGCAAGGAACTGTGAAATCTAAGGGACATAACCATAATTTATCACGTTTATCAAGTTTATCCCATGTGCAACTACAGATCAGCTGGGAGTGAGCGGTCTAAGTCAGGCCTGCTTTGGCAACTCTGCCGGGCTGGCCAGCTCGGGTCAGGTCCAGAGCTCTCCTGCCAGGGCCCAGGCTGAAGGGTCGGCAGCCTCTTAAGGGAAGCCCTTCTCATCAAGGCAGAAGCACAGCTTCCTGCCTGAGGCACATTTCAAGTTCCTGTTTGTGTCCTGTCTGCCAACATCCCATCCCTCAAAGCAAATACAAGCCCAGCCCCAAAGTCACAAGGCAAAACAGTGTGCCCTTCCCATGGGGGGGGGGGGAGGACTGAGGGCTGGAATAAAGATTTGAACAACAATCTAATCTACCCCAAGGTTTTACCCTGTTTGTTTCTGACCGGGGAGGAGGTCCTTATCTGGGGCAGCCCCGCACTGTGATGAAAGGATCTCCTGGACCAGTTCCCTATTCCCTTGGGCTCTAATCGTGATTCACCACATTTATTCTTTGCAGATTATCGCTCCCCCAGAGCGGAAGTACTCGGTCTGGATTGGAGGCTCCATCCTGGCTTCTCTCTCCACCTTTCAGCAGATGTGGATCAGCAAGCCTGAGTATGATGAGGCAGGGCCCTCCATTGTCCACAGGAAGTGCTTCTAAAGTCAGAACAGACTCTCTGGGGTTCCCCTGGAGACTGCTCTGTTATCCGTCATGAAACATTAAAACCTGCAAAGCCTTACTTCTCGTGTGGGGCTTTTGTTTTCCCCCACTCTGGACTTTCACACAGTGCTGAACGCTTTTCACACCTTATTACTCATCCACACAGTGCTCCTGTGAGATGCATGTATTCCCATATTACAGATGAGGAAACTTAGGCTCAGAGAGAACTTAAGAACTTGCTATAAAGACCAGAGAACCAAGATTAAAATCCAAGTGTGTCTGACTCTAAAGCTAATACTCTTACTGTATTAACCTTGTTTCCCTTTCCTTGAACATGAGTAAGAATGAGGGCTAGATGATGCTTGGTGGCAGGTAAAGAAACAAGAACTTTCAGAGGTGGAAGTCCTTGTACTCAAGGGCAACACACAGAACAGGACCGGAAGGGGAAACACAAGGTTTATAGCCTGTGACATAAGAGTGATTCAAGCACAATGCTTGAATTTGGGTGGTGGAAGGTCATAATGGGATTGAGATCTCTATGAGGCCCTTTGTTATTGAGGATTAGGCTGTATTTTGCCTCAAAACTAACCAAGAAAGGAGCAGCAGCCTTAGGAACAATTTTTTTCTTTACCTCCTCTCCTCCTCCCTCTTCTTTTTCTTCTCCCCGCCCCATCTTGTTCTTGTTCTCCTTTTCCCCTTCTTCCTCTCCTCCTCCTCCTCCTCCTCCTTCTCTCTCTCGGTCTCTTTCTCTCTTGTTATTTGTTCCCCACTCCCTTCCCTTAGTCAATTCTGTTAAAATGTCACAAGTATTTACTGAATTTTGGGCATCTGTTATTACTGGGTAAGGCCACATGGGACTTATGCATCCAGCAAAGATGATTCCTGCCCATCAAAGTATCATTGCATAAAAGGGGGGGCACATATACGACAATGATTTGAGGTGAAATAGAAGCACCCATAAAGTACGACAAGAAAACAAAGGGTAGGGGCACCTGGGTGGCTCAGTGGGTTAAAGCCTCTGCCTTTGGCTCAGGTCATGATCTCAGGATCCTGGGATCGAGCCCCACATCGGGCTCTCTGCTCAGTGGGGAACTTGCTTCCCCCTCTCTCTTTTCCATGCCTCTCTGCCCACTTGTGATCTCTCTCTGTCAAATAAATAAATTTTTAAAAAAGAACAAGGGTAATAATAATAGCATTGGTTGAGTGCTTATACTATGCAAGGCCCTAGGTTAAGAGCTTTCCATGGACTTCCTCACCATAACCCTATTAGCAGGTACTAGTACCATTCACATTTTATAGCTAGTTTATGAGTTAATGTGTTCAACCCAGCTAGTTAATAGCAGAACTAGATTCCCACTTTTGCTTGGTGTACCTTCACTATCTCTACCTACTCACGTCCCATCCTTGATACTCCTGAGGAGATCCCACTTGGCTGTGAACCTTCCCAGACACATCTATTTGGAAACAGTGGAAGTACACAGACCTCAACATCAAAACAAGCTTCTTCTGCCATCCCTGCACTTGCCCTCCGAGGAGGGCTGGAGAAGCATGTTTTACAAAACTCCCTAGTGGGGCACCTGGGTGGCTCAGTGGGTTAAGCCGCTGCCTTCGGCTCGGGTCATGATCTCAGGGTCCTGGGATCGAGTCCTGCGTCCGGCTCTCTGCTCAGCAGGGAGCCTGCTTCCTCCTCTCTCTCTCTGCCTGCTTCTCTGCCTACTTGTGATCTCTCTCTGTCAAATAAATAAATAAAATATTAAAAAACAAACAAACAAACAAAAAACCTCCCTAGTGGACTTATGTCTAAGACAGTTTTCCCAAAGCAGACCCTGAAGTGAGGATATGCAGGCAAGTGATTTAACAAAGTGCTTGCTGGGGAAAGCAGTGAGCAGAGTAGGAGACGCAGGACAAGAATGGAGAGGAAGCCCAGCAGGGAACCTCTCAGACAGAGTTCCACAGAAGATGGCTTACCTTGGTTCCCAGGCAGCTCTGGTGTAAAAGCTTGACTGGATGCAACTGGGCTTTTGCCCTGGCCTATCAGTAATTGGGGAAGGTGTACTCTGAGGGAAGGTAAAGTCCCAGGCTTTCCACAGGGACTGAGAAAAGGCTCCAGGAGGCCAAAAGGCAGTCTTGCAAAGAAGAGCTGCCGGCACTGGCTGTTGGGAGAGAAAGCATGGGGAGGAGGCCAGAGGGCAGCCACACACACACACACACACACACATGCACGCACACAGGATGGGAGGAAATGTGGAGCACTAACAAATCCCTACTGTAGAGGGATGCATCAGAGTCTCCATGTGGGGGAAGGTGAGGAGGCTGACCTGTTGTTCCTCACCCTGCCCCCACCCAGTCTTGCCCCACTTCAAGAAGTGCTGTCCTTGGCACACCTGGGTGGCTCAGTTTGTTAAGTGACTGCCTTTGGCTCAGGTCATGATCTTGGAGTCCCGGGATGGAGTCCCACATCGGGCTCCCAGCTCCACTGGGAGTCTGCTTCTCCCCCTCTCATTCTCTCTCTCTCTCTAAGTAAATAAATAAAATCTTAAAAAAAAAAAAAAAAAAGAAAGAAAGAAAGAAAGAAATGCTGCCCTTGAAGTCATCATTGGAAGTCAGGTCATATGCTGATAGTGAGGAGGACATGGGTGCATTACAGTGGTCTGAGGAGAGAGGAAGTACACCAGAGAGTCAATTTAAGATAAACAGCAGTAATGTTCCGGGAACCTAGTGTCAAGCTGAAGGCAGCCATTACTGATTATGGAAAGCACATTGGATGGTAGCTGTGTGACAGGAGGTTAGTGCTGCTTGTGGGTTGTATTTCTGAACCCTCATTGCCAGCTCTCAGGAGCCCACACCCTTAACTACTCCTTAAATGTCCCTGATGGCAGAAAAGGCAGAGAGGCTTTCCCAGTGCCAAGAGCCTTTCTCAAACTTTTTTGGATGAATATTTTCCAAGTTTACATAATAAGAAATGTAGGCAGTATTTTGACATGGAGGTGGCTGTGACAGTGGGAGCAGAGGATGGGACAGATTTTAACTGTTCCACTATCCATTGGTGCTCCATCCAGGTTATCCTAAATAAATCTATAACATATAACATATTTTTAAAATGTGTTTAATATATGAACATCATTTCAACCATCCCATATAAACATCAGTATAAGAAGAAAGTCTTGGGGCGCCTGGGTGGCTCAGTGGGTTGGGCCGCTGCCTCCGGCTTGGGTCATGATCTCAGGGTCCTGGAATCGAGTCCCGCATCGGGCTCTCTGCTCAGCAGGGAGCCTGCTTCCTCCTCTCTCTGCCTGCCTCTCTGCCTACTTGTGAACTTTCTCTGTCAAATAAATAAATAAATAAATAAATATTTAAAAAAAAAAAAAAAGAAGAAGAATAAGAAAGTCTTGTACTTTTTATGCAAGACTGGTGTCCCAGCCACGGACCCCTCCCCAACCCCTTGCGATTACCTCCCGGTTTCCTAAAACCTCCCACCTCTAAGAGTGCTGCCTGAAGGCCGGTTTAACTGTTGGACTCTTGCTTTGACTCCTCTGGTTTCAGCGGTGGGAGGTGGAAATACCCTCTGACATTTCATCAAGCGTTGGTTCTGAGGTCATTACGACAATGGGGTGTGGCAGGACAAAGCTAGTCAGAGCCTCACCTGGGGGCAACAGTTCAGAACCGTCCCAGCCTCTCCTCTGAGCACAGCTCTCCACCCACCGCAGGACTCCAGTTTTAAACAGCTGCGAGTCTCTACCCGGGTTCTGCTCAGCCTTAGAGACAAATCCCATTCGGAATCCCCACCGCCCCAAGCCAGCCCGGCTCCTCACCCCCGCCGTTGTTCACGCCCACAGAACCTAATCTATCCGTTTTATTTTTTTTTTTTTTTTTTTTTTTTTTTTTTTTTTATAGATTTTATTTATTTATTTGTCAGAGAGAGAGAGTGAGCGAGAGCGAGCACAGGCAGACAGAGTGGCAGGCAGAGTCAGAGGGAGAAGCAGGCTCCCTGCGGAGGGCAAGGAGCCCGATGTGGGACTCGATCCCAGGACCCTGGGATCATGACCTGAGCCGAAGGCAGCTGCTTAACCAACTGAGCCACCCAGGCGTCCCAATCTATCCGTTTTAAACGAGTTCCACTCAGACCCTGAGCCTCCACCCACTTCAGCCTAATGGGATTTTGGGCTACTATACAAATCGACCGGGCGAACGCTTATTTATTCATTCAAAAAGACAGACTGGGAGGTGGAATGTACCGAACTAATTTGATTAATTCGATAATGTGCCAACATTGTATTGCTCGTCATGGTGAGCGGGAAAGTTAATTTGTGTACATTGTGTACACAAATTACATTGTGTAATTTGTGTACAGATTGTGTCATTTTCCTACTCGAAATAGTCCAGTTGCTACCCATATTCGAATAAAAGGCAGACAACAGACACCTGGGAAAGCCTCGTTTGCAATTACAGTTACTTTGATTTGTCTTTAGCTATGACTTATCGTAAAGTTACACAAAATACAAAGGTGATGAGATTGGTGAGTTTATGTCTCTTTTACCACGTTACCTGTTCGGCAAACACCGAGCAGCTAAGCCGCCAGATGCAATTACTAATTCTCCAGCACCCCACCCGGCACCGGAGGTCTTTCCACCTAGCTTCGCTCCTGCACAAACTTCGCGAGAACAGAGCCGCCCCTTTGGCCCCACCCCCAGTCTGCTCTACCACTTCTTGCCCGGCGATCTCCTGACGTCATAGGCGCGCCCGAGCGCTGGAACGGCTGTACCGAGGGCGGAAATGCTCGCGGCGGAAGTGGTAGCTGCGCAAGTGGTGGGTGGAATGACTGCGGGCCGGCTCTTTCGAAGGCTGTTGCGAGCACCTTCCAGCTCCATGGTTCGGAGCGCAGTCCGTGGCGTGTGCCCCTCCAGGGGCTTGCACGCGGAATGCGGGCCTCGAAGGCTCTCCATCGAAGGAAATATTGGTAAGGGCCGGAAAGTGGCTGCTAGCCTGAGAAGCTGAGCAAGGGAGCTGGGCCCAGACCCCCCTTACCCGCAGTCTGATGCCACGGGGCCTTTCCCCTCCTAGAGAGGCCTTTGCTTCTTTGATTTTTAGGATGTCAGGCCTCAGTACTCTTTCACTGCCACGGAGTTTGTAGATAGGACAAGAATTCTACCAGCTTGTTCTGATAGAAATGGATGCGACAAGAAGCAGGGTGTAATTTCTTTGTTCGCCTAAGATAGGGTTACCAGATTTAGTGGGGGTGGGGGTGTGCTCATTTAAAATAGGATTTCAGATAACGAATACTGTTTTAGTGTATGTCCTACGCAGTACTGGGGACATACACTAGAAAAAAAAAATTACTACTTATCTACAGTTAAAATTTAACTGGTGTGCTGCATTTTCTCTGGCAGACCTACCCTAAGAGTTCCTAAAATTCGTTCAGTACCACTTACACTAATTTTACCGTGTCTCTTTTCTAGTCCCATATAATTTCTTAACGTTTTTCTTGGAAGAAAGTTACTTTTTAAACTTAAAACACGTAGAGACCCAGTATCTTAAATAAAAAATAATCATAAAACGAGATGAAAGCTAAACACTTCAGTTCACTGTTACTAAATTCTGACTTGATGCTTCTAATAGCTAAGATGCTGAGCCCTAAGAAGATTAGCAGGTGTTGAGTTTTGAAGACATTCTAGCAGCAAATTGAGAATTTCTCATTTTATTCATTCAACAAATAACCGTTTGAGTAACTTCTGTATGCTGGCACTGTTCTTGGCCCTGAGGATACAGCACCAAACGGAACAAATAAAAAATCTCTGCTCTCTCGGGACTCTAGTAGCGATAAATAATAAACAATATAAATTAAGTAAACAGTGTATTAGGTAGTAATGAATGTGATGGAGAAAACTCAAGGATGAGCAATTGAGGGAGATGGCAGTTTTAGATACGGTAGTCATGACAGGCCTTACTGAGAGGGTGACATTGGAACAAAAACCAGAAGAAAATGAGGGAATGAAACCATGTAGGTAACCAGGAGAAGAATCTCCGAGGCAGAGGAAAGACTGAGTGCAAAAGGCCATAAGGCGGACAGTGTGTTCAGGGAACAGGAGGAAAGCTATTGTGGTTGGAGCAGAGTGAGCAAGGGGGAGAATGGAAGGACGTGAGGTGAGAAGGTAGGGAATAGCTGAATTGTCTAGGCCTTTAGTCCATGGTGGATTTAAATTATGAAAAGATGACTGTGGCTGATATGTTGAAAGTCGAAGGTGTCGGAAGGTTACTGCAATGATGAGTTGCCATGAATTGGAGCAGGGTGGTAACAGTACTGCAAAGAGGCAAATTGGATTCCAGTTACATTTTAAGGCAGACTGGGTTTGATGTCAGATGTGTGGAATGTGAGATCAAGACATCATTTTGGCCTGAACAACTCAAAGAACGGGAGTTCCAAATGTTCTTAAATGGAGAAACATGGGAAGAACAGACTGGGTCGGCCGATGGTTGCAGGGGTCTATCTTTAGGCATATTAGGTTTTTATGTGCTTATTAGATATCTAAGTAGACATGTTGAAGAGACAGTTGGATGTTTAAGTCTGGAGTTCAGAGTCTCCCTGCATTGTAGGTATAAATCTAGATAGTATTTGAAGCCAGGAGACCTTGTGTGTTGATGGAAAGGACTAAGCTATGGGGCACCCAAATGTTCAAGAAGTTGGGGAAGGAACCAGGCAAAAGAGACTGAGAAGGAATGACTACTGAGCTCAGAGCAAACCCAAAAGAGAATGGTATCTTGGAAGCCAAATGAAGAAGGTGTTCAGGGGTGGGAATGTTCAACTGTGTAATGCTGTTTAAGTAACAGAGCTTTTTGGTGAACTTGAGAAGAACAGTTTTTAGGGCCTGTAAGGATGAAATGTCTGATCAGGGTAGGGTCAGGGAAAATGGGAGGTGAGGAACTGGAGATAGTGGATTAAGACAACTGGAAGTTTTCCTAGAAAGGGGAGGTATGGGGTGGTAGCTGAAATGGGGAGGGTTTGTGGGGGTTTCAGATTTCTCTTTTTGTAAAAGGAATTACGTCATGTTTGTAAGCTAGTGGAAATGGTCTAGATGGGGGGGGGAATTGGTGAAGCAGGAGATAGAATATAATTACTGGAGTGATTTTAGTAAGCAGGAAGGAGTGGAATCTATTGCTGAAGCGGAGAGAGGTTGGCTTAAGTTAGGAGCGCTCTCTCTCTCTAGTAACTGTGAATGGCAACAGAAATGAGTATGACTTGAGTAGGCGTGGTGGGAACTTGGGGAAGGTCTTTTGGCTGTTTTCTCAGCGAAATAGGAGGAAGGCTCAACTAAGCAACATGAGTGTGAAGAGAGAGAAAAGACATGAATTAGTCTAGTGAGTGAGCAAGAGAAATGTAGAGCTGCCAGTTAGCATTAAGGATCCACTTGGACTTAGTGGTCCTGAATTTAAAGTGAGAATAATCATCACATCTGTTTTTTGTGTTTCTCCAGCCAAATCAGAAACCTCAAAAAGACTGAGAAGGGAGGGTCCTGCTCCCTGCCTCATGGTGTTAAAGATGTCCGTTAGGAAGCATGCCTCTAAAGGAAGCTCTGTTCTGAGAGAACAGAGAGTACCAAAGTACTTCACACAATAAGTACTTGGACAGACCATCAGGCAAAGTTTGAGCTCCCTCTCCCAATTTTCCTGACCTTTGCTCTTAACCTTTCTAAATGGGTCTACTTCTTCCTTGCTTTCACTCAGATCAGGACTTATTGAGTATCTGCTATGAAGGTAGACTCCCATGTGGTACAGTTCCTGTCCTTTAAGGAACTCACAGCCAGGTGGAGGACTTCTCAACATAATTCCTGTACCATGTGATGAGTGCCATGATTGTTTGGGCATAGGACCTCAGAATCCCTGGGGTAGGAATTCCCAAGGGGGAGATGAGGCAGGAATGCTCCAGGTACAGGAAGTCACATTTGTCAAGGCAAAGCCTGAAGAGACATGCAGTTTTAAGAACAGGAGTGTGCCTGGAGGGCAGGATGAGTGGCCGGAAGGGTAGACTTGCCAGATGCTGAACAGCCTCTGCAGCAGGCTGTGCCAGGAGTTTGTTGTGTAGGTTGTGAGGGGCTACTGAAGACTTGAGGCTGGCGTGTGCCTAGGTCAAATTCATTTTACAAAAGAAATTAGCCAGAGGGGATGAACAGAAAGCATGCACTTTCTTTGTACATCTTGTTTGCTGCAGTACCCATAGTGCCGTGCATCCATCATGTGGCGTGAATGAGCAGGAATAGAATTTGGCTGTCGTAGTAGTTGAGAGTGTGGGAAAATGCAGGCCTGGACAGAGGGAATGGAAGGACAGAGAAGAATGGTGTTTTGAGAGGGATTTTAGAAGTGGGATTGACAGGACTAGGTGGCCACTGGGAGGTGAGGGATAGAGGCATAGAGGAAGACAGTGAGATTGTAGTTTGGACATGGCAAACTGAGGATGGAAATAAAGGAAGTGGTCTGGGGAGGTAAGACATAGAGATAGATGTTCAGAGGTAGATTAGGACATGTGCCTGAGATCGAGAGATGGGACCAAGATTTCAGATAATGGAAGTTGTGGATTGTGGGGGTGGTTGTTGGAGCCTTGGAAGTGCGTGCACTTGCCCAAGGGAAGTGTGACTAATGGCAAGTGGACTGGGGGCCCCTAAGCTGGCTGTGTCTCGTTTTACCTCCTACTGCTGTCCATCACCCCACACACCGTGATGACTGTCCTCAGGCAGAATTAGTCACTGCCTCCTCTGTGTGCTCTCATAACATTTTGTACCCACAGCAGCTGCAGCACTTGAGTTCTGTGGGGATTATTTGCACACTCAACACCTTCCCCGGGTTGGCCACTTGGGTCTTGCTCATCTTTGCATCACCAGCACCTAAGCCCCTGCCTGACCCATTGTATTCTTTCAGTGTTTGCCAGATGCCTGGCTCTTGTGCTGATACCATGTGGAAGTTAGTCACTGGTGCCCACGGAACGAATATTTTAAACTGCTTTACAATCAAGTCAGGAGTGATCTTGTTCTCTAATCACAGGTGGTGTCCCCAAACAAATCAGTACCCCTCCAGGACACCTGAAAACGGGAAGGTAAACCCCTGTCCTGACTGAAGTTAGATATGTCTAGAGGGGCTTTTCTTGTTCTCGTGCTGCCCCAAGTTCTGTTGATCTGATCCTCTGAGACCACAACACGGAAGGAAAAGGGTCAGTGAAGTAGCACCCAGTGGTGCCCAGTATGTGTTAGGAAACTGTATGCCAAGTGTGATTGAAAATCAAAAGTTTGGTGCCCAGAATCCCTTAAGATCTAAGAACTAAAACACTTAGTCCATCTTCTAAGTGTATTCATGGCTACAGTGAGTATTATTGCCTCCCCAGACCAGTTACTTTATAATTATAGACCTCAGGCGAAGAAAGGATTGCTGTATGAGATACTGGCAGTGAGTCATCTCAGACCATTCTCACTTTGATTTTCAAAGACCCAGCCGAAAAAGAAGAACTTTCTCACTGTTACAGTCTAGAGACTTGTACATAAAGCAGAGGAAAGAGCTTTTCTAATAGCATGTTCCGTATGTTCTAACGTCACTAATGTGCATCTGTTGCTTTTATTGCGTATAAACAATTGGGCAAAGAATTCGAGGGGAAAAAAGGCCTATTCTAAATGTTGTATACTGGAGTCTTGTTTGGAGTCTATATTGTTTCCGAGATTTCACCTCATTCCACCCATCTCCATTCCTGCTCTCTGGTTAGATACGCAGGATGCAGAGGGAACAAGTCAGTGTGTGTCTTCAGAAAGCAAGTGGGGAGAGTGACAGGTCGCAAGTAATTATAAAGTAATACCTTGGTAAAGTTAGAGCAGGCAGTGGTTCGCTCTGCCTCCCGGGTGAGGTGGAGCTGGAGAGAGTTCCGGAAGGCTTCCCTGAGAAGGGGACAGTGAAATGATGAATCACGCAGTGGGCAAAGTGGGGGTGGGGAGGGGGTTCCAGGTCAGTGGGGGGTCTCATGCTGAACAAGAGGGGCCTGGACTGTATGCTGTTGTTAAGCATAGTTCCCATGGGAAAGACAATAAGAGGAATCAGAGCAAAAAGGGTATTAAGTTTCTTTTTAAGTCTGTAGAGTGATTTTTGTTAAGTTTGCCCAGAATGCTTTTGGGCTCACAGCCTTTCTGATCCTGGGTACTTTGTTTTGCAGGTGGAGTATAAGCTCTTTGAAGGTAGGGTCTCCGCCTAGTTCATCACTGTAGTTACAGTACCTAGTCGGTGAGTGAGTGAGTGAGTGGATGGATACAGCATCAAACGTGGTGCCTGAAATACAGGCTTTAAATGTTTTTGGAAGACTTTTTTTGTTTAAGATAGTTGTATATTTACTGCCTTAGTTTGCTTTTTGGTACAAGGTTTCAGAATTGGATTTTTGCCCGTATTTTAAATTTTGTTCAGGAGAGGAACATGCCTAGGGGTATGTTTGAGAGGCTTTCTCAAAATACAACCGTATTACATTGAAAGTAATACATTCTTTGGGCTGTTCCATCAAATACTATCTAATTGCTAGATTTTAGCAGAATATAGCAATTGCAGGTATCATCGTTTGTAGAAGAATTTGTGGAGGGAAAACAGTCATGACTTAGCAAAGGATGGAAATTAGCAACAGAATTCTTTGATGCAGCTTGTGGAATGACAGCCCTGGTACTAATAAAAATCAACATGTTGAACTAATATACCCTAGGAAAGTACTTCCTACCCTTTTCCAAGTTGTGGCACACATAATAAAGTTCAGTAATAGCTAAGGTCTGAAAGGAAGGTTTGATTCTGAGATCTGATACCTCCCAGATCTCATGATATTAAAAAGTATATTCAGAGATAACAGTGAACCTGGGATCTAACTAAATGGTGATAATGATATCATAAGAGCCTGGTGTTTTGCACAGAAACCAGACAAAGGAAGGGCTTTGTCTTGTTTGCCCAGTGTTGTATAAAGAGGAGTGGCTTTTGGTGACATGAGTTTACCAAAGTCCATCAAGTCCAGTGAACATGAGTGTTCTGTTCCCTAGGAGGAAGCCAGTGTAGCAGGAAAGAAGCAGACACCACTCTTAGGAAGCCCCTGGGAACACTCTAAAACATATGTCTTAAAAAACAGAACAGGGTCATGGCTGAGTGGCCCAGTCAGTTAAGCATCTGCCTTCAGCTTGGGTCATGAAACCAGGATCCTGGGATCGAGCCTCACATCAGGCTCCCTGCTCAGTGGGGAGTCTGCTTCTCCCTCTCCCTTTTGCCACCCCCCCCCCCCCGCTTGTGCTCTCTCTCTGTCAAATAAATAAATAAAATCATCAAAAGCAAAACAAAAAAATGGGCGCCTCAGTGGCTCAGATAGTTAAGTGTGTGACTCTTGATTTTGGCTCAGGTCATGATTTCAGGGTTGTTAGACTGAGCCCTGTATTGGGCTCCACATTCAGTGGGGAGTCAGCTTGAGATTCTCTCTCTCCCTTTCCCTCTGCTCCTCCCTGCTTCAAATAAGTAGATAAATAAATCTTTTAAAAAACACAACAACAGTCAAAACTCAAGCAGGAAGAAAAAACCTATGCTTAGGTATTATAGCACTAAAAACTGTTAGGCCGTGTGTGATTTTAATATGAATATATAACTTTGAATTATCTTTTAAAATTATTCCATATTTGTGGCTGGTGCTTGGCACAGCTGAGTTCCTTTGGAACAGCTTAAGAAATACTGCCCTATGGCAAATGACCCAGGCTCTCTGAGCTCTTAGGACCTGCCACCATCATTTACTGTCATTCTTTGCTGAAACTGGCTTCTGATTACTAAACTGGCTTTCCAGAAGATTTTGAATGGGCAGTGGGGTGCAGGGAAGGAGTATTGCCCTGGTGTAATTGTTCCAGTAATTGGATCTGTGTATTTCCCATTACATCAAATTTGTTGGCATTCCGGGTTTTGTGTGTTTAAAAGGCGTGAGTCGGTTTCTCAGAGTCCTGACTGCCCTTAGATGAACTAATAGTGTCTGATCTCAGAGGTGAAGCTGGCACTCCCTAACCCTCAGGGCCCTTCTTTTTTGATCTGCAGTAGTTTCTTAGATTGTTTTTAACTTTTAAAAAGTGTAATTCTAACAGTCATTCAATCTCAGCAATCTCAATTGCCTTAATCTTTCCCTGTTAATTAAAATAACATTTTAGGGGCGCCTGGGTGCTCAGTGTTTAAGTGTCTGCCTTCGGCTTGGGTCATGATCCCAGGGTCCTGGGGTCAAGCCCCACGTCGGGCTCCCTGCTCGGCGGGAAGCCTGCTTCTCCCTCTCCCGCTCCCCCTGCTTGTTCCCTCTCTCACTGTCTCTCTCTCTGTGTCAAATAAATAAAATTTAAAAAAAAACCAAACCAACTTTTTGGCTGGTAGGCAGGGACCATGTTTTAGTTTTAATCGGCAACCTACAATCTAAATTTTGCCTGTTTGTGCCAAATATTTTAAAGTAGGGGCTACTCAGAGCAGGCAGGCATCTGATAATATATAAACTGAACCAATTTGTAATTCCTGTCAATCTTTTAGGTTCTTCATGACAAGCCTGTAGGCTTTTAGTCAGTACTCTGGTATGTGGTTTTAGAACCCATATATTTTTTTAAAAAACCACCTCTGTTGATTTTGATCAGATTGCTCTGGATAGCAGCCTCAAATAGAAGTATGTGTTCTTGAGGCATACTTATAATGTAGATTCCTAGGTCCCAACACCAAAGAGTCAGCCAGATCCTGTTAAGAAACCAAAATTAAGACCCAAGAAGCAATCAAAACACTTAAAGGCTATAAACATGTCCTAAGCAGTTAATAGATACTGTTTGATTCAATTGCCCAGTGTGGTGGGAATTCCATGTGTGCTAGAGACATTCTAAACTTCATGGAAGAGGTGGGGCCTTAGGCTTGGTAGGGGGAAGGGATTCAGACACAGGCCAGGAAGAGCAGGGGAAGGCATTTATGCACTGAAGTGTGGGAAGAGCAGAGGCGGGCGGATGTGCAGAGGCACACATGGGCCGGGTGGAGGTGGAACTGAGAGATGAGCATGACTGTACAGCACACAGAGATTCGTGTTGTTTGTTCTTACCCTGTGTTGTTCAGACAGGAGCTGGAGTGCTGTGTAATCAATGGCACCTTATGGATGTGTGGGCTCTTCTGAGACATCCCTTCATTCCTAATCAGTAGCCATGAGTGGCTGATAGAATTGACTTGAAGGGTGCCTTCCTTCCTCCTTTTGGTTCCATTTGGGTTCCTCCTCAGGGTAGAACTTGGTTTGAGAAGATCATCTCTCATAGAAGGGATTGATCTCCAAACATACCCTTGTCATTTTTTTGATTTTTAACAAACATCAGTATCAGAGGGAACTGAAATAGTAGTGTATTAAGTGTTTTTTTTCAGTCAGGTCATTGTGCTGGGCTCTGGTTCCACCCTGTGTGGCCTAGAGGAGCCCCCTGTTCTACCTGGAGAAAGAGAATTACAATTGCAGTGATGAGTTGTTACCCAGAAAGCCAGGTCAACTATAAAGGATGATAAGCTGACCCAGCTCAGAGGCATCAGGTTCTGGAAAAGCTTTATACAGGAAGCACATCTGAGCAAAATCTTGGAGACTGAGTAGGAGTTGACCAGGTGAGGAGAGGAGGTGCTCCAGGAAATGAGAATGCATTGGCAAAATCACATCTGTGAGAAAGAACAAGGCATGATTGGAGTTGCAAAGAGTTTGGTCGGCAGGAGCTCAGGGTGCCTGAAAGAAGCTGAGGCCAGGAAGGTACAGGCAGGGGCCAGATCTCGCTGTATCTCACAGACCATGCTAAAGGACTGGATTTTTGTGAAGGCAATAGGGAACTGTCAGAGGGTTTTAAGCAATGTTATTTTGTGTTCACTGTGGCTGCAGTATGAATGACAGATTAAAGAGGGCAAAGCCAGAGTCAGGCAAGAGATGAGAGCCCGATCCTGAGCTTGGAGGTGGGAATGGAGAGAAAAGGACAGATGGGGAAAATTTAGAAGGCAGGTGCAAAAGAATTTGGTGGCTACTGGACATTTGGCAGAGGAGGGAGAAGTTCTGACAGGGAGTGATGCTGCTGCCATCCCCTGAGGTCTGGGTATGGGAGGACGTTCACTCTGCTGGGGACGATGATGGCTTCATTCATGTAGGGAGCAGATTGACTCTGAGGTGTTTGTGGGACATCCAAGCGGAGGTGTCTGGAGAGCCCGTGGATAGTGATCTCGAGGCAGGAAGGTAATGGGCCAGACATTGGTGTGAACGGGAAGAGATAATTTGTTGTACTAGCTTGGTTTCATCTCCAAAATATTTCTCAAAGCAACCACTACTTTCCACCTCCTCTGCAATCCCTTGGTTCAGGCTGCTATTATCTTTTAATTGGTTTGCCTACTTCTGTGTCAGTCTATTCTTACACAGATGGCAGAGTGATCTTTTAAAAACGAGATGGAATCTTACCATTTCCCTGCTTAACATCCATTGCCACTGACTTCCCATTGCCCTTAGAATAGATTCAAACTTCTTACCACGCTGTGAGGTCGTGCCCGATCTGGCGTGGCCTTCCTCCCTACCCCTACACATGTCTGGAGCCACTCTTCTCCCTCATTTGACCGTGCCTCTTCTAGGCCCAGGCTCTTCTTCAGTCTCATCCTACACCAGGTTCTTTCTCTTTCCCCTGCCTTTGTTTATGGGGTTCCCTCTGCCTAGATGACCCTTCCCCCACACCTGTCCTGCTTACCTCCTCACCTTTCAGATCTTACCTCAGACAGCATTTTCTTCAGAGGAACCTTCTCTGGTCTCCTGAGCTGTGTTAGAGCCATTCTGCGTTTTTCTTTCCTGTCACTTATGTTTGTTATTAGTTACTCCGTGAACATATCTCCCATACAAGCTCTGTGAGGGCAGAACCCTACGATGGTTTGTTTGCCATCATACTCCCAGTGCCAGACAGTCCTGAGCCCGGAGTAAGCACCACTCCAGGAAATACTGGTTAGGTTTGTTGAATGAATGAGGGTCCTAATCTCAATTTTTCTTTGCTGAAGAACTTGCAGTTTTTACGCTGTCACAGAATAGGTATGATTCAAGCCTTACAATTTAAGTAGCCGATTTCCTCTATTGTGGGTAGTCCTATTACATTTCCAACTGTCATTACGTACCTTGCCTCTGGGAGGTTAGGGCATTACCACTGCAAGTCAGATCTTAAGGGTCTTTTTCCTCCCCTTTCCCCCCTGTATTCATTATGGGACCCATCACCGTGGCCTGCCCCATCCTGAGTAGGACACAGATATAGGACTGAGGGTTGAAACTGGGAAAACTGGTACTTGTTGCCTTCAGCTGGGCCACCGTGCCTGAGTTTCATCGTAGCCGCCTCCTGCAGCCCTGATGTGGCAAGGGTCCCGACACATGCTGTTTGCATTGCAGCCGTGGGAAAGTCCACCTTTGTGAAGTTACTCACGAAAACTTACCCCGAGTGGCACATAGCTCCAGAGCCTGTAGCGACATGGCAGAGTGTCCAGGCTGCTGGCACCCGAAAAGTAAGTTTTCAGTTGTGGTGGGTAGTTGGCTGGCACGAGTGAATAAACTCATTGTAATAATCTCATTTGCTCAAAGTAGGTGAAACAGCCCAGTTTGAGTCTCTTTTTTTTAAATCATTTCATTCCAGAAAGCAGACCACATGTGCCAGAGAGGATATGACTTGTTTTGAATATGTTTAGTTTTGATTTTTGTGGTTTTTACATGTCTACATAAGTGACTGCCTCTGTTCTTTGTGGTTTCCCAAAGTATGTCCAGCCGTCCTGGCTTTGTCATTCCTACCCTTGAGTGTATTACTGAAGCTGACCTTCGGGATTAAGAGCTAATTATAGTGATTTTTTAACTTATTTATGAAGTGTTAGAAAATTGGAAGGGCCATCTTGTCACAGTCTGAGTCAGTGCAGAAATACTAGCTAACACTTATAAAGCATGAACTATGCCACATGCTGTGCCAAGCGGTGCACATTTCACTTCTGCCTCATGGCACAGGACCTAGTGTTGGGCCTGCTGCTTTGGGAGGGGCCATGGCATTGGTTTCAACACCAGCCATATCCACGTGAGTAGGGAAGGACCAGTCTGGACGTGAACCTTAGGGGTAGCTGCGGGAGTTATTTCCCTACGCTCCTCCCGCAGCCTCCAAGAACATTTCACTGAGTAGCTCATTCTGGTTTTTAACAAAACTCTAATTGTTAAGAGAGTTCTTGTACGAGCCACTTTGCATCCCTGTGACGCTGAGTCATTGGTTCAAGTTCTGCTTCCTGAGTTTCTAACTTCTCTACATGACAACCCTTCATAGAGTTGAAGGTAATTCATGATTTGTTTGCTCTTTTTCCTCGTGTCTTCTTTCAGACCAAACACCATTTTCCCCCAGACTGGTCCTCATTCTGAAGTCACTTTGTCTAGGCGATAAGCTCCAGTTGGTTAGTTTTGCACTTAGACTAAGAGTAGTGTTCTGAATGGTAGAGAATATCACAGAACTTGTTCTCAGTGGCATTTTTCTGTTATTCCAGCTCAACATTTTGTTACCTCTTTTGGGAGGCAAATCATGCTTGTTGTGGACCTATGTTTTTTTAAATTGTCTCCGTGTGTGTATGTATGTGTTTGTGAAGTTAATTTTCCATTTAGAAAATAAATTACATATCTTTCTCTAAGGATGCCACAGGTCACCTGTTATGGGGATTTGAAAATAAGTCCACAGATTGTTTGTTGAACTTTCCTTTAAGAGGTAGACCCTAATTCTGTCCTTGAGTGTGGGCTGGATGTAGCGCCTTGCTTCTGATGAAGAAAATGTAGCAGGAATAACAGTGGGACTTGTTAGAGTAGGCCAAAAGAGACATTGTATCTTCTACCTCTTTCTGTCTTGATCACTTTTT
This sequence comes from Mustela nigripes, assembly GCF_022355385.1. NCBI lineage: Eukaryota > Metazoa > Chordata > Mammalia > Carnivora > Mustelidae > Mustela > Mustela nigripes. The sequence continues at coordinate 50,237,068 of NC_081563.1, read as the reverse complement.
GCTCTGGGGATGCCAGCTGCCATGTCATGAAGCATCCTTATCTGTGAAGAGGCCCGTGAAGCAAGAGATCGAGTCCTCCTGCCAACAGCAATGTGAGTGAGTCTTCTTGGAAGTGGATCTTTTGGCCCCAGTCAAGTCTTCAGATGATTGGCCTCAGCCAACATCCCGACTGCAACTTCGTGAAAAACCCTGAGGCAGAACCAGCCAGCTAAGCTGTGTCCCGATTCCTCACCCATAGAAACTGAGATAATGAACCCAAGCCACCAAACTTGGGTACAATTTGTTATGCAACAGTAGATACCTAATATTCACGTAGTTCCGGTATTCAGAGGTAAAGAGTTTAATGTTTTTGTTCTTTTAGATTTCTTTCTACTTAGGAGAAAATATATATATTTACCTACACCTATATGAATGTCTAAAACATATATACATTTACTTTTTTTAAACAAAAATTGTAATTGTTACCTGCATGGCGTTTGATATACAAGATCTAACATCCATAGTAATTTTAATGATTGCAGTGTATTGCATAATATGATCCTTTAATTAATGTAATCGATATATTTAATTTAATTAATATATGTTATATATAGCAATTTCTTCCTGTTAGAAGCAATGTTACAATGATGAATATCCTTGTAGCTACATCTTTTTTCTTGTTAAGAGCTAAATTTTGTGTCCTTTTATATTTTAAGAAAATCTGTGGTTGGAATTTTAGTGTCCAAAAATTACACATCTTGTTGATTGTTGACACCTGCTATAGTTTACATAGTTTTCCTTCAGAAAAGTTGTACCACTTTCCCCATACTTTTGGCAACACTGGGTATTGCTCTTTTTCATTGTGCTAACATGAGGGGCAAGAAAGCCGTTATTTTGTTTTACATTTCTTTGATTACCAATGGATTCAACACCTTTTTTATACTTATCAGCCATTTATTAGTATTCTTTAGTGAATTGCCTATTCAGACCTCTTGCTTCCCCCCCCCCACGATCTTCAAAATTTTTAATGGCTTTATAAAAACTCATTGTTTGTTAAGTATCTTAACTCTTTGTCACATATTGCTGATCCTTTCCCCAGTTTGTCACTTTTCTTTTCTCTCTCTATATGAGGTATTTTGCAGTATAATACATTTAAGTTTTTATGTAGTCAAATATGTCTTTTTCTTCATAATCACTGCCTTTGATGTCTTAGAAAGACTCACAATCCAAAATTATAAAAACATGCGCCTGCATTTCTTTCTCATGCTTTTATGGCTTTATTTTGCTCTTTATGTGACTTTAAAAGTTACAGGAGGCTGATTTTCCCCAAGTCATTATTTTCATTTTGTAGTAGTAGTTTTGTTTTATTTTATTCCTGAGTGGTTATTTAATTCTTATTATGGTGACTGGGATCTGTTTTCCCATCATCTTTTTCAAACTGGTTATTATTGTTTTAAAGGAAAGCAGTTAATTGTTTAGGAAAGCAGTTAATTGTTGTGTTTGTCTTGTAATATTATTATTATTATTATTATTATTGCTTTATTTGCTTGAGGTTTCAGAAAATAATAGTTTTCCCTGAATACTTATCATTTGTAAGAGTTTTCCAATAGCTATACTTCACTTCTATTTTCTTGTTTTCTTTTATTGGATAGAAGTTCCAGAGCAATACTAACTTGAATAGCACTTATGGTAGTCAGCCTTAACTTGTTCTGTCTTTAATGAAACTACCTCTCATGTATCAATATTAAGTTTTGTGATTGTTAGTCGTTTCAGTAGATCATGTGGAGGAAGTACTCTTATAATTATTAGGACAGGAACTGTTTTCCTTGGGATTAGATAATGAATTTTCATCAAAAGCTTTTTAGTATCTAGTAAGGTAACCACAGGGTTTTTCTTTTTTTAAATCTCTTAGTATTAGTAGATTTGATAATGGTGCCATCTGTACATGCTAGAATGAACGAACCCTTTTGATCATGGTACATTAGCCCATTAATTTGCTAATAGATTGTTTGAAATTTTGCATGTATATTTATATATTTAATTGGTATTGCTATTTTTGACAGGTTTTACCATTGGGTTTATAAAATTGGGAAGTTTTATACTGTTTTAGTGTAGGAATTATTTATTCTTTGAAGGAGGGATAGAATTTTTTTTTTTTTAAAGATTTTATTTATTTATTTGAGAGAGGGAGAGAGAGCACGAGAAGGGAGAAGCAGACTCCCTAAGGAGCTGGGAGCCTGATGTGGGACTTGATCCCAGAACTCCAGGATCGTGACCTGAGCTGAAGGCAGTGGCTTAACCAACTGAGCCACCCAGGCATCCCAGAAATTTTTTTTTTAAATAGTATGGATTCACTGCTCTTTGGGTAGAATAGTTAGTGGACAGCTGTTTCTTCCTCAGCTATTCAGGGTTTGCAGGTTTTGTTTTGTTTTTTATCCTCTTGAATCAATTTTGATAACCCTTGTTTTCTTAGAAAATTTCCCTTCTATTGAGATTTTCAAATTTAATAGTATAAAAGTAGTACCTATATTTTTTTATGCTTCAATCCAGAATGACTGTGTTTTTTGTCTAATGTTACTTGTTTGTGTTAATATTTGGGGAGGGCTAGATTTGATAGATGATTGTCTCCTTTCTTTTTAAAAGACCCAGTTAATGGGTTTTATTAATTTTGTGGAGATTTGTATTCTAATTCATTAATTTTGGACTTTAAATTTACTCATTTCTTTCTAAGAACTTCTGTGTATTTTTAATGATTAGTTTGTGTACTTTTCTTTTTTCTTTCCTTAATAATAAAAGCATTTGCAGCTGAAAATTTTCTTCATGGAATAAGCTTTGGCTTTGTCTTTTAGAGTTTGACATACAAGATCTCAGTTTGATGTACAAGAAATACCAAATCTGTAATTGCAGTTTTTTATTTGTTTTGTAGTTTTTTAATTTATTCTTTGCCCTAGAATGAATTATTTTTAAAGTATTTTACATTTTCTGGGTAGATTTTGTATAGGTTTTTTTTACTCAAGTTTATTTTGTTATGGTTAGACAACATGGCTTTTGCAGTTTCTAATTGGGGGAACTTACTGAGGTCTTCTTCATGGCTTATGTATGATTGAATTTTATATATGATCAATTTTGGTAAATGTGCCATGAACTTTTGAGAAGAATATGTACTATCTCCAAGGTATGGAGTTTGATGTGACATATATTATAGATTCTAAGATGCCACTGATTGTAAGACACATAATCAATTTAATAATACTTCTAAGGCATAATTAAAATGTCTGTTAAAGTTTAACTTAAGGGGCGCCTGGGTGGCTCAGTTGTTGGGCCTCTGCCTTCAGCTCAGGTCATGATCCCAGGGTCCTGGGTTCAAGCCCTACATCGGGTTCCCTGCTTGGCGGGAAGCCTGCTTCTCCTTCTCCCATTCCCTCTGCTTGTGTTCCCTTTCCAGCTGTGTTTCTCTCTGTCAAAGAAATAAAATCTTAAAAAAAAAAAGTTTAATTTAAACATTGTAAGATGTACATCGATTTCAGGTATGTGAAAAATAATAATGACTTAATAATAACAATTTAAGCTCTCATTTTGGGGTCTACTTTTTATATTAAATTCTGAGAAAAGTGTGGTAAGGTTTGTGCTTTTATTTTGTCCATTTCACCTTGTATTTTTAATTGGCTCTGCCCTTACATTTCTATATTTCAGAAATTTATTATTGCATGCAAAAAGGTTCGCAACTCCTTTTTGTAGTCTTTTTTGGTTTATTAGTATAAAAAAACCCTCTTATAGCATTTAATGCTTTTTCAAAATAGCATTTTGCCACATCTGCTCTCTTTTTATTTGACTCTGTTTGGTGGATTTTGCTGCCCTTTATCCTTAAGTAATACATGTCGTCTTGTTTTAGGTATTTTTCTCATGGGATTTTTAGTTTTTACCCAATGTTAGGGTTTGCCTTTCCTGGAAATATTTCTCTTTTATTATAATTATGCTCAACTTATTTCTGTCACCTTATTTTGTGCTTTCGTCTCCTTTTTTTCCCCTTTTTGCTATATTTAATATTTTCTTTCATTTTTCTCCCCTTTATTCATATGGGAAACTTACTGTTTTTATCCTAACAGGGGAAACATGTAAATTAAAAATGCGCATGTGTAGACCTATCTTTAAATGTTAATGGAGTATCTGTTACAGAGAAAAGAAGCCAAAACAGAATTCTTTCTGTTACTTTTTTATTACCTTCTTTGCCAGGTATATTGAAATTATCTGAAATTTTGTAGATCCAGAATGCTTTTACTTTGTGAAATTTCTCTATTAACAATAGAAATGTGGCTTTCAATTTCACAGCCACATAAGTAATGGTTTCTCAGTTACACCCATACTTACTTAACTCTGTTCTACTGGTTGATCACTGACCACTGTTTTTCCCTTACCACATCTTCCCATTTCTTAATTTTTTCAGTTGGTCGAAGTATATTTTAGAGGATTTTTTTCAAAAAGGGCATGTGGGTGGTATAATTTCAGTGATTGCTTGTCTAAAAAAGTCTTCCTTTTGCTCTGGAATGTAAAAGGTGGTTTCTGTTGTAGGGAAGCATTATATAGTTCTGATCTTTTTTTTTTTTTTTTAAATAAATAATTCATGTGATTTCCCCAGCATTAGGTTTTTGTTTTGTTTTTATGAATTGTCAGTATTTTGGCAGGATACATCCAGTTTGGGTTTCTTGGGTGCCCATGTGTGTGTTTATGAAAGCTGTATATATAATCTTTTCTGGTACTCTGAATTTTTCTGGTGGAAAGTCTTGTGTCTCAGAGATTTTCTTTAATTTTTTTCTTTTGTTTTAGCTTTTCTATCAGATCAATTCTTTCTTACTATAATTTCTTGTTTTAAACTTTTTCTTGAATACCTAGAGATACTACATGGTTCTATCAGTGATTCTCAGAAATGATGAAATTTGATGAGAAGGAGACACACCCCTCATGAGTAATGGTCTTCCTGTGCTCATTTCTTGTTGGGGATGGCATTTCCCCTCTCTGTATCGGACTCTTGTCTCATGAGAAGGAAAATCATTTCCTTAGGTAGCTTTGTCTGAGCTATGGGTACTCTCGAGTTGTGGGTCATTTTAGCTCTTGTTTGGAAAGTTGTTTGATATAAAATTATGTTAATCACTGTGAGGTGGAACACAAGTGACATTACATCTTGATATATCTTCCCAGAGGAGAAAAAAGAAAGGCAAAAAATACCCTAGCATGATACTACAGTGTACATTGGATCTCCTCCTTCTAACCTGTATGTCTTCATTTGTGTCATAATTTTCTGGGTGGTTTTCCCTCTCTTAGTTTAAGGAAAATTTCTTGAGCTGATGTTCTGTATGACATCGACTAATTAGGTTTACTGCAGTATACAATCTGCTAGTTACTGTCTTCATAGGGTGTTTTGTTTTGGCAATTGCATTTTTTCTCCTCTAAGAATGTTTTTTTCATATTATTCCTGTTTTTATGACAGCCTGTTCTTATCAATGTAGCAGTCTTTTGAATCTCATTGAGATTTTTCTGTTTTGTTTTGTTTCTGGCAACAGCTCTATCTCTTAAGGGGCTGCTTGTCCTGAGCAGAGGCATTGGTTTTCTCCCTTTGAATTGCTGAATATTACTATATCCAGTCATTGTCCCTCTCTCTGCTTATGTATTTGAAGGGATGTTTACATTTGTTCTGTAGCTGAGATGGGTTCTTTCAGAAATTGTGTAGTCCCTGTACAGTTTTTTGTTCCAGAACAGTCTCCCTTGGGTAGCCCAGAGGCCACTGATGGACTAGCTCCCACCCAGTCAACCTAGTACATCTGTACACATAGCCCCTCACTCTCTTCACTGGGCTTCATGCAGTCTCTAACCATGCTGCACCCCACGGGCACTCTGCTATCTCTAGTGATACCATCAGAGACTCATATGGATTCAGATTTGTCCACCTGCCTCTACTTCCAACTCTTAACCACCAGTTATTTGTGAGACTGCTGGTCTGTGTTTGTGGGTTAGAGGACTGGAAGGAGGAAGAACATGCTGTGATCCATTCTGCTCTCCCTGCGTTGCTCCCAGTGAAGCCTTTCAAAGGGCTGGAATCCTTTTTCGGAATCTGTGGTTGATACTTAGGCAAACTGGACCACTTGTGGTTATCTAACCTGTTCCCCCTCCTCTCTTTTTTTCCACCCCAGAGGTGCTCTTAGTCCCCGATTCTGTCTATGGGAATTTCATGTGTCCTTACTTCCCAGCTTGTCTTTATCTGGAGAAGCATTAGACTGAAGTTAGAGGAAGCCAGGTTTGAGTCCCTGTTCTGCACTTACTCACCTTGAAACCTTGGACAAGTTACTTAACCTTTCTGAGTGTATTTGACCCTCTCGAGAAAATGGGCATGACAGCAGTGCCCTCTTCATGAAGCTGTTTTGAAGATTAAATGACATAACAGCACAATGAACATGGAAAATAAATCTTAGTTTTGTTTTCTCTACCCTTTACAGCCTTGAGCCTGTGTAGCGCCTCATCCATGGGGGCCTTCAGTTAATGGAGGTGAATGAATTCACTTTTGTGCTGGGTCAGTGGCAGAGTCCAGGGCTCCCAAGTATCTCACGCATGCTCCCGCCTGCATATGCTGAGGAAGTGGGTCTTCAAATACTTTTCATAACGTTTCCAGAATGGAGGAGGAAGGTTGCGTTTGTTTTAATCCCTTCTATGTGTGAGAGAGAAAATTCTGTTCTGGTTGGTTAGTTGGATTTTCAAATAATCCGTTACTTTCTTGTCTGGGTTGAAGTTTTGTAAAGAAATAGCCACAGATGGAAGTTCAAAAGATAGGCCACATAGTGTTATAATGGGAAGATTCGATTCCAAGTAGTCTTAGGTGGTTGTTGGTTAGCTCCTGGTCAGACAGACTCCACAAACCGGTCAATGAATGTGCTAATTGTTTGGTGGTTCTTCCTCTGCTCTTCTCTGGTATGTTGAAGGTGGCATGTCCTCTCCTCTCAAACTCTTGTTTTATCGGGTAGGAAATCTCTTCCTCGATTAAATAGCTTTGCCTCAACTGGGGGATAGGATTTTATCTTTTTAGGAGAAGGAAACTTTTATTATTGCTTCCCTCACTGATTATTAGACCATGGCGGTGGGGAGTAAACACCATGAGGTATATAAACCTTCTAGGAAATTCTCCTCTTTTCTAATTTCCCTCTAGGCCTTCACTGCCCAGAGTCTTGGAAACTTGCTGGATATGATGTACCAGGAGCCAGCACGATGGTCCTACACATTCCAGACGTTTTCTTTTATGAGCCGCCTGAAAGTACAGCTGGAGCCCTTTCCTGAGAAACTGTTAAAGGCCAAGAAGGCGGTACAGGTCTTCGAGAGGTCTGTGTACAGTGACAGGTAAGACCCCGAGCCCTTCACTGGTCATAAGCCCCATGCTCAGCGCTGCATGTTTTCCTTTCCTGCTCCCCTGTGGTTATTGATAATTGTACTTTTTCATTGCCCGTTTACTTCTGAAGATGCTAAGTTGATTACCCATTTACTTCCAAATTAGACAAACTAGTTCTACTTTTTAGTGTTCCCATAAATCCTCCTAGAGGGAAAAAAGAAGGGTACACTCACTTGGAAGTGTCATATAAATTTTTTCTAACATTATCTCAAAACCAAGCAAGATACGTAGAACAAGTCCTGTGGGCTACATATTCCTTCTCTACCCTAAGAGAGAGTTTACTCTTTTTTTTTTTTTTTTTAAGATTTTATTTATTTGACAGAGATCACAAGTAGGCAGAGAGGCAGGCAGAGAGAAGGGGAAGCAGGCTCCCTGTTGAGCAGAGAGCCTGATGTGGGGCTCAATCCCAGGACCCTGGGATCGTGACCTGAGCTGAAGGCAGAAGCTTTAACCCACTGAGCCACCCAGGTGCCCCGAGAGTTTACTCTTTACAAAAGCTAAATATGTGAATTATAAGTAGTTGAGCTATAGATGTGAGTTCTTTTACAGTTGTTGGGTACACTACTGCATGTTTTTCTCTCCAGTTTCCCAGGCCATGCCTCTTAGACTAGGAAGATGAATTACATATAACCTTCCTGGTTACCTGGAAACAATTCACCATGGGTTTTTTGATTTAGCCCTTTAGTGAAGTAGGCATGTGAAAGACCCCTCAGAAAAAGAAATACTTCGTTGAGAAGTTACAAGATCTTAACGTTTTCTTGTAAAGGAAGAGATGGGAATTGATTTTTGCTATAGGCAGCTGCACATTCTGAATATTTTCTTCAGGGGGGCATTTTTGAGATAGAAAGGACAATCCATTATATATTCTAATTGTGATAGTAATTTAGACCTTTTGCCTTCTTTAAAAAATTCATTCATTCTTTCCTTTGCTCAGCAGAGGCTTACTAAATCCCCATATGTTCAGGCACTGGGTTAGACCCTGGGGCTGCAGCAGTGAGCAAGGCAGACCCAGTCCCTGCCTTTAGGGCCACCTTAGTGTAATGGGGACTCTGAGACAGCACACATGCTCACGTGTGTGATGTGTGTCCCAAAGGAGGAACACAAGTTGTTCAGGAGAGTGGATGGCTAGGAAGAAGAAATCTAAATCTTTTCTCTTGGGGTTAAACAATAGTGTGTGGTTTTAGAACGGGCACCCTGCTGCTTGGGTTCTGATGCTCCTTCTGTGCGGCACCTGCCTGCAGACTGCAGTGGTTCCCTCCCCTGGTCCTGTACACCCCAGAGGTCTTCCCCCACCTCCGCTGGTCACCACTAGCTGTGGAGAAAGAGAGGTGCTCATCCCCAAGAAAGAGGAGGGCCCCTCTTGAAGGGCTTCTTAACAGATACATCATTGCTCTTTGTGGGATTTTAACTTCTAAGTTGCCTATGAAGAAGCTGAAACTGTTTTTCAGAAATTGAGTTACAGACGTCATCATTCTGTGTTGCCTTCAGCTAGACTATAGTTAAACCATCCCAGACTGAGAAAGTTGACTTAGGGAGCCCCTAGGTTAATTTCTTCACAGCCCAGCAAAGAAGTAGGTATCATAGCAAAGATGTTCGACTCCTGGGCGCCTAGTCACTCCTGCAGGCACCTCTTGAGTGCTCCCTGCAGTCATCACCACAGTGCGGTGAGTCAGGTTCTCCAGTCATCTCTTTGCACAGAGGAAGAAGTGGGCTGAGGGAGTTTGAGGACTTGACCATGGCAACCCAGTTTGTGAATTTGGGGGCCAGGCTCACACTTGGGACCGTGACGCTGCTTGCCCATTCTCTTCCTCGCAACACTTGCAGCCTTGTGGTGTATACTTTCCTGGACCATTCGTATACAAGGATTCTGAATTTCATTTTCCCAGAAGTGGCCAGTTGCTAAGCGTTGCCTTAGAAACTAGTGTTCATTGTTTAGGGTATAAATTGTGTTTTCTATCAAGATGCCTGAGGTTTGAAAGCAGAGTTGACCCTCTGAAGCAATGGTTTCTTGTTAGCTCTGATTTCCTATTTACCAGATGCTCCTTTAGTTATGGAAGTAAGCAAGGGGCAAGCTCGTTTGATTTTTAGATTTAGCTTTCTTGTACCTGGACTAGAAGCTCAGTAGCAGAGGAAGCAAGTAAGGGCTCCTGTGTGCTTTGGGGAGGGTCTGATTTCTGGGGAACACTGCTGTGAAGAAGAAATGCGTCCCCAGCTCTGTAGGGGACACCATCTCCCTACATTTCCTTCTCCACTTATTATCCACACGAGAGGATGGCTCAGCTGCCTGGAGGCTCAGAAGGCCTCATAAGCCCTAGATGCTTTGTTGGTTTGGGGGCTGGCTGCAAAAGTGTGAGTTTGTGTGCACCGTAGCTGTATGTCCTGCGTGGCCTCCAGCAGGGAGAATCGCTGGCAACCATTGGTCGGTCGTCTTTTCCACTGCTCCTATTCCTCCACTGGATTAATCCAGTTGGAGAGCTATGTTTTGGGCTTCTAAAGTCGACATGCTATTTCCCATCTTACTGCTGAACAAGGAAGGAGATACAGGCTAAAAATTCAGATTTCTTAAAGATTGATGAGCCAGAAAGTTTAAATGGCTTGCACAGTCATGAAACAAGTTGGTTATTGATTTTTCTGCTTCTCTCCCTTTTACCTTTCATTCCCTTTCCCATTCTGATCGCCTTCCCTGATCCCACCTGTATTTCCAACCAGGTATATCTTTGCGAAGAATCTTTTTGAAAATGGTTCCCTCAGTGACATCGAATGGTATATCTATCAAGATTGGCATTCTTTTCTCCTGCAGGAGTTTGCCAGCCAGCTCAGATTACATGGCTTCATCTACCTCCAGGCTACTCCCCAGGTAATGTGGAATGGCAAGCCTTAATCCTCAGTGCTGTAGGAAACCTAAGAGATCATGCTCTCCAACACCCGATTTTCTGGTTGGGAGAAATTGGAGCAGATATTATGTGGAGCATGGAGAGCAGTGTGGGTCACACCCTCCTGTTCTGGCATTGAGCACCCTATTTCCCACACGCTTTCTGCAGCAGAGGGCTAAAGCAGATGACTGACAGAAAGGGGCCCTCTCGATGTAACAACAACGTAGAGAACATGGGGCATTGTCTTTCTTGGCCAGGGTTTGCACATTGGCTCCTCTGGCCAGGTCACCTGTAGCCAACTGTCTTGGCTTTCCCTTTCCTCCAGCTGGGTCCTTGGAGTCTAATGGTCTTGATGGTTGCCTGATATTAGCCTAATTTGTAGCTGCCTTTTGAACCTTGAGGGTGCCGCTGGTAAGTAAAGGTGGACTACAGAAGTTACATTCTCTGACTTCTCTGACTTGGACCCTGGAGCCAGCCTCATACACTATAGGGTGATGTTGCAGGAGGAGCACCAAAGTCTCTGACTGGCAGTGACCATGGACAGCCCCTAGAAACCTTTTGCCTGGAAGTGTCCTTGTGTTTCAGATTTAGTGGCTCAAGTTAGTGGTCTCTAAGGGCTCTTCTGGAGTGGGATTCTGAAACAAGGCTGGAGGTATTTTTCGAGAGGTGTGTTGATCTCAGCTTTTGAGACATATGTAATGGGTGGCTACATGTCAGGTCAGATGTACAGCATAATCTCAGGAGGAAAGCTCCTTCTGACCAGAGGCTATGCTTTCTAGAGACAAGACTGAGCCTTGTAGACGGAGCAGGCCAGAGAGCAGACTGAGCAGGGTCAAAAGATAGTGGGGAGCCCAACACGTGGACTTGCAGGAGTGGGAGAGGAGAAGGCCAGCAAGAAAGTCTTCCTCACTTCTTTGTGCACTTGGAATGACTCTGAGAAGGGGACAGTGATGATGAGGGTGTGACTGATACATCTTCATGCAGAGACTAACCGAGGTCTTTTAGCTGAGGGAGACTGAGGGGGTTTGAGGGGTTCTTGCAGCTTAAAGGTAGAAAAAGCAAAAAAGCTTTGACTGGATGGGGATTTTGATGCTCTTCCAATGGTTGTAGAGCCAAGACCCAGGAATGCTTCCCCAGAGCCCACCCGACCCCTTCTGTGAGATTCAGAGGTGACAGTATCCAAGGGAAGAGCAGAACAGAAGTGAACCACATCTCTGTGTGAAAAACCATGTAATTGCCCTGTACTCTAGTACACAGCCCTGGGAAAACCTGAGTTTAGAGCTTGTGAGATGGACCTAAGGAGGGCATTTTGCTCCTTTCTACCTGCTCTTCCCTAAGCTCTAAAAGGCAAGCAGACCAACGTAAAAAAATCAGTGAAAAGGGAGATGTTGGCCTCAGTGTCCCCACCCAGCCCTGTGGAGTCACGAAGAGAGTGCAGCCGGCCGGGCCTTGCTGGAGACTGTTGGCGGCGTGGAGATGGCCTGTGGGGATGCCTGGCCCAAGTGGCCTGTGGGTTTGGGCCTGGGAAACACAGTGGCGAGACCCACCAGCAGAGTCGCAGTTGCCGTCCCAGCAGTCCTTTCTCCTGGGTGGTTGGTGAAGGCGGCAGGTCAGCAGGAGGTCCCCCCCTTGCCGTTCATAGCCCACTGCCTTTCTTAGTCATGTTCAGGTGTACCCTCCCCATGACGACTGATAGCAGACACAGGACTAGAGCACTACTTGCACAGGACTTGATAAAAAAGAATTTGTTGTAGCTGTACCAGTAAAACAAGCATTATGCCAAATGCTCAAAATAGGAGCTTACCTATTAATCATGCTCCGTGGAATTTACTCCATAAATACGCTCCCACACGGGCAAAGTGGCTCCTGTGCCAACCAGCACTGTTTGTAATAGCGGGTCATTGGACATAGCCCAGGTGGTCATCCGTAGGGGCTGATTGTATTATGCTCTGGCCCTACGCTGGAAAGCTCCGAAGCTGTGAAAATGGGAAAACACCATACTAACATAACAGTCTCTAAGACGTTGTTAGGTGAAGAAAAGCTGGCACAGAGAGTATGGTGGGACACCTTTTACAAATGTGATGTTTTTTTAAAAGGTGGGAGTAAGGAGTATACGCGTGGACTGTTTCTGCAGGCATACAGAAAGTCACTGTCGGTTGCAGGGATAGACAGCTGGACCGCTAGAAGTTGGGCTGGAGGGCTGTGTGATGGGGAAGGGAGGCAAACAACGGGAGATGTTTTGAAGCCATCAGCAGCAAGAGTGGGGACAGAGAGGGAAGAAAAAGCAGGTTGATGGTGAAGGAAAGTAGAAAAGGAAAAGATGAAGGCAGGAGACAAAGGTGGATGGAGCTGGGGGGTTGGGATCAGAGCAAACCACGAATGAAGGCAGCAGATATGTACTGAGCTCGGGCTCTGGCAGCGTGGCTAGCGCTCGGGCCCGAACAACACAGGCTGTGGCCCTCGCCTCTGTGCACAGGCGGGCCCCTGTGCACGCCTCCCTCCGTCTCCTGCGGCCCTGGACGTGCCACTAAGGTGCTGGGGAGCTGGTACCAGAGATAAAAGGGGAGCCCCTGCCACCTCCGGGAGTGCCTTTCTGACTGTTGGGGCCTGGTGGCTCCCTTCCTTATCGGCACTGCTGCCCTGAAGGTCCAGACCTCAGAGTTTAGCGCTTGATTCACTGTTTTATGTATTGTTTTGTTTATTATCTAACTAAATTTTTTTTTTAAGATTTTATTTGTTTATTTGACTGAGAGGGATCACAAGGAGGCAGAGAGGTAGGCAGAGAGAGGGGGAAGCAGGCTCCGTGCTAAGCAGAGAGCCCAGTGTGGGGCTTGGTCCTAGGACCCTGAGATCATGACTGGAGCTGAAGGCAGAGGAGGCTTAACCCACTGAGCCACCCAGGCGCCCTATCTAACTAAATTATAAAATCCCAAGGACAAGGACTTCATCTAAGTTGGGGATGATAATTGATTAGGGGAAAAGGCTGATGAAAAAGAGTAAGTGCTAAAAGTATTAACCTGTTAGATCTGTCCCCATAAATCAATCTGAGAAGCTGGACATAAGCTCATAAATGAAATTTGTTTACATGATTTTTGTCTCCTTAGAGGAAAGGTGGGATGCACAGCACAGACTCTGCATCTTCGGGAATACCATGCACTTCATTTGGGGCTGAAGTTTATATTGGGAATGAAGTTTTCAAGCATTCGAATGAGGGTGGTCCTAGCTCAGTGAGTCAATCCAGCTCTTCTTCCTAGGACAGATGACATTGAATGATGAAATGTTTGCCAGGCAGGGAGAGGAAGGGAAGCAATCAAGCAAAACGAACATTGGGAGCAGAAGTCTCAAGGTGGGAAAGAGCTTGGTCTGTCCCTCGGGTCCCATCTGGCTTAGTCCAGGGAGGTACTAAGGAAGTTGAAGGTGGAGGGGTCGGAGCAGTGGCCAGAATCCCAGATGGCTTTGTGTGACAGGTAAAGGAGAAGATGACATTCTCTGAGCCAGTGTGCTTTAGACTTTTCTACCAGCTGAAGGCAGAATGGAATGATGCCCACTCTGGAAAGCGGGAAGGAAGGAGAGTTAGTCTTAAGCCTCACTTTTTTTTTTTACTTCTTTACCTTTGACCTATACAAAGTTTGCCTTCTGCTCCAGAGTCAGTGAGTGACAGGTTAAGACATCTTTCAGATAACTTACCATTTTGTAACTGTGATGCTCCTCATACTTCCTTAAACCTGGGGCTTTATGGCTCTAGGCAGTAGGGAGCCTGGGAGGGTGTTTGCAGCAAGAAGGGTTCTGCCTTCTCTTGTGTAACTATGGAAGGGCAGGTGGAGGCAGCTCACTGGGAGGAGAGAGCAGCAGTGGCCAGGATCTTGACACACCTTAACCTTGATGAGTCCTCACGGCATCCCCCAGGGTGAGTGGAGGGCAGGAAAGAAAAGCCCATAAAGATTGCAGCACTCGTACATGGTGAACACAGGAAGTGAATCGTGGATTTTCTGACCTTAAGGCCTGTGCTAATCCCATGCACTTCACCACCTCCAGAAAGCAGAGAGCCAGAGGACTCCTGCCATGGTCTAGGTGAGAGGTGATGAGGACCTGACGAAGGCAGAGGTGAGGGAAATGAAAGGGGATTTAGTGACTTCCTGGATGGGCTTGGGAGGAGGAAAAAGCAGGGTAATTACAGCTCCCCATGGTGGATGAAGTTTGCCATTAACCTGTGATCATAAGGAAACAAGAAAGTAGAAGCAAGGTCGGGGCTTATCATTCCCAGGTTGGATGTTATCAGGAGTGGGTCCTAGAACCCCCGAAGACCCCGAAGCCACGATAACGCGTGAGCTCAGCATGGCCTGGGGATTGTCTTGTAGGTTTGTTTGAAGAGACTCCACCAGAGGGCCAGGAAAGAGGAGAAGGGAGTTGAGCTGGCGTATCTGGAGCAGCTTCATGGTCAACACGAAGCCTGGCTTGTTCACAAGACAACTGAGTAAGTGGAGAAGACAGCACCACACAGACACCTGCCTTCCTACAGCCAGGTGCTCAAACACAAGTTCAACAGGCAGCCCCCTGAGAAGGTTCAGGATAGACCAAGTGGTTAGAAATCTGAGAAGCTCAGTATTAGCTATAATCTGTATATTTTAAGAGGCATTTTATTAGATTCTGTTTCTCCAGCTTTTTTGTTTTTTAACATTTCCCTAGATTGAACATTGTAATGATGGTGATAGAGTTGACACAGGGCGAAGGGCTGAAAAACTTCAGAGAAATTTTCCATTTTACTAAGCTGACAGTCCTAGTTTTGGACTTTCCTCCCTCCAGGCTTGGTATGTAGTCCACTTGAAATGTTTGGGGCTCTGACCTTCAGTATCCATCTCAAGACTAAATTAGAGAAATTTCAGCCTTCTTCTTTGTAGCCAACTTTATTAAATACTTTTTTTTTTAATTGTAATTTACATGCGGTTCCATTGTGAAGCCTTGTGACTTTAGGTCTGTTCTGTGGATTATTAAGACATGGTGAGTATGTGAAGGGTCAGCTTTGTTTTATCTTTTTTTTTTTTAATAGATTTTATTTATTTATTTCACAGACAGAGATCACAAGTAGGCAGAGAGGCAGGCAGAGAGAGAGGAGGAAGCGGGTTCCCTGCTGAGTAGAAAGCCCAATACGGGGCTCAATCCCAGGACCCTGGGATCATGACCTGAGCCAAAGGCAGAGGCTTTAACCCAGTGAGCCCCCCTGGCACCCCAGCTTTCTTTTTTCTGTTCATGCTTCTTACAGGCTCCACTTTGAGGCTCTGCTGAACATTCCAGTGCTGGTGTTGGATGTCAATGAAGATTTTTCTGAAGAAGTAACCAAACAAGAGGAACTCATGAAAAAGGTGGAAGAGGACCTTAACTCCTGCTTCTAGTGATTTTCCTTTATTGCACTTTAATCTTTGCTTCAGACTTCAGTGTAATGGGCCTTGTGCTTCAAATTGCATTTCACACTCTAAAGCCTACAGGGCCTTGTACAAGTTACAAATACAGTCCCTATTCTCTAAAGCATTTTGGGCTAATAATTATTAAATAATAGACTTGCTCCCTAACTTCCTCCTCAAAGGTATTTTTGGACTGGGGAAATGCAATTTCTGGATTCTCTTTCCAGCTCAGCCACTTCCACTACATGACCCTGTGCAAGTTCCATTTCCTCCCCTTTCCAATTTTTCCTAATTTACAACACCTCGTACCAGTGTGGGTGGACTAATGTGGAGTCTGCTGAAAATGTGAAATTTAACTTTTGGTTTTTCTCTTTCCCACAGGTAAACACCTTTGTAAAGAATCTGTAACCGGTACTGGGATGTTCTGGCCATGACCTGGGCTCTCTGACTTTCTAAAGCTGGAAAAATCCTAAGTCCTGTACCTTGCCATCTCCTTTTACCCCTAGAGTCCTCTGACCCTCGGGTCCCTGGTTAGTGTTAGCCTTTGACTTTGCAATTCCTGTCTGTTATATCTCAAGGACTTCTAAAATAAAGTGGAAGTTTTGCTTCTTTTGCTAATCCGGTTGTTGGTTTCTCTCTTGGTCCCTACTCTGAATTCCCTTCTAGATGAGCCATTTTCACCTGAGGACAGTCCGAGCTTTTCCTCTTGAATCCTTTGCCACCCAGACTTCCTTATGTCTGCTTATTCCCTGACATGCCCGGGGCAGGAATTGTTCCCAGGATTCCCAACCAAGCCCTACCCTGGGCATGAAAGGGAAGTGCAGTGGCTCAGGAGAGGGTGGACACTCTGTGCAAGCCCCAGAGCTAGGGATGGAATCCAAACTCTAGGATGTTCCTTTCTCTCTTCCCATCCAGCACTCTTATTAGGGGGGCACGGGGCACTCAGACCTTTGTGCTAGAGCTGAAGATCCTGGACCAAAGGGGAGAAAGAAAGGGAGAAAACAAATCCGGAGCCCCATAGTCCAGCATCTCACATTTAGGGCTCGGTCATCCCGGCATGCTGGCCCTTCCAAAGTATTGTACCCACTGAGTGTCATGTGCTCTCAACGGAGTGACTGCTGGAAGGAGAATCTTTTCGTGCTGTGCTTGAAGCTCCAAGGACATTCATTATTAAGGGAGAAAAACACACGGCTCTATAGACTTGAAGTGCTCCATTGCAAGAAGCCTGCAGGTCCCTGATTCCCCGGGAGTGGACTTCCTGCACTGAGCCCTCAACAGTTGTGCAAGCACATAGGAAAATGAATAGGCTCAGGCAGCAGTGTCCTGGAAGACAGAAACCTGCGTTTTCCTTTATGCTTGGGAAAATAAGTATGAGCTTGGCTTCTGACAAATGCGTGCCATTGCGAAATAGAAACACAGTGTTTCTTTGCCTTAAATTTTCAACAGCTTTATTGAGATATAATTCATGTACCATACAATTCATCTAATTAAAGTGTACAGTTCAATGGTTTTTAGTATAGTCCATAGGGTTGTGCAACCATGCATGACCACAGTCAATTCCAGAATGTCTTCAGCACCCCAAGAAAAATCCCCAGCCAACTAGCGGTCACTCCCCATCCCCTGTCCCCTCTGCTTCTCCCACCCCAGGCCAGCTCTGGGCAGCCACCAAGCTACTTTTGTCTCAATCTAGATTTGTCTTTTCTGGACATTTCATATAAATAGAATCCAGTAAGGTGTGGCCTCTTGGGAATGGTTTCTTTCACTTTGAAGGGTTTCAGGGTTCAGCCATGTTGTACGATACATCAGTACATCATTTCTTTTTTATAACTAAATATTTCAGTGTGGCCATACCACATTTTGTTCACCCATTCATCTACTGATAGACTTGGATTCTACTTTCTGGCTATTGTGAATAATGCTATGAAAATTCACATATGAGTTTTTAGATTTTACTTTTTCTTGGGTATATACCAAGGAATGGAATTACTGGGTCCAGTGGTAATTCCATGTTTAATTTTTGGAGGAATTGCTAAACTTTTCTGAAATGGCTGCTCCATTTTACATTCTCTGGAGCAATATATGAGAGCTCCAGTCTCCCCAGGTCCTTGCCAACACTTGCTGTCATTCTGATAATGGCCATCTTAGTATCCTGTCATGGTTTTGATTTACATTCCCTGATGGCTGTAATGATGAGCATCCTTTCATGTTCTTACTGGTCATTTGTATTCCTTCTTTGGAAAAATACCTCTTCAATTCAACAGACAAACTCCTTTGTCCATTTTTCAGTTAGGTTCTTTGGCTTTTTATTGTTGAGTTGTATGAGACTTTAGATATTCTAGATAAAGGGGCACCTGGGTGGCTCAGTGGGTTAAGCCACTGCCTTCGGCTCAGGTCATGATCTCAGGGTCCTGGGATCGAGTCCCGCATTGGGCTCTCTGCTCAGCAGGGAGCCTGCTTCCTCCTCTCTCTGACTGCCTCTCTGTCTACTTGTAATCTCTGTCAAATAAATAAATAAAATCTTTAAAAAAAAAAAAGATATTCTGGATACAAGCTTTTATCAGAGACATGATTTATAAATATTTTCTTCCATTCTGTGGGGTGTATTTTGATAGTGTGCTCTGAAGCACAAAAGTTTGTAATTTTGATAAGGTCTAGTTTAGTCACTTGTGCTTTTGGTGGCATGTCTAAGAAAATTTTGAACAACGCAAGGTGACAAAAGTTTGCGCCTACATTTTCTTCCAAGAGTTGCATAGTTTTGGCTCTTACATTAGGCCTGTGATTGATTTTGAGTTAATTTTGGTGTGTGGTGTAAGGAAGGATTCAGTTTCATTCTTTGGCCTGTGCATATCCAGTTGTCCCACCATTAGTTGGAAAGATAATTCTCTTCTCCCACTGAATTGTCTTGTTACTCTTGTGGAAAATCAGACCCACTTGTTCTTGCATCTGTTGACTACTGCTTCAGGCTTTGGACAAGAAAACAGATGAACATAGGATGTGAGCTATGTTTTAGAAACTCAATGGTTTGGGTTATTTAGCTTTGAGGAGCCCAAATGTTTAATTTCCATTTCCATTTCCAGGAATTACTAATGCAGAAATCTATAGACCCAGAGTAAGAGCAAGAGGCCCACTCCTTCACTCAGTTAACCAGTCCTCATCAAACACTTGTATCTGCTCTCTGCTAGAGACCGAGGAGAAAACAGTGAGCACAATAGAAGGCAGACCTTGTCCTTACTCTGCAGAATTAATCTAATGGTGAATGTGAAAGACCCTGAACGAGTAATTGCAGATATGGTGGCCATTCCGAAAGGAGAAGTGCAGGGTGGTGTGGCGGCCTACAGCAGAAGGAGCCAACATAACCTAGGACAGCCCCCCAAGAAAGTGACAGCTGTTCTGAGTTCTGAAGAATGAATGGGGCAGGTCATTCAGGCAGGGAAAAAAGTTGTAGGCCAAGGCCTCTGTATGAGAATGAGGCATTAGGCCCAGCTTGTCAAAACTGAATGAGGCTGGGGGGTTTATGATTCAGCGACACACTGCTATCCTTCACATTTTCTACTCAGCCTGAAAACCTGGAAATCCAGCATTTCTTTCCCTGTGTACCCTTAGCCCTTTAGAAAGAGAATGTTCTGTAGGATAGTGCCATCAACAATCTCAACCTGGATGAAATAATGTGCCCTTTTCCCGACTGGTAGCTGAGAAAGTGGTTTTGCGAGGAGCTGTAGCTCTGGACCTTAAGCATCTGAGGAGGGGTGCTCTGGGAGGGGTGTTTAAACACCAAGACCAGCTCTGCACAGTCTAGCCGGTCTGGTGGCCATCCCACTCCTCATTTAGGGTGTCCTCCAATGTCACAGAACTTGGATTAACACATAAAAGTAACTAGATTTCATTCTCGTTTATGATGTGGTAAAACCTGTTCTTCTGGAACCTGAATATTACCTTGATGGGTTTATAATGTGAACCAAGATTGCGAAAGTTCTCAAACTCTCAGGCTTTCGACATGAAGGGAGAAGGTGATAGTTTCAGGTGAAAAAGGCTGCTTGTTAAATGCAAACACTAGCACCCCGGGGACTCTGAAGCAAGGGAAGAACAGACACTTTAAACTGAATGACTGCTCAACCTTCAGCCTTCACTTTAGGGAGTGGCCAGCTTACATCTGGACCACTTTCTCCTCTGTTGGTCTCTTTTAGCTGTTCAACTATTTGGTGTATCCCTTGGTTCATTTCTATCTTTACCCACTGTTCTGAGTGATTTCATGTTTTTTTTTTTCTTTTTTTGTACTGCCATGTCAAGTTGCCACAATGTGGCTTAAAGTAGCACATTTAACTTCTAGTTCTACAGTCAGAACTCTGACATGAGTCCCACTAGCTGGAATCAGATTATCAGCAGGCCTGCATTCCTTTCTGGAGGTTCTGGAGGAGAATCTGTTTCCTTGCCTTTTCTGTCTTCTCGAGGCTGCCCACATTCCTTGACTTGTGGCCCCTTCTCCTGCCTTCAAGACCAGCAAAGTCTCTGACCCTCCTTCCATGGTCACATTTCTTTCTGACTGCAGCCATGGAAGCTTCTCTGCTTTTAAGGACCACGTGATTATACTGGGGCCGAATACTCTCCCCATCTCAAGATCTTTAGCCTTAATTAAATCTGTGAAGTCCCTTTTGTTATTAAGATAACATACAAGTGTCAAGGATCAGGACCTGGATGTCTTTGGAGGGCTGTTATTCACCCTTGCAGAGATCTCAACATCATGGCTCCTACTATCATGACGGGGTGAGGACCTCTGAAGAGCTTGCAAACGTGGAAAATGTGAGTCATTTGTAATAGCAGAGGGAATAGTCCAAAAAACCTGTGTATCCCCATTACCCACACCCTGGCCCAATCAGCCTAGGATCCCTAGGAACAAATCTGTAGTTTGACAAAATCCGATTTACTAATTCATTGCAATGAGGGAGGCCACACAGGAGGAACTAGGGGTATCTGACCAAACAGGAAAAGAGAGAATTATAGGATTTGGGGGAAGGATAGAGTTTAGGCCAAAATGTAAATGAAGCAGTGCTTTGACAGGCTCAAAGCAAAGCAGGTCTATATATACAGGAGCCAACACCTGGTCTGAACTGCACAGTAGACCCGGATTCATTTCCTGCAAAAATACAAAGTTAAGGTAAATGTGGACTGTTGGGTTCAGAAGCCCCTTATCAGAAGCTCTGAACCTGAGGTGCAAACCGAGAGCGCTGCTCAAAGTGACTTAGATCCTCCTGGCAACAGAAGGGGGTTTCATTTTTACTGATAAAATTTCAAACAGTGAAATTTCTGATGGTCCATCGTTTTAGAGAACAAGGTTTCTCAGTGAGTCAGAAAGCAGCAGTTCCGCAAAGAAGGGGGCGGTTATGACGCCTTAGCTGCCCTTGGGAGGAATATTGTTCCACAGTAACTTTGTAGCCCTCCAGCTTTAGTTTTCTTAGTCTGAGCTAATTTTTACTTTCTCACCCACTTTGGTTATCTATTCAGAGCAAATCTGGTGTCACTTTGGACCAAATCACCACCCTCTGATTGTTTTGAAGCAAATCCCGGACAGGAGGATGACTTTGAAAGCTAGCTCTGTCCAGACCTCTGGGAATCATTACCTGCCTATCCCTTCTGCTCAGCGTGTGTAAAACAGTTCCTCGCCTCCACACCGCCCGGGGCAGCAAAGCCTGTTTCTCTGGCTTCTCCATGCTCACAGGTGACCACAGGAGGAGTCCTCCCCGTCCTCCAACTCTCTTTCTACACCCTTTCTCCCCAAATTCTGCTTGTTCCCCTCTGAAAGCTCTCAGACCTTCCCTGCACCTCCGTGTCTGCCGCTCTAGCTGCAGGTGTGCAGGGCACGGTGCGGTCCAGTCCCCCAGATTCCTCGACTCCACCTCCTCTCTCGCAGCAGACACCCAGATCCCTTCCCAGCATGGCCCTGTCAGGAGCGGCCACAACGCCCACTCCCTGCCCGCCCCGTACTTCTACCAGCAAGCCACCTCAGCTCACCCGTGGGCCAGCGTCCCCCCTTATCCGCGGTTTCACTTCCCTGCGGTCTCGGTTACCAGCAGTCAGCCATGTTCTGGAAGCAGATGGTCCTCCTGACGAGTTGTGGGAAAGTCCCAAGCCGCCCCATGCTGCGTCACACCGCCTACGTCATTCCCCTCACTTCATCTCATCACACGGGTTGTCGCATCTCACAGCATCACCAGGAGAAGGGTGAGCACAGCACAGTAAGATTTGGGGAGAGAGCACAGTCACAAAACTTAGTGTCTTAATTGTTCTATTTTGTCATCAATGATGAATTCGCTGTTAATCTACAGTGCCTAATTTATAAATCAAACTTAAACTTTATTAGAGATATGTACGTGTAGGAGTAAAAATAGTATATATAGGGATTGGGGACGACCTGTGGTTTCAGGTTTCCAGCGGGGGTCTTGGAACGTACCCCCCCCCCCCCAGAAAAGGGGAGACCACTGTACAAAGAGAACTGTGGTTACTCTCTAAAAGCACAGCTTCCAGTCAGGTCTTCTGCCAGCCCCTGCCCCTTCCCACTCCTGCCTCCCACCATGACTGCCCTTCAGTCCCCTCAGTCCTTTCTGTGGAGAAGTGTTAGAGCTGCCATGTTTATACAACCTCACCAGCCTCCACTCCTACCATAAACCCCACAAGACTACCTTGCTTCCAGAAGACAGCTTGTGTTTCCCACATAGTGAAATGCTTCTCTCTCATCGTCTCCCACTCTTTCTTTTTACTGAAAAGAACTACTGATTCTGCCAGTCCCCAGTCTACTCTCTCTGGGAGGCTCTAGCCTTGCCTCACACAGAAGGAGCCAGTGTTTGTG
The DNA here is from genome assembly GCF_022355385.1 of Mustela nigripes. NCBI lineage: Eukaryota > Metazoa > Chordata > Mammalia > Carnivora > Mustelidae > Mustela > Mustela nigripes. The sequence goes on along the minus strand of NC_081563.1, from coordinate 50,214,547 downwards.
CTCTTGGATACAGTGCTTATTAAACTCGTCCGACTCTGTATCAGACCTGAATGAAAGTTGACTGGAGACCTCTCTCCCCTCTTGGGCTTTGCCATTTTTGACACAGACCATGTCTTGGTGGCTTAGCACAGTGCTTGGCTTTTATCTATTTACTGCTCTTTGGTGAGCGCCTAATATAGACTTGCTAAATAAATGAATGAGGTAACTGGAGACATGGTCTGCCCTTTCTGGGGTCATCGGGTTTGGGAGCTCCATGTTATAATCACCAAAGTATGAAGTGCCTTCTGTGTGCTAAGTACTACAAGGATATGCAAAAAAATTATGAGGCCAGACCCCACCCTCAAGTTAAAGGAGCTGATGATTATTGAATACCTACTGTGTGCCAGATACCCTGTGGAACACTTTTATTTATTTGTTTATTTATTTTAAAGATTTTATTTATTTATTTGACAGAGAGCAGGGAGAGCAGCAGACAGAGAGAAAGAAGCAAGCTCCCCGTCGAGCAGGGAGCCCAATGTGGGGCTTGATCCCAGGACCCTGGGATCATGACCTGAGCTGAAGGCAGATGCTTAACCAACTGAGCCCCCCAGGTGCCCCGCTGAACACTTTTAAAATGTGATTTCATCCTCTCAGTAATCTTATGAAGGAGGTTTAAGGTCCCTGTTTTTACCAGTGAGGAAAGAGAAGCTCAGGGAAGTTAGGGACTCCCCCAGGCTCCTCCTGCACTAAGTGGTGGAGCTAGGGCTCAAACCTGACTCCAGCGTCTGCTCTCTTCCCACAACACACTGCTTGTTAAGGGAGACAAGACAACGCTTTCAGAGAAGAAGGCCAGCATGCATTTCTTTGGCTCCCTCTTTAGATTTATCAGTCCACTGGAGTTGCCCAGGCAGGCAGAACTTCGGGCCTGCTGGTGCTACGACGTGGAGGCCCCTACATACGTTCTGAATATGCCTTTGGCTCGGCTGGCCCTGAGCAGGCAGCCATGCTTCCAGTGGCCCAGAGCTCTTCTCTCTGGCAACCACAAGGTGTTGAGTCCCTCCAGGCACCAGGCATTAAGGTGCATTTGGAAATTCGGTGAAGATTCTGGAATGTGTTTACAAATACCTTTCTATCCAACTTCCTGGTCCAACGTGGATGTTGCTATCAGACAATTCTCCTAAAACAGCTTTAATCATATTCAGTCTTCTCCTTTAACAAGATTGGCATCTAAATGCAAAGTGGTATCCTGGATTGGAACCCAAAATAGAGAAAGGACATCGGTGGAAAAACTAGTGGAATCCAAATTGAAACTCCAAAGCCTGGAGTTGAGTAAATAGTAATATGCAAGTGTCGGCTTCTTAGTTTCGGCAAATGTAGCATACAATGCAAGACGTCAGCATCAAGGGAAACTGGGTGAGGGGTATATGGAAACTCTGTGCTACCTTTGCAACTTTTCAGTCAATCTAAAATTATTCTAAAACTGGGGCACTGGACTGGCTCAGTCAGTAGAGCATGTGACTCTTGATCTCAGGACTGTGGGGTCAAGCCCCACGTTGGGCATAGAGCTTACTTTAAAAAATTATTCCAAAATAAAAATTTATTAAAAAAAAAAAAGTTAGGGGTGCCTGGGTGGCTCAGTGGATTAAGCCTCTACCTTCAGCTCAGGTCATGATCCCCGGGTTCTGGGATAGAGTCCCACATAGGGCTCTCTGCTCGGTGGAAAGCCTGCTTCTTCCTCTCTCTCTACCTGTCTCTCTGCCTACTTGTGATCTCTCACTGTCAAATAAATAAATAAAATCTTTTTTTAAAAAAAAATAAAAAATAGAAAAGAATGTTTGTGCCTCTTACAAGGTAATGACCAAGCTCCTGAACTGGGCTTTTGGGATCCTCCCGCCTTAATCTTCCCCTACCCTGTGGAAGAATCCTCTGGTCTAGCTGAATGGTTTTACTCACTGTCCTCTGCACAAAGTTTGTGCTCCCATCCCCACTGTGTTGTCCCTAGCCACACACCCTGCTGGACAGATAAACTGCCAAGGAGTCGTCATGGTCCTTAATTGCAAACGGAAGCCGGTTACGATGGACCTAGTGAAGCTCAACTTCAAGGCTGTCATTTGCAAGGTCCCAGAGTGTCTGGCGTGGCTGTTATGAGAACATGATCCCTAGTAACGGCTCCTGTCACACAAATTTCCTCCTGGACTCGAGCCTCTGGTAGGTGTATCTTAGTTGCAGTCTCAGCCACAGGCCCTTGGCATGCCAGGTAGCCGCAAGGAAATCTAAGAAAGGTGGTATCTGAGTTTTCCTCTTCACCGTGTGAGGCTGGCTCTCCCTCCAAGCACAGTGGGCAGGTCCCCGAACACAGGAAGAGGATTCATTCACTGCTTCTCCACAAAGTGACACATGTTCACTACAGGAGGGCTTTCTAGAACCAAAGCTCACACTCGGGAGAGCGGCCCAGGTGACACTTGCAAAACCAGCTTAGTTTGGCCCAGAGGCTGCCTGGTCCACACTATGCTCCTGCATTTGATTCATCAGGCCAGGGCCAAGGGCACTTCATCTCCCGAGAGCACTTGAATTAAAACGCGGTGCATGTCTTTAGGAGTGGCAATGGAAAAGAATAGTACTGGGGAGCGGCAGCCTCCTCCGAAGCTGGGGACGTTCCCCAAGGCAAGAGAATGCCTGTGTTCTCTGTATCTGCGGTGGTCTGTCCCCCCGCCGGCTGCCACAGTTAGAAACAGAAGGGGGGGGCATTGGACTCCTCCCTGTCACTCATCCCCAGAGCTGGCTGATCCTCTGGGGCTAGCAGTTGCCCCCTGCTGTTTCCCAGCTCTTGTCCCCAGCAAGCATTGTCTTCAGTGGCTGACCTCCCCAGCTGGGCCAGGCGCCTTTGTGCTCTTGCTGAGTGCCCTTTGCGTGTCTCTTCTGGTAGCCTTTGCCACCGGAGCATCAGAATGGTCTATTTCCTCATATCTTCAGTAGATCACTGACTATGTCTTATGAGTCTTTTTATCTCTGGTGCCTGGCACATGGGATATGCTGCTCAGTAACTATTAGACAAATGGAAAGAAGGACAAAGGGGAGAAGAGTAGGCTAAGCTTGAGAAGGGTCCCTGGACTGAGCAATGAAATGCGCCCCCCCTTACTCCTATCCTTTTTGCTGCTAGCAACGTGCCCCATGCTCGCCAGGCCCCAGACCAGCTCCCAGCTGGGGACTGAGCATCCTCTCTGGCGTAAACGGTACAAGCAGAAGACAGCCAGGGAGCCCTCTGAGTCCTCTTGTAGGACTGCTCTAGGTGATCCTAGGGCCCCTGGGGACCAGGCAGGGCCTCATGAGAAGGGAATTGCAGGAGACAGAAGGGGCCCCAGGCCCTAGCTGGGTAATATTGCAACATTAGCCCCAGATTGCCCTCTGCAGGCTTCTTCTACCCAAGAAAGATATAAACTTAAGTCACTGCTGTTTGTATCATTGTATACATTGTATACATATGTCATTGTATACAGCTCAACTAGTAACCCAGTGGCTCTAAACTTGCCGAGACATTCTCTCTTGCCTCCTCTGGGGCCCTGCTTGCAGGACAGTTGTTTGTCAGAAACCTTGCAGCCAGAAACCCCAGAGACCGGCACTGGAGACCCCCCTGCAGTGGATAGACAGTTCCTGGGTCCCCGGGACCAGCACAGGGGAAGAACGAGGTAAGGTGGTGGAGAGAAGCCATGCCACCCCGGGGCCAGTTGTTGGGCCTAGATACTCCTTAGGTTCCTTGCTCTGAAAACAAGAAATATGATCCTCTAAGTTCTTATAGCTTCAAACTCAAAGTATTTGCCTTACGAATGAAAAAGTAGTATGGAAGAGATGGAGCGTTTGGGTTTAGGTATCACACCTGGGCTCCAATCCCAGTCGGGCCATGAACAAGCTATACAACTTTGACCAGTTCCAGAACCTCTCTGAGCCTCTGTGTTCCCCGTCTGAAAGTGAAACTGTCTTTGCTCCCATTTTGCAGGGCCATTCCAAGATTAGAAATGCCGTAGACAAAATTCTGGGCACAGAGTAGCTGCTCAGTAAGTGGAGCCGGTAGGTTTTTGGGTGGAAAATCTTTCAGAGAGCCTAGCTGAACTGAGCCTCGGAGATGAGGTGCAGAACAGGACGGGAGGCAGAAAGTAAGGACAGACCAGGCAGGTAAGGGGTGTGGGCCAAGGAAGGAAGACGCAGGACGTGATAGTGAAGTGGGGTTACCGTGTGGTCCCAAATGGGGAAAGAGGACGTGTGCCTAAGTGTGATGCAAGACAGACGAGAGCCATTGCTGCTTCCGGCGAAAGCAGCTGCACGGGTCCCGTGGCCTGTGAGCCGGACACCACACGGGAAGAGGGTCTGTAGAGCAGAAGCTGGGATAAGTGGTTGTAGAGTTAGCGCCATGGACAAAGGTGGGGAGCTAGGAATGTGTCCTGGTGCGCATTCTGGGGGCGGGGAGGGCAACGAGGCAGATGAGGAATGCTCAAAGGCTTTAAATAGAGCCCTTGGGGCCCTCTGCTGTGCAAGGCAATGACAGGCCGGCCAGGCTCTGATGTTCACCCTGTGTACTACCAGCTTCCCCTTAGCACCTCGGTGTGGACTGAGTCTGTGAGGCCAGAGCCAGGATGCCTGGGTCTGGAAAGAGCCTCTGAGGTCCCCCGGGAGACCTGGCAAAGGGGCTGATACAGGACTTGTGTTCAGAAGGTGAAGGGCTTGGAAGCGCAAGCAAGCAGGCATTCACTGCAGCTTCCTTCCCGCCTGGCGGCTGGCTGCGCGCCCTGAACTTGACCTCAGATGACCTGCGTGTTCCCTTCCTGGAAACGGTTCCAAAGCCAGAAGCTGTGGAGCTTTGGCTTTGGCTTTGTTTCTCCTTCAGAGCAGAGACTTTGCCGCTGCTGAGACCGGCTCTGCTGTAGAATTCTCCCTGCTACCTGAGCAGGACCTTGCTTTCCTCTCCGTCACCTGCCGGCACGTGTCTGCGGCTCCCAAGCGCCCTCCCTGCCTCTTGTCTGCCTGCATGGTTCTCAGTTTTGTATCCGTGACTTTAAGAGTGTGAGATCACCGCATAGATAAGGACAGAGAGACCAAGGGGGAAGTGTAAAATGTTTTCCCCAGGCTGCACAGCGAATGTCTAGTTACTACAGTTACTATGGGCGGAGCCGGGACAGCCCAGGAGCCTGGCTCGGCCAGTGCTCTCTGTCCCAGCTGGGAGCTGCATAACACTACACTCCTCAAATTCATGAAGGTGGGTGGTGTGCAAATCCAGATTAATGTCAGTGTTTCAAAACCCTTGGGTGAAAGTGAGTCTTGTTTCAGGCATTGTTCTTGTTAACAACACCTAATTGGTTGTTTTGTGGACTGGGTCAGCCCAAAAAATAATTCCAAAAATGCTTGGATTTGTCCAGTGTTGCTGATTAGTGTTGCCTTAGGAAACTAAATCCAGTATTAGCCCCGGTAAGGGGAAGGAACTGCAACATTTTCTCTTTAGTCAAATGCATAAGGTATACAGGAGACAGAGAGAGAGCATACTTACCAAAGAAAGGGACTAATTTCTAATCAGCATACAAACTAGAATTTGTTAATTCCGAGTAGGCTGCTTTGGTCCAAAGCCTTTTCAGATTTACCTTTGGAGCCAGTTTATGGGTCCCAGTAGAGAGCCAAGCTGTGGTCACCATTCAACAGGAATATGTTGAACATCTGGGTCCCAGGCTGTGTGCAGGGTGCTGGGAATGAGCGGGGTAGGGAGACAGGCACATGCGTGTTCTTCACGAGTGACCTCTTTGCTTAAAAAAAGACAGTCTTATCCAGGCTTGAACATCTTAATCATCAGGTTTGGTTCTGAAAGATATTTTTGACTGTTTTCTAAAATTAAGCTCCTCTTCAAAGGATAGAGAATGAATTCACTGATTGAAACTACCCAGAAAAAAAAAAATGTAGCTGAGACAAAGGCAATCTCAAAAGAGGAATTCCCAAGACATTTTAAGCAGTAGCCACGCAGCCTCCCAAGGAGATGGTTAAATAAGAACACGCATTTGGAAGCAGTAGGTATTTAAAATGCAAAGGCACATTTTCATGAGAACAAGGTTTGGGCTTCTGGAAGGCAGCCACCTCTCAAAGCAAGATGACCAAATGGTCTGAACCAACTCAGATCTATTGGCTGCTGTCCACTGGCCATGAGCCCTTAGGCTAAGACCGTCCTGGGCATCCACATCTGACAGCACCTGCCTACCGAATCTCCAAATCAAGTCAAATTACAATACTGACAGAGCTTAGAAACAAACCGGCTTATTTGCATGGGTTCCCATGTTGCCAAGGATATTTCACTGATCAAAGATAATTGTTATCATCGCAGCTTCCAGGTTCTAACAAGGAGCTCATTCTACAGGCTTTCCATTTCATGCAGACCTTTCTTATTTACTCTCTCCAGGAAGCCATACCCCCAACTCTTGCGGGAGGCAACAAATATCCCCATTTTATGGACAGACAAACTGAGGTTTGGTTAGACAGCTTGCCTAAAGCACACAACTACAGAGGGCCAATGCTGGGGCTTGAAACCAGGTCTTGCAGTTCGTCTAGCACCAGGGGCCTAAACTTCTGCCAAAACGTGAGATGGCTTCGTCAAAGAGAGGTTCCCAGCCTGGTTGCATGTTAGACCACACCCAAGTGTGGTTAGATGTTGCCAAGCATGTGAGGCTTGGGGCCCCCACCCCGATCCATTCAACCAGAATCTCTGGGTGTGGGGCCTGGGCACCAGGATTCCTGGAATTCTCCAGGTGGCTGCAATGTGCAAAGCCACAGTCATTCTGTTAGTAATCAGGATTGGCTTCCTTCTTTCTCAAGGAACTGCTTTCCATTTGTCTTTTTTCAAAAATAATTTTTTAGGGGCGCCTGGGTGACTCAGTTGGTTGAGTGACTGCCTTCGGCTCAGGTCATGATCCCGGACTTCTGGGATCGAGTCCCGTATCGGGCTCCCAGCTCTTTGGAGAGTCTGCTTCTCCCTCCAACCTTCTCCTCTCTCATGCTCTCTCTCACTCATTCTCTCGCAAATAAATAAAATAAAATCTTTAAAAATATAATTATTTCTCCATTATAGCAATAATAGTATTTGTTAAAGTTTTAGAAGAAAGGTATTTGTTTAAGAGATTTTATTTATTTGACAGAAAGAGACACAGGGAGAGAGGGAACACAAGCAGGGGGAGTGGGAGATGGAGAAGCAGGCTTCCCACTGAGCAGGGAACCCGATGTGGGGCTTGATCCCAGGATCCTGGGATCATGACCTCAGCTGAGGGCAGACGATAAATGACTGAGCCAGCCAGGACCCCCTAGAAGACAGGTATGAAGAGAAAAAAATCATCAAGAGATCCATTATCATTATTGCAATGTATTCTCTTCCTATCTTTGTGCGTATCTACTTACAAATGTACATGATTTCATATATTTCATAAATGTTTTCTATTGTTGCCACATAGTTTTCAAAAACACTATTTTAATATTAAAACAGAAAAGATATTTTTAAGATTTATTTATTTTAGGGGAGGCAGGGACAAAGAGAGCGAGAGTCTTAAGCAGACTCTGAGATCAGGACCTGAGCTGAAACCAAAGGTGTCACTTAACCAACTGTGACACCCAGGCATCCTAAAACATAGATTTTTAAAGATAGGGTCTACAAAATTAATAGTGATTAACATTGAACTACATTTTTTTTTCAGATTTTTCTTTTGGCCCATTTGTATTCCCATATGTTGGGAAAGAGAATTGTTACAGTCTTTGCAAAATTGAGTATTTTTATTTTATAATCTACCAGTTTGCTATGATTATTAATGAGGTTGGACTTTTTATATTTTTATTGGTCATTTGTATTCCTTCTTTTGTGAATGTTCACATCGTTGGCCTCCCCCCTTCACTTTGGATATTCATGTTTTTTCTTACACATTAAGAATACTAAGTATAGGGGCGCCTGTGTGGCTCAATGGGTTAAAGCCTCTGCCTTTGGCTCAGGTCATGATCCCAGGGTGCCAGGGTGCCAGGGTCCCAGGGTCCTAGGATCAAGGGTCCTGAGATCGAGCCCCACATCGGGCTTTCTGCTCAGCAGGGAGCCTGTTTCCCTTCCTCTCTCTGCCTGCCTCTCTGCCTACTTGTAATCTCTCTCTGTCAAATAAACAAATAAAATCTTAAAAAAAAAAAAAAAAGAATACTAAGTATAGGGGTACCTGTGTGGCTCTGTCAGTTAAGCATCTGCCTTCAGCTCAGGTCATGATCCCAGGGTCCTGGGACTGAATCCCCCATCGCGCTCCCTGTGAGCAGGGAGCCTGCTTCTTCCTTTCCCTCTGCCTGCTGCTCCCCCTGCTTGTGCTCTCTGTCAAGTAAATAAATAATGTCTTAAAAAAAAAAAGAATACTAAGTATATATCACACTTTTCCTGTTCATTTGTTTTGGAAATATTTTCCCTAAATTTAGCATTTAATTTGGGTTGTTGATGTACAGAAGAGTCTATTGATTTTGTGCTCAGAAATACCTTTAGACTACCTGATCAGTTAATCAGTTACCAACAGTCTCTTCTACAGGTCTCAGTGAAAAACTGTGTGATTACATAGGAGCAATTCTTCTGATTAAGCAGGATTTTATTGGTCTGGACTAAGAAACAGTTCATCTCTTACAGGAACCTGACTTGAAATGATCAAAACTAGAATACTTTTTTGGACACATTCCTTGACCTGCCCTACCTGATACATGATAATGTGAAAAACACATTGGTAAGCCCCACCTTTGTAGGACAAAACATTTAAAAGCAAACAATATGGCATAGCCTCTCTCATAAAAGACTGCCCCACCCTAAAATTAACAAAGCCCATTTTCTCTCCAATTTTTTTTCAGAAATAGGGTAGGCCGTAGGAAGGTTCCACTGGGCCTTAGGTGGAGACTGACTTTCAGCCCCAAATTCCCGGGTCGTAGGCCTTGGGAACAGACTCTAACCCTGCCTCAGGGCTGCTTCAAAATGTAGCATTTGGTATATACATATGCTAAGAAATGATACGTTGTTTCTCTGACATTCAAATTTAACTGGATGTCCTGTGCACAGACCCTGCATCTCAGGTATATCACGTAAGGAATTTGCCTGCCTGCCTCCAAGGAGGCTTTTATGGCCAAGGGGCAGCTTCCTCCCTGGGCCCTGGGGATATTTTCCAAAAATCCCACAGCTTCGACTTTTCTACACCCATCGGGCCCTGTGGGTTGCTTCCAGCTTTCCGTGTGTTGTTGTTCTTCTCCCTCCTTTTTCTAGCAGCTGTGAGGTTCTTCTGGGGCTTCCATCACCGCCTCACTCACGTGCCCTTTGCCCACTGCCCCTTCCTGTTTGAGGCGCTAATCTGTATGTTCGCTGTGGCTCTTTCTGCCTTCACACCCCTTTTCTGTCTGAAAGGCTTCAGTTCAGCATAAATAATTATATTGTTTTCCAAAAGTTGGATGTTCAAATTTGTGCTTTATTGTGGTTTGGAATGGCCAATGACAGGCGGATGTGGGTCATGGCCTAGTCCTGTCTTCAGGAGGACAACCGAAAGAATGGCAAGGAGAGGGAGGCATTAGCTCATACCACCCCTTCCCTGGCTTAGCAGATAAATACTGCCATGTTGGCAATACAGACTCCCTCCCCAGGAACGCTGCCAGAGTGACCTCGAATGACTCCGTCCATCAGTGCAGGTGTTCCCAAGAGCGCCTCTCCTGCTCCACGGGGAAGCACTGCGGCTTTTTCATCTCTAGCCCGTTAATCCCTGAAGACTTTGCAAGCAGAACTTCTCCATTTGTAGGGTGCCCAGGAATCACCTAGAAGGCTCGTTGGAATGCAGAGCCTGACTCAGACGCTCCAGGGCCTCCTGAGAGCAGACTCTCAGGAGGAGTCTGCAGCTGCTGCGGGCCCACCTGTCATACCTGGAGAGCCTAGACTTTGAAACTTCTTCTCCTGATAGGCTGCAGGATGGTCCAGGCTCCCCGTCTTTTCAAGTCTAGGGCTCTGGTGAGACTGCTAGGCCCAGGAGGTCTGAATCAACGGTGGTGGGATCCATGTCTGTGAGAAAGGAGGCCTCGGGGTGAGGGCAAGGAGGGGAGTGGGAGTGAGAGCTGGGTAGCTGCCTGGAGGCCGAGAGAGGGGACAAGTTCAGGACAGGTTAGAGTGGAGGTGGCAGGCGCTAGGGCTGCTTGAATATGTAGGGAAGGACGCATTTGGAAGACTGTCGTCATCAGCTGGGGAGGCTGTTGGGGGGCTTCTTTATACTCAGGGGCAAGTCCCATCCTGGGCACCTGGATGTCATCACCTTCCTTCTCCTAGGTAATACATAATATCCTCCCTAACGATTATATATATATATTTTAACTCTGGTTGTCATGGCTACATGTGGTTAAAATATTGTAAGTCCCTTTCTCTGTGAATGGGGAAGAGGAACCAGGGGATGGCACGGGATGAAAGGAGGGAACCACCTGAGTGCCTACTATACACCAAGGTCCGAGACAGGACATTGTCATACCATGGTTCCTTTGATCCTCTGCAAAGGACTCTGCAAAGGAGGTAATATAAGTAGCATTTGGACAGATGGGAAGGAGGCTGGGGGGAGAGGAATTACCTCACCCACAGTCACAAGCCAGTGCACAGCAGAGCTGGAAATGGAGCCCAGGCACCCAGAGGGAGTATGTCAGTGTTTGGGGAAACGGGAGGTGTGGGGGGAGGGGCGCACCATGGCCAAGTGGATTGGTAGGGGCTCTGAGGATGGGTTTGCCAGCATTGCACAGTTCCTGCAAATGGGGCACGCATAAAGTATATGGGGCCAGGGAACCTTGAGAATGAAAGGGGTTGATATCAAGTTCAGGTCTCAGATGGGACAAGCTCCTGCTCTGCGGAGATGGAATGGGAGCAGCATATAGAAACAAGGCAATGGAACAAACTGGGTGAAGTTGAAGCCATCTTGTAGGGATGCTCAACTCTTCTAAGAAGGCTTTGCAGTGCTCTGGCTGGATTCTTAAGATGTGTAGCTCAGGAATTTCATGATTTCATAGTACACGTATTTTCTGTGCTTTCCTCTCCCCAATTCTCAACCCCCCCCCCTTTTTTTTTTAAACAAAATACTTTTAGAAAGGCTAACCTTGCTCTTCCAAAAACTTCCTTCATACGTCCTCACGTCATCAGTCCCTACCCTGTTGACGTGACTCTGTAAATCTCTCTCCAGTACTTTTCTCCACCCCCACCTCACAACCCAACAGGAGGCCACCATGATTTTGTTCTCACCTGGGTTCCTGCAGCAGCCTTCCTGCTGGGTGCTCTGCCTTCATGCTGAGATTCTACCACATCCCCCGTAGGGCAATCCTGAGTGAGATGTGCTCTCTTTCCACAGCACAGTTCACAGGACGGACCCAGGAACTCTAACAATGTGCTGGGAAGGTTCAGTTTCGAGAGACCATCAAAGGCTTCCTGGAGTGTCACCCAAGTTTAGCCAGGAAGGATGAGTGGGAGTGAATGGTGAGAAGGCAGGAAATGCTTCTGCCATGGCTCTGCTGCTTTAGAACTTTCCTTTAGCAGGTGGGTCCCTGGTGATAGAGATACCCTGAGTCCTTTCCACTGCTGGATTCTTTCTCAATTTAACATCAATCTACTGAGTTTGCCCCACTGCCACTCATCTCTTCCGCTATGCTTCCCTCTGCTCAGATTTCCTTGTCCCTGGTCTAAGTCTCAGAATCCTCTCTAGTGGAAGGAATGACAACCCAATAGAATGGGAATCTCAGATTCTCATCCCCAGGAGGCAGAAGCACTCATGAAATGGGCAGAACTGATTGCACTTACACACCCCTCGAATATCCACATCCGCTATTCCCTGTGTGTTATTAGTGCTGTTAACCAAATGTTTGCTTCTCCTTGCAGGCACTTGGGAGCATTGCATGCACAGTTCTTCCTGGCCACCTTGCGACTTGCTTTGGCCACTAAAACGAGAGCAGAAATGATGTGAATTGCTTCCAGGTAAACACTTTGGAAATTAGTGCTTGATCTGCCCCATCCTCATTTCCTGCCTTCAGGGTCGAGGGGGCGACATGTCCAGTTGCAGCTGCCTGAGTCCCCGAGTGGCTATGGGAAACAGGGCTCCTATTGGCCCCCAGTGGACATATTTCATGATTGACACATGGGGCTTGTTATTTTCATGAAACCTAATGGATCCTAACTGTTACATCGGGTCAAACCAAGACTTGGGTGTGGGGTTACCAAGGCCTTTATACCTGTTTGGTACTCAGCAGCCTGTGAATCAGAGTCCATCAAAGTTCCCACCCTCCTGCCCAGCTCCCTTAGGCTGGAAGATTTCCAGGTTATTTCATCTTTTTCCTACTACGGTGGGGATCTCGCATTCTCCTTGCTAGTTATACAGTCTATTTGATTCAGCCTAAATTCAAAAATAAAACAGGAAAGCATTTGCTGAGTTACTCAGAAAACATAGTCTAGATATGCTACACACATCACACTAACCAATGCATGACCAAAAGGAATCTACGGACACATCTGTCTCTTCCTAGGAGCAAAATGCCGGCTTTTGCCCCATATCAGCTCTGGCCCTGATAGGTGAATTACAGAGGTCCTGGATTATAGGCCCAGTTGTGCCACCTGGTAGTGAATGACCTTGGACAAATTACCTCTCTGAGTCCCTGTTCCTTTATCTGTGAGATGGTGATAATAAGAATAAAAGCTATGTCACAGAAAGAAAAGGAAAGTAACACTTGCACTTGGTGTATTCGCCACTCTGCAGACAGAATGATAATATATGTGGAAGCGCTTTGAAACAGGAAAACTCTACGAAAACAGCCGAAAACAGCTGATAATATTTTTAACCAGTACAGGACCAAAGAAGAAACACATCCCCAACCAAATAAACCCCCCATGCCTTCAGGTGGGGACCTGGCTGTATGTTTACATTTCTGCAAAAGGTTCCATAGTGCAAAGCTCCTTCAGACAGGACAAATTGCATCTTAGCTAAAGAGAAGGAGCAAGGCCAAGCATCTCAGAGGTTAGTCACACGCGATCATTCACAGGTTCCGCAAGCAAGCGGCAGTGTTCATTCCATGAAGTGACTTCCAGAAGAACCACGCGGGCACATCAAACCCAACTCCCTGTGCTCTTCTCCGCATGCTGAATCCACTTCAGTGGAGCGGGAAGTCTTCACGATTTCCCAGCCCCACCTCCGTCCCCAGCCGGGGAAACGCCCCCTGCCAACCCTGCAGAGCTCGCAGTCCACTGGGCTTGTTTCCTTCGCGACGGGATTTCCCTTTCTAACCCTTGGGGCAGCTGCGGCAGCCAGGTCCTGACCTCACCGGAGCCCTGGCCTAAAAAGGGCTCAGTCTTCGGTCGCTGGGGGGTGGGGCTAACCACCCTGCTTAATTAAAAGGAGCCTCTCCCAGTCTACTTCCTCTAAGCGCCTGGGGCCTGATTCTGGCCGCCGCCTGGGTGCTGATCTGGTTTCTCAACCGCTGGCTTCGGGCGAGTCCAGTGCTCCTCCAACTCCAGCGTGCTTCACCCAAAGGCTTGTTAAAACACAGCGCTGGGCCCGCACCTGCAGTTTCTGCTTCAGTAGGTTTAGGTGGGGCCGGAGAGCTTGCATTTCTAACAAGTTCCCAGGTGTGGTGATGCTGCGTCTGGGGACCACAGTTAGCAAACCACTGCCTCTAGCTTAATGCTGCCTCCGGGGCAGAGAGCTTCGCTGGGCACCTCAGGCTGCTCTGCTGCCCTGAGTGTGAGGAAGGAGTAACCCGACAGCACAGGAGGCTGCAGAGCCGAGAAGGCCCGCTAGAAAAAAGACAAAGCAAACTCTCGGAAGCCTGTGGGTCTTCGATGTCACTGGGATATGTCATTGATCAGGTTCTACTGACCTCATTTCTTCATTCAACACATATTGATCCAGTGCTAGGTGTACAGTTACAAAGGTGAAAAGACAAGGTCCCAGCCCTCTAGGAGCCCAGAGTAACTGGGAGGGAAATGTACCAACAATTACAATGCTGATAAGATAAGTGTTGCAAAGGGAGGGAGCCTCAAACTTCTTGGGGGGGGGGTGGTAGGTGGGGCTCTGGAATCCCGGGAGCTGGAAAAAGTTTCATAGAAGAACTGGCATTTATGCTGAGACTTGCAGGATGAGTGGGAATTTGGCAGGTAGAAGGAGTAGCTGGGGCGGGGTGTGTGTGTGGGGGTGAAGTGGTAAGGGGTTTCCCTAGGCACAGGAAATGAGCAAATGAGAAGGGCAGGGTTCCGGAGGGAGAAGCAGTTGGGAAAACACAGGCAGGTGTCCGTCTGGGCCCGGTTCCCCTCCCACCTCCCTGGCTGCTCCTTGTTAGTCCCTGTGGCTGGCCCCTTGTCAGGCCCGTTTCTCTGGAGCCCTTTCCTTTCACTCTCCGTGTCCGCTACCGTGAGCCCCTCCACACCTGAGGTCTCACACTGTGCTCAGCAATGAGGCTCACGTGTGTGTTTCCAGCTCCACATGGATGGCTCCATGCACGTCTCCTGCCACACTCTGCTTGGTGAATGGCACCAGCATCCACCTAGCTAGCTAAACCCCAGGGTTTTAACAACCCCTGCTCCCATAGATGGCTGGTGGAAAGTACTTTCGCACAGTAAATTGCTCAGAATATGGGAGGAAAGATGCCAGGCTCAAATTCTGAACCTACCATTTGCTAGCTGAGTGACCTTGGGCAAGTTACTTAATCTCTCTGTTCCTTTATCTGTAAAATGAGTTTCATGATAGTACCTGGTTCACAAGGTTGTTCTACAGGTGAGACAATAACTGTTCTCATTTATTATGCCCTATGAAGAAAAAAAGAAGTAACTGATTTCAAGTAATGCTGTCTAGAATGCCCTAGGCCAACTACTTGGATTCTCTCAGAGTTGGTGAGTACCTTGTCCAAGGTCACTCTGCTAGCAAATGACACAGCTGGGTCTGGAACCCAGAATTCGCTGTTCCTAAGCCACCTGCTTCGCCCCATTGTCACGCTATCTGGAGATTGTGAAACAAATAGGAAAATGCTTATGGTATAAAGTTAAGTGAAAAGAAGGCAGCAAATTGCGTAATCAGAGCGAGTACAACCACGTTATTAAAAAAAAAAAAAGGAACTAATCTACAAATAGAAAAGGCTAGAAGGAAATGTAGCACATAGTTAAATGGGGTTGTATTTGGGTGATGTTTGTCTTCAAATTCTCTGTATATTCTACATTTTCTTTTACATAATTTTCATTAAAATGAATTATTGAAAACATTAAATATTTATTACAGTGACAACAATTTCAAGTCCACAGCCTGTTCTCATGTTTGATTGAAAATTATACTCTCAAAGTATCTCTTCTCAGCTCTAGACTTACTTCCCTGAACAGAAACTCTTTAGTCCTCTCAAGCACCCGGGTAGGAAGTAAGTACCGCAGCCATGTTCCTACCCACCCACAGCTGACAACCCTGGCCGCAGCAGCAGGCTGTCAAAAAAAGGCCTGCGAGGAGGGAAGTTCCAGGCAGAACCCCGGCTTCTCCTACCGCCTAGGGCTTTCTGGACAGCGCTACTTGAGATCAGTTACTTTTTTTGTTTCTTCTAAATAGCCGGCCGAATGCTCTTTTTCCAGTTCTGGCTGAGTTGTTAGCTTCAGCCGGGCGGGGATGCCTGCCAGGTACCTGGCTCCCTGAGCACCGCCCAAACTGGTCAGGCCAGTCCGCCCCGTGGTTGTTTCTGCCAGGACTTGCCCGCGCGCGAGCGTGTGTGTGTGTGTGTGTGTGTGTGTGTGTGTGTGTGTGTTAGAGACCCACCCTTCTCCCCAGCAACCCAGGTAGGTGGAAGGCAGCTACGGGCACTCGCCTAGCAGTCAGGCCAGATGGGTGGAGCAGAATTAATTTAACCTGGAATTTCAACTTGGCCTGCACAACAGGTGAGGGAAAAAAAGCAGCAGAGAGAACGGGCAGTTTGGCAACTTGGAAATATTCTTGTGCCGTGCTCCGTGTCCTCTGCCTGGAAAACAGCCCAGGGTGACTTTTCAAAGTGTGTGCACCGGCTAATGGGGCTTGGTTGTGCCACGGCCCCCGCGGAGGCTCTCCGAGCCCCTCCTGAACGCTGTCCTCCCCCGTTACCCTCCGCGACGCGCCCGTTCCCCCTCCTCTGGGAGGCAGGGCGGGGGTATCGGGTTAGTCTTTGTTTTCGACGCGAAAGAGCCGAGTGCGGCGCGGGGGAGGCTCGCGATGGCGGGGCCCTGGGGTCCGCCTGAGTACGGCGCTCGGCCGTGACCCCTGCGAGGGTGCCCCGCGGCCGGCCCGCAGCCTCTGCCCCCGGGTACCCCCTCCTTGCCGGCCAGGCTGACTCGGTACGCAAACGCGCGATGTCCCCCATTGTCCTGCCTCGGAATGAGCGAGCGGCAGCCGGGAGAGGGGGGTCAGTCAGGCCCGGAGCTCAGGGCTCCCGGGGCTCCGGGGCCGTCCCGGACCGCTCGGGCCCATAGGGAGCGGCAGGAAGTGGGGACACCGGGGCCGGCTCGGCCGAGGGCCTAGGCTGGGAGGTCCGCGTGCCCCACCCCGCGCGGCCCGCCTCGCCTGCCCGGGCTGCAGAAGCGCCGGAGGGCGGGGGCCGCCAGCCCCAAGGTGGCAGCCGGGTCCTGGGAGGGCCGACGCGGGGGTGGGGAGGTGCTGCAGGTGCAAAGGCGCGGCGGCGGAGCCGGGCCCTGCGGCCGCGGGCTCCCCGCTCGGTCCCCTCCCCCCTCCGAGGGAACTCCCCCCCCCTCCCGCCATCGCGCAGCCCCGGGCCCGGCGGAGGGGGCGGCGGGGCCGGCGGGGCCGGCGGGGCTCGGCCGGGGCGCACGTGCGCGCCCTCCCGGGCGGGGGAGTCCCCGGGCGAGCACGTGCCGCGGCGCGCGGGGGGCGGGGAGTCCCGCGGACGCCTTCATTGCTGCTGCTGCTGCCGCCGCGGCCGCCGCTGCCTCTTCCTTCCTCCTGCGCCGTCCCCTCCTCGGCCCGGGCGGGGGGCTCCGCGCGCCGAGCTCGGCCCGGCCAGGCGCTCCGTGAGGCGGGCGCCCCAGGCGGCGGCGGCGGCCGCGACGGTGGTGGCGGCGGCAGCGCGGGCCGGGAAACTTTGCCCCTTTGTGCGCTCCGCCCCGGAGGCGGCGGGCAGGTCGGTGCAGTCGGTGCCTTTCCGGCTCCGGGGTGGGGGAGGGGCGGCGGGGAGGCGTGGGGGGCCCGGCCCGGGGAGGGGGGAGGGGACGG
The DNA here is from genome assembly GCF_022355385.1 of Mustela nigripes. Taxonomy (NCBI): domain Eukaryota; kingdom Metazoa; phylum Chordata; class Mammalia; order Carnivora; family Mustelidae; genus Mustela; species Mustela nigripes. The sequence continues at coordinate 50,197,325 of NC_081563.1, read as the reverse complement.
CCCGGGGGCCTGCCTGGGGGGGGGGGCCCGCTACTTTGTTGCGGGGGACGGGGCGGCGGTGCTACGGGTCACAGTGTAGCGGAGCCGGGCGGGGGCGGCGGGGCGGGGCGGGGGCTGCGGAGCCGCCGGAGCCGAGCGGCCGAGGCCCCAGAACAAAGGAGCCCGAGCGGCGGCGCGCGCGCGGCCCGGCCCGAGCTGGAGCGCGCCCCCCTCCCCGCGCCCCCTCGGCGGAGCGGGCCTCCCTCCCGGGTCTGGCCGACCGGCGGGGGAGGGGGGCGCGGCGGGGCGGCCGGCGCGGGCTACCCCGGGCGCGCCCCCATCCAGGCCGCTTCCGTGCCGGGGGCGCTCGGGCAGCCCCGCCGAGTGAAGCTTTCAGCAAACTTTATTTTGAAAGCCCTGCTCCCTCGGGGAGGGCCCAGCGACCTCCAGTGAAGGGTGTGTGTGTGGGAATTTTGGTGAAACTCTCCGAAGCCCGGGGGTGGGGGGAGAGGACAACTTTCTTAGAAATCTCACCTTGATTACCCCCTTACATTCGTCGGGCAGGTTCCCTCAGCACCCCCATCGGGCGCAAGGCCTCCTCCCGCATGCAGGGAGCGGGTGCCGGTGCGCCCTGCCAGAGGTTCTGGGCAGGACTTCATGTGAGCAAGCCCTTTCTCTTCCCCCATTTTCTCTTCTTCCAGAAGCAGGAAGAGGTAACATGTGAAAGTTGTCCCTGAGCCTCCAGTGATGCGCTTCCCCTTTCTGTCTCTTTTTTAGGCAACGCTGTCTTCTTCTCCATCATCCTGCCCCCCCCCCCCCCCAGGACAAATACCAGGAGAACCTCCTCAACCTGCCCAGCCCCCACCACACACCCACCTGCTCACCTCATGCCTGGGTCCAGGGTGGGTGAGGGTGAAGAGCCCGCCCAGCCAAGATGATCCCTTCTCTGGGGACCGCTGGTGGTGTCCTGCCCCAGATCCCGGGCTCCAGCAGATGGGAGAGTGGCCCCCGGCTGAGCCCGGCCAGAGTGCTGCAGAGGAGGTGAAGAGGCGCCCATTCTGGATACTGGAGTTACTTGCCTTCACCCTTGTGCACTCTTGACTGTCTTAGGAGAGAAAGACCTGGTGGAGGGCCTTGGCGGGCAGGCAGGACGCTGGACCGCGGCCCTTCTCTGGCACCTATGCCCCTGCCCCTGGCAGCACTATGAGCCAATTTCAGGTGCCCCTGGCAGTCCAGCCGGAACTGCCAGGCCTTTATGACTTCCCTCAGGGCCAGGTGATGGTAGGGGGTTTCCAGGGGCCTGGGCTCCCCATGGCTGGGAGCGAGCCCCAGCTCCGAGGGGGTGGAGATGGGCGAAAGAAACGAAAACGGTGTGGTACCTGTGAGCCCTGCCGGCGGCTGGAGAACTGCGGGGCCTGCACCAGCTGCACCAACCGCCGCACGCACCAGATCTGCAAACTGCGCAAGTGTGAGGTGCTGAAGAAGAAGGTGGGGCTTCTCAAGGAGGTAAGTGGGCCCTTGCTCGGCCGCCCTGCCCTTACCACTGACCGCTGTTCTCCCAGGGGCTTGTCGGACACCGTTCAGCCCGTGCTTCCGTTCTCATCCTTTCCGTCTAACTCTGGATGGGGCCGTGGGCCCGAGCGGGCTTGTGCTTCTTTGCCGGGCTGATGGTTTGAAAGCTAGAGGAACCAGGGAGTGGGGGCTCCGGCCAGCACTCTCATCTCTGATGTTTGCATTTGATGCAGGACACATCCAGCCTTATTTCTAGAAGTTTTTTTGTCCTGCTTGAAGCCTCAGGTGTACTTCAGGGTCACACCAATGCTTGAGTGACATGGGGAGTGTTGGTGTCAGGTAAGGGGTAGAGACTGAGGGATTTGGAAAGAAAGATTTGGGGTGATAGGGTGGTTTTATGCTGCCCTGATGGAATGGGATGGGCCCATCATTCTTCTCAGAAAGACAGCAAGAGCGCCAGCTGGAACTGGAAATTTAATGACAACCCATGATTTGGGTTCCCCTGCTGGACTGAAGTACTTCTGGAGGTCAAAGACTTTTCTTTATCTCTTGTGTTCTCAGGACCCGGCCCTGTTCCTTGACATGTAGTCGGCACTCGGAGACTAATGGAATGAATGAGTGAATGAATAAATGATGTACTTTTGAGACCCTGTCAAGCCCAGGAAAGAGTACTCCCTTTATCTGGAATAGGGGGATGGAGGAAAGGAGGAGCGGGGACGAGATGAAAGGGGAAAGTGGAGAGGTAGTGACCCTGCACTAGCCATCTTTCCCTTCTAGTTGGGTGGCGGGCTGCCAGCACGAGGTTGGTGGCAGCCTCGATAGCGGAGAGTTGGCAGGAGTAGTGATGAGCAAAGTTGAGCAGCACGGGAGGAGCGGCGGAGCGGCTGAGGTCGCTCTAGGCAGCGGAACTGGCGCTGGACAGAGCCGGCGGCCTGCGCTGTCTGCGGGGCTCCTCCGCTCAGCCACTGATTTGTCCGAGGGCCTGTCTTCTCCCTGGGGAAATGGAGGGGTTGCGCTTGATGGCCTTTGAAGCCCTTTCCAGCTGGGCTGGGAGCAGCCGCGCTTCTGAGGGCTAGGGCACCTGTGGCTTCTACGGGCTGGCGGCTGGTGCTCGGGATTTCCCTGACCGCTGAGCGCCCAGCTGTGCCGTGAGCTTGATGGGGCTGTGGTCCCGTGGCTGGATAGGAAGCTCCAAGTGTCGGGGGCAGGGAAGTGGGTGTCGCTGGGATGTTTTTTGCTCTTTTAACCTTCTGTCCACTCCCTGTGGAAGCTGCCTGTCACGACCCAGGACCACAGGCTCTGTGCTTGACTTCCCCGGTCTCTGGTTAAAGCAGGCAGCTCCCCACTCCAGCCTGGGAGACCACGTCCACCCCCTGTATGTTGCTGGTGCCTTGGGGAGTTGGCATCCTGATGGTGTGGGGCCCTGTGGGTCCCTTTCTGAAAGTGGGGAGAAGAGCAGGGGTAGGCTTCACTGCTTGGCAAGAGATCTGCTGTTCTGGTGTAAGGAAGACCTGCTCAGTCTACTTTGAAAGCTTGGTTCCCTTGGTTGCTTCCTTCAAGCGTTCACCCTCCCTCCACTTATGTTTCACTCTACTTCTCCTGTGATCAAACCCGAGGAGCAGGGGGGCTGATCTTTCCAAGTTGGATGGTCCTGGAACCAGTGGCACTGTCGAACCATGTCTGAGCTTTTCTTAGGGCAGCACCAGTGCGGCATAGCCGAGTGAAGGGGGCGGGGAATGAGGCCAGGGTCTTTGTCATCCTTGTGCCTAAGCTGCTGGCCTGGGCAGCCCGGTGATCATGGTTCAAATACAGGGATCTGGCTTCGCTGAGGCTTAGAGACCGCTCTGCTGAGAGATCTGTATCTCTGTGGACCTCTCCATGGCCGGCTGCCCCTGTAGGCCCCCAGCATCTGGGACTGGTGTCCCAGGTGTCCCAGGACAGAAGGTCCGCATACGGGCATGTAACCAGTGCTGGCCCACCACAAAGCTCTCCCAGTTTCTAGAGAAGTAATGGAAAGTGGACAATTGGAGTGAGCTTTTTTAGACTTGTTTTAAGCATAGAACCTTTCAATTTGACGTTCAAAATGTGTTTTCTTTTATAAAATGAGAGTGCTGATGGAAAATGGGTCTATTTTTTTAAAAAAGTCTTTACTTGGTAAAATACAAGATGGTAACTAGTAGCTTTAGATCTACAACTTTTTTTTTAATGGGTCTGTGAAAGCTGAAAGCGTGAGACCACTGTCCAGACCATGCTGCATTTAATGAGCGTATCTCTGGCATAGTCAAGGAACTGAGAAATACCCCGAGAGGCTCTGCTTGCATGACTGAGCCAAGGAACCAGCCCCGCATTTACCAGCCCCAGGGGGACTGCTGGGACCTTAAGCATTAGACCTGAGCAAGCTTGTAGCAGAGGGAATGCGTCCTGGGATTGGGGAGGTTGGGAAAGGGGAAGACATATTACTGACATCTGGGGGTTTTTTTTGGTTTTGGCTCAGGAATGGACCTTTAGAGTTTGGCTCTGATTCTTCAGGTGGGGCAAGACACAGCATCCAGGAGTCTCTTGAGAACCAGTCCATCTCCTTGCCTCCCTGCTCCCTGGCATTTCTTCTTCTAGGCCCCTTTTTCTTCCATCCCGTCTCCACCTCCCCCTGCCTCCTTTGAGCTGTCTACTAACAGCTTCCTTGTATCATTCTGTAAAGGGGGGATGTTATCTTGGGCTTCCCGTCTTTCTTCTCTTCTCCTCACTCTTTTTTGTAGTGTGTGTGTGTGTGTAGGGGGAGGTCCTGTGGAGCCCCTTCTCTCAGAAAAGAAGTTCATTATTTTAAGACTAGAGATCGCTCCCAGGGATGGGCCCTCCCACCAGAGCCAGGTGACTGCTCTCTGGGACTGAACGTGAGGTCGTCTGCCTTGACGTGGTTCATTCCTGGACTGAGGTCTTTCTTCCTAATGGCAGGAAGGATTTAGGTCCTAGGCTGATGTCTGAGGCTGATAGTCTTCACATTCTTTTTACCTGAGTGGTGACTTGTAGCACAACGAAGATGCCTAATTAGAAAAGTAGGGTTTGGTGGGTGTGGAGACAAAGTAGGTCTCGGACCCCAAAGTAAGCACTATACTGCTTACTGTCTTGAGCACTGGTGTCTCTCTTTCTCTCTTTCTCTTTTTTTTAAAAGTAGGCTTCATGCTGGGCATGGAGCCCAACGTAGGGCTTGAACTCATGACTCGGAGTTCAAGACCTGAGTTGAGCTTAAGAGCTGACACTTAACTGACTGAGCCACCCAGGCGCCCCTTGAGCATCGGTTTTTTAGTTGTCGGATGGCGTGACCCTTCTCTGCGGGGTTGTTGTGAGGATTAATGGAGATTAATATATGCATAATGTCTGGCACATAGTAGGTAATCAATAGACGGGGACAAAACATTCCTAGAATATCTAGAGAAGATGGTTGGGAGGGAACTCAAACTCTGAGGGGTGGCCATGGGTGAAAGAAACGGAGACAGTGTGGTGTCTTTATGCATAAGCAATTCTGTATTAGTTAGTCTCTGAGTGGTAATTGTAGAGATATAATACAAATTAAGTGTTTATCTCTAGACATCTTGTAGCTTGCTCACAGAAGAACTCTGGAGCCGGGCTGAAGGAGGGAGGAGTTTGCCAGCCTCTGTGCTGGCGGAGGAGGCTGGACACCCGGGGGCCGGGACCTGCTGTGGTCTTGGGCCTGACTGAGAAGTTGCTCATGGGTGAAGGCACTAAACACCTGATAGGAAGGGTCGGAGAATAACTATTAATGGAAAAAAAAATCCAAACCCTCCTTAGAAAAACATGTGTATGAGGTGGGAAGCTCGACTGAGAACATTGTGGGTGAAAACGAAGAGAAATGGGAAGATTATATATATATAGTGTGAAAACACTGTATGGCTCTCAGCCACGTGGCTTCAGTGGCTCTCTCTGCCAGTTTTGAGACAAGATACCTCAGCGTTGGGGACCCCTCCACAGCATCAGAATACCTGTGAATTCTTGCCTTGCCTGTCACTCTGTGTTTCTGAAGACAGAGGCTGGGAGGAGGGGTGTTCTCGGGCTGGCACCAGTTCCCACCAGCAAGGGGAGAATTGACCTGTAAAACAGAGGTGATCAGATCCATTATTGAGAAAGGAACCCCAGCTTAGCGTCTGTGAAGCCGGAGTGAAGGCTGGGCAAGGACAGGCATTGGCCACAGAGTTTAGAATTTTTTTTTACAAATGCAAACAGTTTTTAACCCCATGGCCACAGGCTCTAAAAGGGAACTTAGCAGGAGGGATAGGATTGCCCCCCCTCAAAAGGAAATGCTGACAATACAGCCCCTGAATGGTGCCCCAAGGAGGATGGTGGTGGGACTGAGGGAGAACTGAGCCATCTGGGTGGCTGTGCGGGCTGCTGTTGAGTGAGCGTGGATGGTGGAAGGCCACGCTCCATATGTGGAAAGGGGGTGCGTGTCGCTGAGGGCAGATTCAGGAGTGGTCTGACCCCTTAAGAGGAGTGACAGGAAGTCCAGTGGCCAGAATGTGCTGAGGCTGGTGGAAAATACCCAAGACAATAAACGTCTTGTGTGTACTCCTCCCGCAAGAACGAGAAGGAAGAGTAGGCTTACAACTTCGGCTGCATAGCTGGGGACAGAGAACACCTACTGGGGCCCTGCTGTGTGGGGAGGAGTGAGCTTGGGGAAGACTGCACGGTGTGCTTGTGTGCTTGGGGAGGGAGAGCCTGTCCGCTGCTTCAGCCTGAGTGTGAGCCATTGGCTCCCTACGGAACAGTCACCTGCGCTTGCAGAGTGACAATCTTTATGCAGTCACGGTGGCTGAAAGAGGGCTGAAAGACTGGAGACAGGCAAAAGGTCCCAATTTTGCAGAGATTTGGGAAATTATGAACACATAAGCTTGACTTCTGTTTTGGCCCACTCCAGAGCAGATTGTTCAAAAGGTGGTTTGTGAGACTAGAAAGGCAGGTGGTGAGCTCTGGGGAGTGGGGTTGGTCCCTATGGCTCTTTATAAAGCTGCCCAGCCAAATTAATAGATCTGGTTTTCTGCAAATAAATGATGGCATCTCCTGCAGCTTCTTGGACAGATCAGAAGGCCAGCTTTTTATTTAAAGTCATCCTGAAGAGAGGCCACTTCATAGCCACCTCGTTCAGTCTCTTTATCAACCGTGTGGCCCAGGGATTCCACTTTGCCATCCCCTGGGCTCCACTCTCAGGGATTCTGATTTAATTGGTCTGTGGTGAACCTAGTCAGGCTGGGGCTCCCCGGGTGCATCTAATGTGTCGTTAGGGTGGAAATTCGCTGATGCAGATGAGAGACCGAGGCAATGGGCGCCCGCTTGGGCTCTTCTAGCGCCGGTTGCTTGCTTGCCCTGCGTCTCAGAGAATCTGAATGCCTCGTGACCAGGTGTCCTCTGTGCCTGTCAGTGGACCAGCAGCACTGGCGTTACCTGGGAGCTTGTTAGAGCTGCAGAATCTTGGGCCCCACCTAGGACGTACTGAATCAGAATCTGTGCTTTAACCAGATTCCCAGGTGATTTGTATGTGCATGCGGTGTGAGGAGCCGATCTTCAGTACTTGTGTGATTGGGAAAAGGGGGTGGAGCTTGGAGAAGGGGCCCTAAGTAAGTCTGGATGAACAGGTAGACAACTCTAGTTGCCAAGAAGAGTAAGGAAGATGACCCACTTGTTTTTCTTTTCTTTCCTCTCTCTTTCTTTCTTTTTAAGATTTATTTATTTCAGAGAGTGTGCATGTGGGTGCACATACACAGGGTGTGGGAAGGGGCAGGAGAAGGAGAGAGAAACTTAAGCAGACTTGGAGCTGAGTGTGGGGCTCCACAGACATGGGGCTCGATCTCACAACCTTGAGATCACGACCTGAATGGAAACCAAGAGTCGGATGCTTAACCAAGTGAGCCACCCAGGTAGCCCCAACCCAACCCATTTCTTTGCCCTGCAGATCAGGGAGATAAGGAACCTCTTGAGATTTACTTTAGGTTTATTCTTGTTCTTCTGGAACCTATTACCTTCTAGTCTAGTGAGTTATCAATAAAACCCCTTAAGAACTTGTGGAACTAGTGTGTGTGTGTTTTGAGAATAGTCAGGAGAGGGCTCTCGGAAGATGTCTGCTGGTAAGCAGCCTGACAGGATCTTGGAGCCCATGAGAGTAGTAGATGGTGGTGGTTGTGAAAGAGGGGTGTGTTTATAGAACCTTGGATCTTATGGGAGGGTTTGGAGACTTATGGAGGAGAAGACATGTGTACCATCTTCCTAAGATGCCTGTTGGTATTGGTGTGAGATGTTGGTGGGGAGTAGGAGTGTCAGCTCTGGGCGTGGGGTGGAGTGGTGAGGGCTGTGGTGCAGGTATTAAGTTGAATGATAGAACAAGGGGTTAAGTGGGGGTAGTCTGGAGCAATGGGCCCCAGCCAGAGCTGATGGAATCTAATCAGTGAATCCAGAATCTTGTACTTGAAAAACTAAAAGAAACTGAAACTAAAAGAAAAACTAATACACAGGTAAGGAACCCTGGTTTCCTAGCAAGTAGGAAGAGCTGAAACTCCAAAAGCATTGTTGACAGCCTCTCTTGAGATCTGTCAGAATGGTCACATGTAGGATAACTGAAGGAAATAGGGCTGTTCAGCTTGGCAGTGAAGAATGCCAAGGTGAGTCTTATGTGAAAGAGGGAATTTCTATGTGTAGAGGAGTGTGCAGAACTTTTAGTAGTGGATGGAAATTATAAGCAGGGAGATTGAACCTGTGTTAGAAAAAAGAATTGTCTAGGGGTGCCTGGCTGGCTTAGTCAGTGAACATGTGACTCTTGATCTCAGGGTCATGAGTTCAAGCCCCACTTTGGATATAAAGCTTACTTTAAAAAAAAGAAGAGAAAAATAAATGTCTAACATTTACAGCTGTTCCAAAAATGAAGAGCCAGCCCTGAGAGGGAGTGCCTCTCCTGTGCCTGCACATGTCTGGGGAGAGGCTGGGTGCTGAATGGGAGGGATGTCATGAGGACATCCTCTGTCAGGTGGGGGCTTCCATGCTTGGTGTCTCCTGTTGAGACTGTGAAGTATAATATCAGGTCTGTTTTCATATTACTTAGACAATTACTTTGCAGAAGAAACATTGCTCTTAGTAAAAGTTTTTGGTCAAGTTATAGACAGTCTTAAACCTAGACCTAATCTCAGACCTGTGTTGGAATAAAGTCTGCAAACTTTCTGAAAATGTCTGCCAAATAATGTGTGAAGGTACTGGGGAGCAGGCCCGTGGTTTTCAGCAGATTCTCAGTAATACTCATGGACTCCCCAGATTTAAGAAATGCACTCTTTCTGAGCTGTCTAGTATGGTAGCCATTAGCCCTGTGTGGCCATTTATATTTAAATTACTTAAAATGGAATAAAACCAAATTCAGTAACTCAGCTGTACTAGCGACCCCTCAGTTGCTCAGTATGCACATGTGGCCATGTGCCCAGGATAGCACAGATAGCGAATGTTTCCATTACTCTGAAAAGTTCTGTCGAATACAGAGTTTCCCTGTGTGATCTCTGGACCCTCACTGAAACCTGTAACTGGGTTGGGGACAAAGTTGTTTTTGCTGGCGGCTCTCAGAAGAATATACTGGATTGGGATCCCTGTCCCCACCCCACCTCCAAGGTAAGCGGGGAGGGGTTTGGAAGGGGCTGGTGCTTTCCTAGGCTAAAACAAACACACCCTGAAGCTCATCATCACTTCTTCTAGAAGGCATGGGCTGTGTTTTACGGGGGAAAGAACAATAGGAATGAGGCGTGGCTCCCCACCCAAAGGCTGTCTCTGAAGCTCCCAAGGGGGAAGTGGCCTTTCCCACCCCCAGTCTTGACCACCCGGAGCTGTGCCTGTGTTTACATCTAGCCCTGTTGTCTCCTTTTTGCCTTGGACCTCCGACTGGTTGAAAGACCACATCAGGGGTCTCAGGAGTTGTCACTAATTCCCCCTCCCCCTCCCCATCACTTCTTCACAGCTCCTTTGTGGATCGAAGGTAGGACGCTCAAGAAGAGAGGTGTTGGAAAGGAAGGGCACCCCATCATCTCCCTTGAGTGCTCTTTCAGCCTGGCCAGCAGCCCGGGGAGGGTGGTGGTGGTGTTGAGGGCTGCGGTGGGTCTCTACCTGAGTGTGGCCCGTGCAGGGCAGAGGCTGCTGCCGTGCTCGCCATGGACACACCCCATGGGGCCTCATCTCCCATCATTTGCCTAAGAAATCCCATTGCCCAAGTTTTTAATTAGTTTTTGAGGGAGAAGAGAAAGCTGGCACCTGACTTTTGGGGTGACTGGCTGGCCTGCAGGTGACCTTGGGCCTGGGGCTTGCTGGCTTGCATCAGGTTGTACAAGTTCTTCCTCCACTGCCGGCTCTGACCCGTGTAAGTGCCAAGTCCAGTGACCACCCCTCTCCCCCTAGCTGGGGAGGCTGCAAACAGAGACGCTGCTGGGAGTGCAGCAGTTCCGGACCTTCCAAACGGAAGGGGAGCTGCATTGAGTGAAGTCCTTTGGGGGCGTTTACCAGAGGGCATGTGCCCCCTCAGCCCCCCACCCCTCCTCCACAGAGCTGGAGGAAGCCTCAGGAAGGAGTGTGGGGATGTTGGGTCAATAACAAATACCCAGACACTGGGCTAGATCGAGTCTGTTCTGCTCCAGAGCCATTTAGGCTGGAAGAACACGGACTGGCTCATTCGGGTCTCCTCTTTTCCTCCCTTCAGGGATTGCTCTGCTCTTTAAGGGTATGCGTTCATGCCCCAGTATGGTGTGGGGCGTCAGAAGCCCTGGTGCTGGGACAAGGAGGAGCGGTACCTCCCCGGAATGTTCCTCGGGTCCCGGGATGGGCAGTGGGACTGGCTGCGGGACTGGCAGTGTCCCCTGTGCTGGGGGAGGGCCGTCACTCCCTCCGGCACTGGCTTCAGTTTCCCAAGCCGGAAGGCATCTGCTTTGACTCGCAGACCGCGAGTTGCCTTCCCAGCCTCATTCAGCGCAAGTCTCGCCTGGGACTGTCCAGGCGCTGGAGCCTCAGCTGCGGGAAGGAGGAGGCAGCGCTTGCTCTGTCCTTAATGAGCTCACAGTCTGGGGAGGGAGACAAGCGTGGAAACAAATAATTACAGGACAGGCTGCCAGGGCTGTGAGGGAGGAGGGACGCCTGGAGGGCAGAGACCAGCCTTACTCACCTTTGGGCCCATGGGGAAGGGAGGAGATATGTTCCGAGAGTCTCAGTGTAGCCATAGGTGTAGGGTGAGAGGGCTTCCAGGAGGAAGGGGGCATCTTGCCTGAGTCTGAGGTGTGTGGAGATGCTTCTTGAATGCTCACGACTGGTGTGGAAGGACTGGACTGACTGCAAGGGACCCCTGAGGGTATTCCTAGGTCCTCCAGGTGGTAGGTAAGATGCTTTGTGTGAATTCCTCTTGGAAGTCTTTCGTGGGTGGGCGCTGTCCCTGGGTTTCTTTTTTTTTTTTTTTTAAAGATTTTATTTGTCAGAGAGAGAGAGAGGGAGAGAGCACAGGCATACAGAATGGCAGGCAGAGGCAGAGGGAGAAGCAGGCTCCCTGCCGAGCAAGGAGCCCGATGTGGGACTCGATCCCAGGACCCTGAGACATGACCTGAGCCAAAGGCAGCGGCTTAAGACACTGAGCCACCCAGGTGTCCCTGGGTTTCTAAACTACTCAGCATTCCTGTCCCACCTCTCTACCACCTCTTAAGGTCTCTTGTTGTTTGCTTGGATCCTGGAACATTTGGTGGCCCAAAGCTGTTGAATTTGGGGTGGGGAAATAGACTCTAAGACTTTCTCCCAAGCTTCGAGGAGGCGTGCGGGGTCTGGGCAGAGCTATAGCCTCTGTCTGCTAGCCTGGGGGGCCCAGGTGTGTTCTGTTTGTGAGTAGGGAAGTCTGCAGGCAGGTGGGCGGGTGGAGGTTTTGGCTGGCTCCGACTGTGTTCCCTCGGACGCTGCTGGGTACTTGGGTTCAGTCTGTCTCTGCTGCGTCTCTAGTCTCCAGGAGAAGCACCTTTTCTCCTCCTCCTCCTCCTCCTCCTCCTCCTTGTGATTGCTGTTGACACAGACTTCCGCTGCCAAAGCTAATTGTGAGCCCTGATCAGTGAATGAAGGCAAAGGCAGTTCCCATGACAACCGCAAAGAGTTTCAAATATAGGGGATGATGTGTGTGATGGGCTGCAATTACTTGGGTGGAAATTGATGCATGGACACCGGGGACTTCAAACATAGGCTCTGAAGGTGGAGGGGGTATTGGGTTTCTTTGGCAGGATCTTTTGTGTGGTAGAGAGGGAAGGAAAGGAGGGTACAACTTCCCCCACAGTTGATTTCAGGTGCCTTCCGGGTGTGGTATGTTGGGCAAAACCCCTCAGGGGCTTTGGAAAGGCATGACTCCAGCCATTCCGGTGGGGGGGAAGCAGGACCCCCAGACTGACAAATAGTAGTACCAAGTGTCAAATGAGAAACATTACAAGTGCTGTCGGCTGGCAGAGGACTGGGGTAACCCTAGAAGGCTTCCTGGAGGAAGTAGGTCTTGAACTGAGCTTTAAAGTAAAGCCTGTGGGGAGTGACCTCATTCAGGACACAGCTATGCCAGAGAAGAGAACTTTGTCTATTCTCTGCCAGCACTAAAAGGGGTAGGTTGATAGGAAAATCCTAGAACTACCCAGAGCAGCCCCCACTGTATCAGTGCAAGTGAGGGGATGACAAGAGCCCTGCTCAGTCATTTTCTAGTTGTGTGACCTTAGGCAAGGTGCTTAGTCTCCCTGTCAGTGGATTTCTCTATCGGTAGAATGGGTGTGAATAATTCCTGTTTCACTGGTTGATTTTGAGGATTAAATAAAATTGCTATACCATGCTCCAAGTATGGGGCCCTGCATGGGGTTGACGTTTGGTTGATGTTCCTGCATGTGCTCCTGAATCTGTGTCTGCATGTGTCCCCATCCCCTAGTCTTGGTGTAACTGTGTGGTTTCTGGCCTGGGGGTACCCATGTCACTGCGGTTCTCAGTGTTGGGGTCATTTGTGTGTTCTGAGAGTGAGCAAATCCATCTGCCTCTCCTCAGTGGGGATGGCTGTGGCCCTATTCCTCTTGTTGGGAGTATAGTGGGACTGCGGTCATGGCAGCCCCCAGGGGGCCCAAGGACATCTGGGTCAGTCACTGAGAAGTCCAAAATGCAGAAAGAGGGGCCAGTAGAAATAGGAGAGGGTTGGCCGTGGGGTGTGAAGAGTGTCTCTGCTAGGAGCGTGGGCCCCTGACTCCAGGTGCTTCAGGAAAGGGCAGAGGGCCCGTGTGGGACAGAGGTGGAGGCAGGTAGACTACCACAGGCTCTTCTTGGGTATCTTCAGGCTGCTGGGGGTGGGGAGCCAGGACTGGTGGGTGGGGTAGGACTGAGCTGGCACTGGGAGCCAGGACCGGTGGGTGGGGTAGGACTGAGCTGGCACCAGAGTGGTGGGTCAGACAGTCAGGGTGGCTCCTGCAGGCTGGGGAGGAAGACTGGTGCGGGCTGAATGAGGCTGAGGCTCAGCTCTAGCTCAGTCTGAGCAGGTCTGCCCTCCCAGGAGAGCAGGTGTCCCTCTGATCCTTGGGGACCTCAAAGAGAAGGTCAACCAGGAGAGTGGACTCCACATTTCAGTGCCCAACCCCCTGCCTCTCCACCCTCCCTGCCTAGAAACTTAGCACATTCCAGCTCTGTGCAGAGCCTAGTAAAGTGGGGAAGACCGGGCCCCCGCCCACGTGGGGAAGACGCCGTGTAAATAAATAACTGTGCTTGGTTGTGAGTGGTGCTCTAGGAGAGGCTGTGAGCTGTGCTGTGAGGCCCCAGAGGAGTGGGGGATGCTCGCGGGGGCTAGAAGAGCTGGGAAGGCCGCCCAGGGAGGGAACAGGCAGAGGAAGCCCAGCACTAGGCAGGGGAGGGGAAAGGGGAGAGGAACCAAGTCAAGGAGCAGCTTCATGAAGTCTCTGAGGCATGAAAAACTTTACTATTCTCAGACCCATAGCTGGAAGGGAAGTGGTTAGGTTCAAATGACCCTGTCCCTTTTTGCATTTCCCTGGGGTTGGCAGAGAAGGGGGCAGTTAGAGAACTGGAACGAGAAAGGCCTAGATTGGAATTCTAGCTCCCTTCTCACCAGCTGTGTGTTGCCAGGCAAGTAACTTACCATCTCTCAGTCCACTTCCCCATTAGAGGCTGTGTGTGGAGTAAGTCAGATGCCCAATCGGATGCTCCTATGGCGTCACTGGCTCGGGGCCTGGGACAGAGCAGGGACTCGAGAACCTGTGGCAGCCACAACAGCTATTAATTGTCACTGTCCAGGCAGTGTTAGTCACTCTGATGGGGCAGCAGAAGGTGTGTGGGGCGGGGGTGGGGGGCCAGGGGTGGTGGGGACCAGGATAAAGAGGGCACTTCTCTTGGCCAGGTCAAAGTAAGAGCTTTGGGGGTGCAGAAGCCATTTCCTATCTTGAGCCATGGTTTGGGACATTGCTCCTTGCCTCGCCTTGTTACCTACACTGGAGAGGAGCCAGCTGGGCTGCCCTTTGTCCCCAGGGGTGAGGCAGGTGTGGGCCCTGGTGCTTCTTGGAATCTCCTCACCAGAGCCCGAGACGGCTTGTCCCATTCAGAGTATCAGCGCAGGACACCCCGGAGGGGGCAGCAATCGGGCAGGTAGCAGAGCTCCTCTGAAACAGAGGCTCCCAAGAGTCCTAACCAGTTCTACCAGCTGCCTCTCCCCTGGGGCTCGGTGTCTTCATCTGTGAGATGAGAAGTGGCCCACGGTGAGCTCCCCCCGAAATTCAGAGTGCTGGTGGCTCGCTCTGCTCAGTCATGCGGTGGGCACCATGCTACCTTTCTCTGTAGAATCCTCCGGACTGCGCAGGGCTTCGCTGGTATTTGTAGTTCCATTCTACAGAGGAGCCAAGTGAGACTGAGAGGTAAAGTCACACGCGGTGCTGTGGCTGGATAGTGATGGAGCTGGGAACTGGACCAGACACGTGAGTGCCAGATTCTGTGGCTGGCCCTTTCCCGCAGAGGTAGAGATTTTGGGGTGTTCAGCTCCAGGGAGGGTTAGGGTACAGCAGGATGTGCCCGGGATGCCCAGGAAATGAAATGAAATGAAATCCCCATCCTGTTCTTTCTCCTCCTGCTGTTCTTTTAGTCTCCTGGGTGTTACAGTGTTCGAAAACTCAGAGTCTAGGAAGTGAAGCCCAGACCTCTTGGGGTCCTGATCACCTCCTCTCCTCAGCCTTTTCCCAGGGCTGGGAACCCCTGAGGTCTAGGACCTGGAGGGCCACCCTCTGTGGCCTTTCTGAGAGAAGAGGAAAGAAACATCCTTGTCGTGGTGGCGCTGGAGGCTGTCTGGCTGGGGTGGGGTATGTTCAGGCATGAGGGATGAGTGATCCAGGGTAAGGTGTGGGTGTTTGTGTGTATGGGGAGGGCAGGGCTGACTTGGTGAGGCTTTGAGCCACAGGCAGTGTGGGCTTCAAGCAGTCTCTTTTCTGAGGTGGGCGCTAGAGGGAGGGAGGAGCAGGACTGTGTAATGGTTCAGAGTCTCGCTTTAGAGCCAGATGGGTCTGGCTCGGAGTCCCAGCTCTGCCCTGTTCTAGCTGTTGTCACCTTGGGTAAGTTCCTTTGCTTGTCTTGCCTTGTTTCCTCATCTGCAAAAATGCGGTAAAGGTTCACACTGCCAAGACTTTTTTCTGTTTCTTTTTTTTTTTGGAAGATGAGGGGGGCTGTCACCCCTCCTGCTCTTATCCCAGCACCCGGCACCGGCACTGTCCTGGCTGCTGCTAGGATGAGGTATTATGCTGGTGTCCTCGGGTTAGAGTGCTGCTGCGAGGGGGTGGGGGGCGGGGAATCCCACCAGTCCACCCAGCTCCGCTGGACGCGGTCTGTCCTCTCTGACCCCGGAGATGCAGAGGACGTCCTGGGTATTACCTTCAGGGTCCCCTGCTTGGGAGGAAGCGAGATGCCCCGGGATCCCCCGCCTGCCGGGGAGCGGCGGCGGCCGACCTGGGCAGCAGCCAGCGCAGCTCCGCGGCACCCTTGGCTGCGCCCCCGCCTCCCGGCTGGGCAGGTCCAGCCCCCGGCGGCCCTGCCCCCGCCCGGCGGGCCACGGGGATTGGCTGGCGAGCGCGCCGCCCCCTCCACACCAGCCTCGCCGGCGGCGGGGAGGGGAGCCAAGCCGGCAGCTGGCCGCCGCCTCCTCTGCAGTGCCTCCCTCCGTGTGCTCCGGCGGGGATAATGGGAGGCCCGCCGGCCGCTGCACCAGAGGAGGCCGGCCGAGGTAGAGCGGGCAGGGCGGGGAGAGACGAGGCCAGACAGGACGCGGGAGGAGGGGCAGTGCCCTCCTGGATCTCGGGAGGGTGGAAAAAGGAGAAATGAAAACAAAAACACAGGAAGGCGAAGGAGCCCATCCACCAAGAGTCTGGGCGGCAGCTGGAGGCAGGAAGATGGTCCCTGCTCTCCGTTCTTTCCGAGGCCCCCTCCCTCCCATTCTCGTCCTTGCTCTGCAGCGGTGCTGGGGGTGTGCAGCAGAAGGACTTCGCTGCTTTCCTGGTGTCTGCCGGGCTCATCAGTCTCTCTGGCTTCTTTTGCAGGTGGAAATAAAGGCTGGTGAAGGAGCCGGGCCGTGGGGACAAGGGGCTGCTGTCAAGGTACCTTGTGCGCGCGCGCATGTGTGTGTGTGTGTGTGCGCGTGTGTGGTGGGGGTGAAGTGTTTGACTGGATTGGATAAAAATAAAGGGTCTCCTCTGGTGATCCCTTAATCTCCCACTGTGTGTGTAGCAGCAGCCGAGGGGGAGGGGTGGCGGGGGTGTGGGCGACCAATGAATTCTCAGGCCTGTGTGGGTTTTGTTTGGATTCTTTTTGCTTTCTCAGCTGGATGGTTTGGGTTCAGTTGGGATTGGGTTTGTTGAACTGTGTGTGTGTTGTGTGTCTGTGTGTGTATGTGTGTGTGTGTGTGTTTAAGACATGCAACCCACTCCCCACTCTTGCCTCTGGAAATCTCTAGAGAATGTCCCTGGTGCTGTTGGTTTGCGTCCAACCTGCAGAAATCCCGGGGCGCCGGGGTGGGGGGGAAGTGTAAGGGGGGAGGGGGGGTTGTGCTCCTGAGTCTGAAGCTGATAGGGTGTCATTAGTCATGCTGCTGTCACCATGGAGATGGCTGGAGAGGAGAGGAGGTGGTGGGGGTGAGGATATTTTGGGTAGGGTGGGGGCTGATGCAACATCATGACTGGGAATCCGGCGGGCGGCTGTTGTTACTCTGTGCGGCTGGGTGTCTGGGGGACTGGGAAGGGAATGTTACCAGGTGCGTGGGCAGCAGAGAAGGGGGCACTGTGATCGTCTGAGAGCTGAGACTGGGGTATTTGGGGCAGGGCAGGGCAGAATCTGTCGGGGTATCGGCCATTGCTGGGGAATACAGATGTTCCTCTCGCGTCGGCAAGGACCGGGATCGGTAGGTTTCCTTGAGCTTTGCCCCTCTTTTCAGGGCTGGGGACCCACCGAGTGTTTGGGATTACTCAGCAGTATCCTCTGCTGGCCCCGGGTGGAGAAAACAGAGCAGGAGGCAGCTTCGTGTGCCTGCCTCTCAAGTTGCTGGACAGAGGGGCTGGGGAAGGAGTGTGAGGACTGTCGGGCAGGGGCAGAATGCGGGGAGGGAGCCCGCCCCTGCGCCTGCCTCAGCCCTTCTTTCCTCTTTGGCCCACGGAGCCTGTGGGAATCAGGTTGCTTGGGTAGCAGGTGGGCAAGCTGCTTGAGTCCCCAGACGCTCTTAGACTTTGGTCCCTGGAAATCCTCCTCCCGCTTCCTGGGAAAGCTGTGGGAAGCTCTGTGGAGGTGCTGGAAGTGGCACCCTGCCGCCTCACTGCCTGGGTGGGGACGCCGCTAGGGAGGGGCTCTGCTTCCCCACGTGGGATGGGGGCTCCAGGGCGAGGCGGCTGCTGGGTGGATTGGGAGCCAGGGTGGTTCCCTGGCCTCCTCCCAAGGAACTTGAGGCAAGGAAGTGATTGGGGGGGAGGGCATGGATTTTGCTCCTGAAGCCGTATTCTGGGGGAAGAAGAAGAATGGGTGGGGGGGTGGGCTTAGCTCCTGTGGGGAGTTGGGCATGCCTCCGTGGGGCTGGGAGTGGTGGGTGGCCCCCAAGGCAAGCAGGGGGTGGTTGATATTGGCCGTGCTGTGGGTGCAGAGGAGAGATCTGTGAGCTCACTCGTTCACTTCTCCAGAGCAGAACCCCCGGTTCCACCTCCACTTCCTTCCCTGGCCTCCCACTGCTGACTGGGGGAGCTGTAATCACTGTGCGTGCTGTTGAGGGCTGTGGGCGCTGAGATCATGTGGTGCACCTGTTCTGCCCCCCACCCTGGGGAAAGCAGGACAAGGAGATGAGGACAGATGGGCTCAGGGAGGAGGCAGCTCCCTCCCTCCTCTGTGTCTCCGGCCTTGTCAGCCAGAGCTTCCCTCTGTGCTGGAGGAAGGACTGCTGGCAGGTTTGTTTACTCCCCAATGCACCCCCCTCCTGCCTAGCCATGGTTTCTCTTCTGTTCTTTCCAAGTATGTTCTCCATTTCTCCCTGTCTGCATTCTGCTGGCCCCGCAGTGCTTCTGGAAGCTCTCAGCTTCATACCTCAACCTTTGGTAGTGTGGGCATGTGGCAGAGGCTCCTTGAAAAAGCAGAGGAAGCCTTCCAAACACATCTTCCTCCTTCCCCCTTCTCCGCGTAGAGCCCGAGCTGGCTGTGTTTTTGAAGTTCTGAGACTGTGTCTGTGCTTGTTTTTATTGTTGAGTTGTCTGTCTGAGAATCTTAGCCTCCTCTTGGCCCGGCTTGGGCATTGCCAACAAGCACCAGGATACAACCCCCCCCACCCCCCACCCCCGTTCCTGGTGCTACCTTTCCCTCACATGGAGTTCCTTTAGGTGGCCAGTCAGGTGCTGTGTCCCACATACCCGATCAGGCAGTGTGACCAGATCCTCTTCCCTCAGCAGGTCTTGATGTAGGAAGATGTGTTTGGTGCGTGAGCTCATTCTGAGATCAGGCCAAGACTGGGACACGGGACAAGGGGGCATCACTTGTCATAGTGTGTGTTCCCACAGGATGGGTGCAAGATGGATAAAGCTCATGGGTGAGTGATGTGCAGCAAGCAGGAGGGATCGGCTCGCTGCCGTGTGCAGAGTCTAGCCAGAGTTTCAGGCATATCCATGAGGTAGGGTTTGCGTAATGCCTAGCAGGGGCACAGAGCTGAGCTTGCCAAACGCAGTTAGTTTGTCGTTGTACTGGCTGGTGTGTTATGTGTCTACCCATGATATCCCGAGGAACATGCCATAGCACACACTGTTGCCACCGCCTCCTTCTTGGCAGCCTGGACAGGAGTGAGTGCCCAGTGCCGAGAGCTCCAGGCCACCCCTGCTTTCGGGCTCCCACGCTGCTCCCACGCTCAGCCCCATGGGAATCCTTGACTGGCTGAGGATGTCTGGAAACTATTTTGGGACCGTGCCCGGGATCTCTGCCTCCTGTCTCTCCTCTGGACCACTGCAGAAATGCCCCCTTTGTCAAGGATCTGTGGTCCACACACCGTGGGTGACTCCTAGTTCTTTCTTGCCTGCTCTTCCTACTCTCCAGCCCCTTTGTGGGGTCTGGCAGAAACTTTTTCTCTGAGGTGAGTTTTCAGGCAGCAGTGAACTTGGGGAGATAAGGGCTCAGGTGAGCGGGTCAGGCTAGAGCAGGAAGGGAACCAAACACAGAGTTGCCTTTGGGAATGCCCCCATGCCTGATAAGGATTGCATTTAGAGTCCCAGAGCTCAGCCCCACCTCCTTAGAGACCCCAGCCACATTTGAACCATTGAGAGGACACTGCAGGATAGATGCGTTAGCGGCAGGGAGAGCCTTCCTGCCTGCCACAGTGAGGGGCCCCAGGAGCTGCCCACAGGGATCGTGGTGAGGGCTCCGGTGTCCCACTTGCTGGGTTTGCTGAGGGGGTTCTGGGCTCTGGGCTCCCTCCAGATGCTAGAAATGGGCTTTGTGGTCCTGCCAAGTCCCTTCCCATACCCTTGAGGCTGTAGCAGGGGGTTTGGCTCCTTGGGAGTGGGGGCAGGGAGCATGGGGAGAGGCTTTGTTTTGGCTCAGCTTCCAAGTCTCCCAGCTCTCTTTCCCACCCTGACCTCTTGGGCTTTTGGCCTCATTTCCTCTCACACTCGTGCATCTGGCAGTCAGCTGAGGACTCCCCCTTGTTCCCAGCATGTGTGCAGCTTCTGAGAAGGAGGTGGCTTCCTTAGGGGTTAGTTTAGGAAATAGGGGACAGGAATGTCTCAGACGGTGAAAATCTGTTGAGTATTGTGCTATCTGGGACTGGGATCCTACTCATTTTATCTCCCTTTCCGCCCCCTCCCCTTTATCTTTCAACATTTATGAGCATTTACCGTGTTCCAGGTACAGTAGCAGATCCTGAAAAATAAGTCCTTATTTGCTCTTCACAGTACCACTGGACCCAAGAGACATTGACAATATTACCAAAAATCCTAACTCAGAGTGAGAAAACCAGCACTGGCAAGTTTTGTTTTTTATGCAGTGAAAGCGTTTGATCTTTCGGTTTAGGGCTGTGAACTTGCACGTGCCCCCCCCCCCCCCCCACCAAACCCTTGGCCCCCAGCTGTGCCTAGCTCCTAGCTCTTTATGTTTGCTTTCATCACTGGCTCAGTGGACCTCCAGGGACTTTGCAGGAAGAATCCATATGCCAGCCTTGTTTTGAGTAAGTCAGTGTTTCTGGAAGCTGGTGCTTGCAGATTAGGGTAATGGGGTCAGGAATGAAATGAAAGAGGTGGGAAGACAGCTTAGTTTCGAAAGGAAAGCACTGGTCATAGATGTGCTGTGTCTGAGATTCAGGTAAAGCGGGACAGAAATACTGTGGGCATTCCACCTTGAATCCCGAATTGCCTTCCACTCAGTGGGAGTGTGTGGGTCCTGCAGCCCTTCCTGCCAGGGGGGTTCCCATGGAGACCACCAGCTGAAAGGAGGAAGCTGGGAAGGGCAATTGTCTGTTCTCCTCTCTGTTCCCCGCTCTTCTCCTATGTGGTAGGCGTGGGGACGCTTCCTGTTACTGGACTTCAGTCATCTTTGTGAAATGAAGGGGTTACCCAAAGTTAGTTTTTCTCCAACTAAAGGTGGCAAAGTGACAGTTTTTTTCTTCATTACCAAGATGTTGCAGATGGAAACATAGCCCAGCTTTGTTTGTGCCAAGGAGTTTGCGCATTGTGGTGGACATGGCTCCCCTTGGGAGTTCAGCACCATCCAGACCGGTCCGGGAGCTCCTCTGGGTGAGGTGTGTCCGCGAGCACGCTCTGGCTTGTCACGGCAGGTGCACATAGCTGCGATGGTTTTACAAGTCGTGGGGGACTGGTGAGCCACAGCTTGCGGGCCAGGTCTTGGACTGCATTACTTTTGAACTTTGCTCCTGGGAGAGCAGAGGGTTCTCTGTTTTGACCCCCTCTCCCCCGCCCTTTTCTGGACAGGACCTCTTCTCTCTTCTGTACTGTCCTTCTGGAGGACACGTGGAAGAGTAGAGATCTTGCTATCACAGAGATTCTTTCCCAGTACCTCCAAAGATTTACCCGCCTCTCGGCTTCTGTCGATAAGGATGCCTCCTGTTTGCCCTTACTTTTCTGCGAGTCTCAGATTCTGACGGAGAGGAGGAGAACCTGAAGGGGCAGGAGTGTGTGTGTGTGTGTGTGTGTGTGTGTGTGTGTGTGTGTGTGTTTACTGTGTGCTTTAGAAGACGGGAACAGTTACGGAGAGGCCAGGTCTCGTATAGATGCCGGAGTGGACCTGGACCCTGTAGGACACTAAAGCCCCATGGCGTCATTCAGGGCACCTTGACTTTCAAGCTTTTCCGCTTTGGCGGCTCTCGTTCCTTTAGAGGTATAGCTCTTTTCGTCTTGGGGCTGATCACAAACTCTGCGCTGGTTTCTGTAAGGACAGACGTCCTAATATTTTTGATTGCTAAAGTTTGGACATTTTCTTCCTCCTTTATCCCACTTTCCCCTCTACACACTCTGCAAAGCTTGTTGTTTTTTTCTGCTGAGGATCTTTGGTGTTTTCATTTAGGATGCTAAAGACTAGGCAAAAAAAAGAAAAATAGCCATTTTCTACTACCCCAGCTCCCTTATCCTAGAGGAGAGTGGGGTAGGGACTAAGGCACAGATGACATTGTTCTGCCACAGAAATATTCCTTAAGAGGCAGACATCCCAAGGACAGTAAGATTAGGGTCTGAGCAAATCCTGGTTACTTCTGTGGCCTGGAACTCTTGTGCCCTTGGTGCTTAAGTAATTGGATTTCTCAACCCCGCCTCCAAGCATTTTTCACATGTAATCCTAACCTCTTGGGCTTTGCAAGGGAAACAAAGACATTGAAAGGGTTTGCAACTTGTCCCTGACAGTGAGCTCCTAAACTCCCTGCCCTATTGACTGAGTTTTCCTGCTCTGCCCCTTCTGCAGCACGCACCCACGTCCCCCCCCCCCCCCCCCCCCCCCCCCCCGCCCCCCAGTCTGCTCTCTTAGCCTGTGGGCCTTGGTTCCCAGCCCTGCTACACAGATGGAGTTTACTGAAGGAGCGATTTCTGCCCGTCTGTCGTCCTGTACCTTAGGAAGTTTCCATCCCTGATTCCCGCTGGCTCCTCTGCATAAGTGAAGGAACTAGGGAAACCAGTAACTCCAGCAGAGGCAGAAACAGACCCTGGAAGGGGTCTGGGCTGACAATCCTGTCTGCATCCCCAGACAGATTCTCTCTCCACCACCTTCTCCCTTGAGAGTGGGCCAAGGCCCAAGCCGCCTGGGCCAAGTCATTTCTCTACTGACTTGAACAAGTTCACGCTGGGTGCAGGGAGTACCGTCTGACCCCAGGCTCTGCTGGACCCAGGGTGGAGGGCTGCCTTCCCAAGGGGGACCATTGTTGCCCTCCACCCTGAGCTGTGCAGAGGGCACACAGAAATGGATTTGCTGTGGGTTGGGGCAGGCTGTGCCCCAGAGATGCCCATTCTGTTTTTCCTGGTGCAACACCTCCCTGTCTCTTCTCCTGCTGTGTTCTCCGTCCTAGAACACTGTTCATGGCTTCAGTCCATCCCCACTCTCACCCCTTGTGCTTTGAGCCCAGCCCTAAGTTCTGGGCTGAGCAGAGGGGGCCTTTGAGGGGACTGCTTTGTGGGCTATAAGCCAGGGACAACTCCTGTCAGTCATCTAGGTGCTTATAAGATGCTGTGGGGCTGCTGGGCCATGACAGCTACTGTTTGGGTCAGACCTGTGGCTTCCTCTCTCACACATTTAGTCAGAGTGGTTGCAAGATGAGGGTGGTATGGGGGTCCCAGAGATGAGTTCTGGAGACTCTGGGCAGGTGGTCTGTGTGACATCCCTTCTACACTGGCCCTGCCCCTTGTCCCTGAACCAGGTCCTGTGTGATGGTTGAGCTATACACTGACCTCTGCCCCGTGGCCTTTCTTCTCGCTGTTATTTTTCCTTGGTTTCCTGTTTTCCAGCTGTGGGTTCCCGGTGGTGTCATTTGGACCCTGGGTAGTAGTTAGGGCTTAGCTCTGGGGTTGTGTGGTTGGAGTGGTACATGTCTTGGGGCTGGACTGGCAAGTGGTCCAGAGCATTCTGAACACCTGGCTGGAAGCCAGAGCCCAGGGCTCTGTGTCCAGCTCTTGGGAAGCTCCCCCCAACCCAGCCTTCCAGAGGATGCCTCCTTTATGCGGGGGCATGGTATCCCCCTGTCTCTGCCTGAGGTCTGGGGGTCGTGAGACGTGGAGGAGGGCCTGGGAGGGTGCCAGGGCACTTGGGCCCTAAATGCTAGCTCCCACCCCCACAGCCTCTGCCTGGACGAGCAGGGAGCATGCTTAAGCTTGCTCAGGAGAGCGCCTGGGGGCTAGTCCCTCCGGTTCAGCTAGTTCAGTTCAGCTAGTTCAGTGGTTCTCCGTGCCACTGCATCCTGGAATCATCTGGGGAGCTTGTAAAAAAGAAAATATCAGTGCCGGGGCCCCAGGCCCTGAGAAGCTGATGTAATTAGTCTGGAGTAGAGCCTGGGTGCCAGCATTTCTCAGGACTCCTCAGGGGTTTCAGACGTGTGCTTAGGGGCGGAGAGCCACTGGCCTTCATCTGGTTTGGCTTTCCTGTGTCTCCCTGACTGCCCCAGAATTTTTTTCTTGTCCATTGATAATTTTAGTAGTAATCAATAAAGAGTCTGGAAAAATGAAGACAGCAAGACATATCAGGCAAAATACTGGATTGAATGTTCTGTTCCATGAAACTTGCCCATGAGTTCATATTTATCAAAACCAGAATTTAAGAGGGAAGCCCTGTGGCAGAGGACAGAAACTGAGTTCTTCTCTGATTAAAGAAAAAAAATACTTTATTGAGGTACAGCATACACACAAAAGGGTACATACTGTGTGCAGCTGGGTGAGTTTTCACAGAGCAAACACACCTGCATAACAAGCCCCTGGCTCAAGAAATGAGTGCTCTCACCCCATTCCCATCATCCAGGCTTTCTGTGTCATTTGCACAAAGTCAGGTCAGGCGCCGGGGTACGGCACTGTGTGCTGGCTGCGGGCCCGGAGGGCTTCGTCTCGTCCTCTGCGCTCTGCGCCTGCGGCGTGGGTGTGCCTGAAACTGGTGGGTTTCACCACGACGGGAGCCCCAGCGGCCCGCAAGCCCCTCCCCTCAGTAGCCAGCCCCCCCCCCCCCCACCTGTCGTTCCTCAGCCACCTTCTCTGGGAGCCTTGCCCAGGCCTCTATCTTGGCTGAATCCAGAACTTTTCCCTCTTTTTTTTTTTTTTTTTCTTTTTTTGCTTTTCAGTCTCTTTTTATATTTTACAGATAATACACGTTTGTTGGAAAAAATGAGAAAATAAAAATAGAGGGGAGGAATTTGCCCGTAATTTCACAACCTGATTAACCACTGTTCACTAGTATTCCCCAGACTTGACTCTGTGCACTTGAATAACGTGGATTTGAACTGTGTGGGTCCACTGACACATGGACTTTTTGGGTTTTTTTTTCAGTAAATATACTATGGTACTGTCCATGTGTTTTCCTTATGATTTTTTTTAAAGATTTTATTTATTTATTTGACAGAAATCACAAGTAGGCAGAGAAGCAGGCAGAGAGAGAGAGGAAGGGACACAGGCTCCCCACCGAGCAGAGAGCCCGATTCGGGGCTCGATCCCAGGACCCTGGGATCATGACCTGAGCCGAAGGCAGAGGCTTTAGCCCACTGAGCCACCCAGGTGCCCCTCCTTAGGATTTTCTTAACATTTCCTCAGCGTTCTTGTAAGAATACAATAGATCATACATAAAACGTCAAATATATGGTCATCAGCTGTTTATGTTATGGTAGGGCTTCCTGCCCTCAGTAGGCTCTCTGCAGTTCACTTTTTGGGGAGTCAGAAGCTATATGCAGATTTTCAGCTGCATGGGGGTCAATGCCCCTAACTTCAAGTTGTTCCAGAGTGAACTCCTCATTTTCTGTTGTTTATAAAAATGGAGTCATGCTTTGTTACAGCCTGCTTTATCCTGCATATTACTAGCTGTAGTGTTGCTTACTGATCACTCCCCATGTGTGTGGTGTGTGGAGCCAAGTTTTCATGGTTCTTGTGACAACTTGGGGGCAGGTGGTAGTAGCCCCACCTTTCGGATAAGAAAACAGATTCAGGGGCACCTGGGCGGCTCAGTGGGTTAAAGCCTCTGCCTTCGGCTCAGGTCATGATCCCGGGGTCCTGGGTTCATGATCCCTGGGTCCTGGGATAGAGCCCCGCGTCGGGCTCTCTTACCGGCGGGGAGCCTGCTTCCTCCTCTCTCTCAGCCTGCCTCTCTGCCTTCTTGTGATCCTCTCTGTCAAATAAATAAATAAAATTTTTAAAAACAAAAACAAAAACAGATTCAGGCCAGTAGTGTGAGCAAGGGCTGCTGTTTCTCCAGGAGGTGGAGCTGACTTCAGAGCCAATCCCCTTGTCTGTAGACTACCACCTCTCTCCTAGGACTATTCTTCCATGTTAAATTCATTTGACAAATATTTAGTGAGCAGAGGCCATTGTTCTTCTTAGTGATTCCCGCCCCCCCTTCACTCTAATATGAATGTTGCTAGTGTTTTACCCAAAGCATGGTATTGCTGATTGTTTGAGGTCTTTATGTCATGTTAGGGAATTTGCCTCTTGCTCCATTTTATTAAGGAGTTTTTCCCTATTAACAGTGGATGCCTCATTTTGTCACATCTGTTTAACGTGGTTTGAAGGTGAAATATTTCTCCTCTGTTAATAGGATGAATTGTGTTTTAGCAGAAATCATGCAGAAAGTAGTAAACATGAAACTACTGAAACCACTGTGATGTCTTGCGTTGTTAATTTTTAAAAATAAATATGCTTTTTAAAAAAATTTTATAATTTATTCTTTTACTTTTTTAGTTTTTATTAACATATAATGTATTATTAGCCCCAAGGGTATAGGTCTGTGAATCGTCAGGCTTACATACTTCCCAGCACTCACCATAGCACATAGCCTCCTCCGTTAATGCATCTCTTAGTGTTGCACTATCTTTATATTCCTTGATATTCCATATTTGGTATTGGGGTATTTTTTTTTTTTTTTTTTTTAGCATGCTGTTTGATTTATCAGCATGGGAGTTTTGCATTTATTTTTGTGAAGGAGATTGACCTATAATTTCTGTGGCTGTTGTTACAAAACATTTACTTTGTGTTTTCTCTGAAAGTGATCTCTTTTCAAATTTAATAGAATCATGGGTATATAGTTATTGCCCTTCAGTTCCCTCAGTAGCTGTGATTTCTTTTCACTTTGTTAATTTCCAACATCATACATTAATTTCTTTTTTTATGTAACTTAAAAGCACATGGATTTGTTAGTTGTGCTTTCTGTTTTGTTTCCTTCCTTTCTTTCTCTCCTTCTTTCTTTCAGTAGGCTCCATGCCCATCGTGGGGCTTGAACTCACAACCCTGAGATCAAAAGTCACATGCTCTATACTGACTGAGCCAGGCAGGCACCCCAGCTTTCTGTCTTCTAAACCATGAATTTCTGCTTCAGTCTTTATTGGCTTCTTTTCCTCAGGTTTATTTGGTATGTGCTTTTTCTAGATTCTCCATTGGATCTGTAATATGCTCTATTTTTTTTTTTCTACTTTTTTTTTTTTTTTGTCACAGACACATTTAAAAATATGACTTTTTCTTAAAGTTCTACTGTGGCCTCTTTTACAGGTTTTGCTATTTCATGTCTGCTAGTGCTCTTGGGGAGATGCTGATGGCATAGCCAATGTGAGAAGACCAAGTCCTGATGCATCCTGGCTCACTTTGCTCCCAAAAAGGGAGAATCACTGGCTGTGGATCAATGGCAAGGCCAGAGAATGAGCTTGATTACTTTTAGGGGCTTTGTCTCCAAACCGCCGGGCAGGGACCTAGTAACAGCTTAGAAGCTTAGCAGCTTAGCAGCCAGAACTGTGGGAGAAAAAAAAAAATTTTAACCTATACAAAATCAGTTTGAAACTGATTGAAACTGAAAATTGCACTTTCTCTCCATCTTGGTGTAATCTCTATTGTCAATTTATACATATCTTGCAGACTTTATTTTTATTTATTTATTTAAAAGATTTTATTTATTTGACAGAGAGAGATCACAAGTAGGCAGAGAGGCAGGCAGAGAGAGAGGAGGAAGCAGGCACCCTGCTGAGCAGAGAGCCCGATGTGGGACTCGATCCTAGGACCCTGAGATCATGACCTGAGCTGAAGGCAGCGGCTTAACCCACTGAGCCACCCAGGCGCCCCTCTTGCAGACTTTAAAATGAGTAGGTGAACTCACTACTTTTCCTGCAGTAATGTGTTTGTACCATCCTTTATATTTTGGTGTTCTTTTATTTGCTCGTTAATACGTTGAGGGTATCTTTGCATGTCAGCACATCTATCTTAGTCTTATAAAG
Organism: Mustela nigripes; assembly: GCF_022355385.1. Classification (NCBI taxonomy): domain Eukaryota; kingdom Metazoa; phylum Chordata; class Mammalia; order Carnivora; family Mustelidae; genus Mustela; species Mustela nigripes. The sequence continues at coordinate 50,169,886 of NC_081563.1, read as the reverse complement.
GCTGTAGAGTCTTGCATTTTATTTTATTTTTTTTTGTCTTGCATCTTATAGAGTTATTGTAATTAAACTGATTCCCATTGATGGACTTGTACAGTTCCAGTTTTTTGTAATTACAAATATGGTAATTGACACATATATACATACATTTTTTGGCTATTTGTTCAAGATTTATTTTTGCGTATGATTAGATAGGGATTGGATTTTTCCCGAATAGAAAGCCAGTCTGTTTATTGATTATTTATAGTTTCCCAAATGGTTTATAATTCTACCTTAAGCATTTTATAAATACATATTCGTGGGCATTCTAGAGCCTCTCTTCAGTTCCATTGAATTATTTGTCTGATTCTATGTCGGTATTTTATTTTATTTTTTAATATTTTATTTATTTGAGAGAGAGCATGTGCTCGAGCACGAGCTGTGGGGAGGGACAGAGAGAGAAGCAGGCTCCTGATGAGTAGGGAGCCTTACATGGGGCTTGATCCCAGGACTCTGGGATCATGACCTGAGCTGAAGGCAGACGCTTAACTGAGCGAGCCACCCAGGCGCCTCAGTATTTTATTGTTTTAATTACAGCAGTTTTTATATAACAGTTGAGTTAAACAAACAAACAAACAAACAAAAAACAAAAAAAAAAACAAACCCAGAACTCATTTTTTCCACTTTTTTTTTTTTTTTTGGCTTTTCTTCTGTATTTCCTTTTCTAAATAAGCTTATAAACAACTTGTCAGATTCTGTGAAAAATGTTGTGATTTCTCAATTGGAATTACATGGAACTTACAGATTATTTAGGGGAGAAAGGAATGCTTTACAATGAGTCTTCCTATCCAGGAAATGGAAAGTATATCGGTCTCTTCTAGTCTTCTTTGTATGTCCACCAGAGTTTGAAAGTTTTGGCTCTGACACATTTCTCAATAGATTCAGATCTAAGATGTTGTAGGTCATTACTGCAGTGAGTGGGATCTTTTTCTGTTACACTTCTTTAAAAGTTTCATTTATTTAAGTAATCTCGACACCCAGCATGGGGCTCGAACTCACAGCCCCCAAGATCAAGAGTCATGTGCTCCTCTGACTGAGCCAGCCAGGCACTCCTGTGTTATACTTTTTAACCTGTTTCTGCAGGTATATTGGAAAAGTTCTGGGCTTTGTCCCTGCAGCTGTGCTGCCTGTCTCCAGTGCTCCCACTGCCTGGGCCCCAGCACCCATCCTTCCCTCATTGCCTCACAGGAAGTCTGTACTTCCCTAGGAGTACTTTAGGGCCTGGGATGACTTCCTGTGGTGAGGTGCTCGCTCCTCTCCCTCAATTCCATTTCCCAGGAGTTGGCACAAGGCCTGGCATGCAGTAAGTCCTTTTAATAAATGCTGTAGAATCAAATTGATGGGAGAGACAATGAGCTTCACCTCCTCAAAGTGTGACAGCCTAGGCCAGTCTGAGGAGCAGAATCTAACGCAGGCTTGGCTGCGAGCCTGGAGGCTGCGAGCCGGATAATAGATGGGGCACCGGCCTGTTCCCCCAACGTAGAAAGAAGGTCCTAGGCTGTTTTCCCACAGATATGCATCAGGGAGAAGCCTGTGAACCCACACCTTGTAATTACCTGGGGACTAACAGCCCACTTATCATTAACTCTCATTAGTACTAACTACTAGGAGGGGGAGCTGCCTTCTCAGTTCCCAGACACCTGAAGGAAGCCTAAAACACAAACTTACCTGCAGCTGCTCTGTGGGGATGAGGGTTCGTGGAAGCTGGAAGTAGAAATTGGCTCCACTTCTGTGTGTCCGGTCTCCTTTCTTGAGGCAGCATCTTTGTTGGTTGTCTGGCTCTTCAGAGTCCAAGACTCCCGCAAGTGTGTTCTAGATAGAGCCTGTCAACGTGCTAATCTTCCTCGTTGTGTTTGCCTTTTATTTTTATTTATTTATTTTCTAAGTAGGTTCCACGCCCAGCGTGGAGCCCAGCTGGGGGCTTGAGCTCATGACCCTGAGATCAAGGCCTGAGCTGAGATCGAGAGTTGGTCCTTTACCCGATTGAGCCACCCAGGCGCCCTGCACTTTAAACTTATAATTGGGGAATGGGAGGCACTAGTTCTCCGTGGAGCTGCCCAGTGCCAGCCCCTCTGTCCTGCCCCGCCCCCGGCCCCTCGCCTCATAACTGCACGTTCCCGGTCTCTGCTGCCCCAAGAACTACATTGGAAAGGGAGCTGTCTACCTGCCTAGGAAGGTTGCGTCTGCTGGGAGCCATGAACAAGGGACCCCCCTACTTCCCTGGGAACCATGGGAACCCCTGTTGCTGTTAAGTAGGGGCCAGATTCCTGTCTCTTGCCCTCCCTAAAAAGAAGGTGGGGAGAGGGGTCAACTTGGCTTGAAAAGAGAAAAGTGAAAAAGAAACACCAGTTAGATGTGGGCTGCCTCCCTGTTGCCAGAAGGGTCGTCACATGTCGGGTTCCTTGTGTCACCAGGTTGCATCTGCAGAAGCAGTGAGCAGTTCTCATCTAGCTGGTGGTCTCTGTTCCTCCTCCCCTTTCATGTTCAGGTGGCGTAGCAGACCGAGCCCTTTCTCTGGCTTCTCTGCTGGTTTTTTAAAGTTCTCCAGGAAACCTTGGAATCAAGGGGGTAACCACAAGGTCGAGGAGGGAGGGGAAGCTCTGTTCCAGGGCTGAAGGAGGTCCCCGTGGGGGCCGCCAGCACCAGGCCAAGTCCTCGGGCCCCTCGTGGCAGCTGCGCTGCATCTCTGCCGGCCAGGGAGGAGCTGTCTTCTCAGGGCGCCACACAGAAACCATGGCAGATGGACCTCTGTGAACCCGAAGATCTGTTCCAAGTGCGTTCTCCAGGAGCAGAGTGCTTTCTGGCAGGGAGGCTAAGACACAGGGCTGTGCTGGACTTCAGCTCACCTGTTGGGAGAAAACCTTTTTCTACCCCTGCCTTCCACCCACCTGTTGCCCTCTTTCAGCAGCAGGAGCCCTGGTCAACCCTGCACAGAGTAGGGGGTGGGTGGAAAGAGACCGCTGTCCCCCTGCCAACCTGTAAGACCCTCAGTTCACCCAATTTCTAAACCAGGCAAGACTTCCCTTTTTCTATACTTACCCTCACTCCCATAGGGTTATCGGCCAGGCGGGGGGCTTCTCTAAAGATAGGGGACCATCTGGTTCCATATCACTTCCGTGGACACACAGGGTTGATCACTGAGGGTAGGACCTGGAGGTCCACATCTGCAGCTGGCTTCCTCTGGGTGATTCCTGTGCGCACTGGAGTGCTGCAGGCTGCAGAGTAGGTTAAAAGGGCTCTGTTTATCTGGGTTTGGTACTTGATGAGGACAGAAAGGACGTGTCTTTAAGACTGTGATTTGTGTGGAAAGGAAATGTGTGAGGATTTAAGAAAATCCAAGAGAGACTAAGTGTCAAAGCTGTTAAATTACAAATCAGGTCAAACCAAGAAATAGTTAAGATCTTCTTGGTTGTTGTCTGTTACAAAGATTGTTAAATTTATCGCAGTAAAACTAGGAGGTTCACATAAGCACATAAAATAAAGCATCTGTAATTTCACCACTTAGAATTCCTGTTAATATTTGGGTCTTTCTAGAACAAGAATATATATATATATGTAAATATATATATATATATGTAAATATATATATTTTTTATTTTAAATGCCTATTGATTTTCCCGATTGTCAACAAAATAATACATATTTATTATAAAGTCTTTATTTTTTAATTGGCATAAAAATGGGCATAACATTTGATTCTCAGATCTCTTATTGCTCTGTTTAGTTGGGTCTCTGGACTACTATGTGAATATATTTTTATTTCCTTTGCCTCTTTGTGTGTGTGTTTCTTTATGAATTAGTAAGAGTTTCATTTATTAGTGGTATTCTCTCAGACCTTGATAAATATTACAAATTTCTTTTAATTTTTTTTTTAAGATTTTATTTATTTATTTGACAGAGAGAGATCACAAATAGGCAGAGAGGCAGGCAGAGAGAGAGGAGGAAGCAGGCTCCCTGCTGAGCAGAGAGCCCGATGTGGGACTCGATCCCAGGACCCTGAGATCATGACCTGAGCCGAAGGCAGCGGCTTAACCCACTGAGCCACCCAGGCGTCCACAAATTTCTTTTAATTTTTTAATGTTTTATTTTGCTACATTTTTTTGGTGCGTGGTTATAGGATCAAATCTCCCTCCAGCTGTACATAAGTTCATTTCTTTGGGTTGTGCTAGACAGAACAGGCGCTGCTTTTACAAATTTTAAAGGGTACTGAAGCAGACTGGGCAGAGAGATATAGGATAGACCAGTGCTTCTCATATTTTAATATTCATCCACATCATCTGCGAACCTCTTTATGATGCATTTTCTGATTCATCAGGTCTGTCTGGGGTGGGGCCTGAGATTCTGCATTTCTCACATGCTCACAGGTGATGCTGCTTCTGTTTATGAGACCAGACTTTAAATAGCAAGGGCCCAGAAGTTTCTAACCCTGGCTGATCACAGAAGTACTTGAACACTTTGGAACACAGAATTCTCTGAGCCTTACCCCAGAAATGTCAGGCTGTGGGACTGAGTCCCAGGTTGGCCACATGTGGCTAGGTGACTTGGAGACACTGCTTGAGCCCCTCTGAGCCCTTGGATTCCTTGTCTGTGAGAGAGTGTACTTACCTTATAGGGATCTGGGAGAATTAAATGAAAGAATAAAACAAATCATTTTTATGACCTAGAAAAATAATGTAATAACTTTTGGTCCTGGTGCCCTTTTTTGGGAGAGGGTTGTTCTCTGATATGTTTCTACTTGTCCGGTGATTGATAGTTTTAATATTTCTACCTCTTCCTAGAAAATCTTCCTTTCATTAATATTTTCAAAGTTTTTAGTAATGCACTTCATACCTTATTCACTGATAATAGTTACATTCCTGTTCACATTTCTAATATTGTTTATGTTTTTCTTTTTCAAATGATTCAGCCTTGCCAGAAGTTTCTTTATTCCATTGGTCTTTTGGAGAGCCATCTCTTAGATTCCATTTATAAATACTACTACATTTTGTTTTCTAATCAGTTATTTCTGTCTTTATGGATTCCTTTTTCCTACATTTTTATTTACTTTTTATTATTTTTTTTTAAGTTTTATTTAAGTCTTCTCTACACCCCACATGGGGCTTGAACTCACGACCCCAATGTCAAGAGTTGCATGCTCCTCCGGCTGAGCCAGCCAGGGGCTCCTTTCCTACGTTTTTAAAGGATTCTATTTTCTATCTTCTTGGATGGAGCCTTAATTTATTTTTCTTCATGTTTCATAAAAAGTATTTATAGAAGCAGCTTTAGAAGAAATAGAAGAACTTTTCCTCTGTGAATAGCTATTATTTTCATGGACATTATCTTCAGATCTATAAGTGTGACTTTTTTCCCCAGAAATAGCTCTTATTTTTATACTCAAATCAGTTTACATATTAATGATATTTAAAATACATCCTTGCCATGACACAAACAAGTAGCACACATAAATTAGAAATAAATATAGTTGTGATTTGGTTTCTTTTTTCTCCGTTGATCCTAGAGTTATTTAGGAGACTGACCAGGATTTCCAGATGTCGTGTTCCATGGTCAGAGATGTCTGAAGGCTGCCCTCCCAGGGTCATACTGCGTGTCCAGGCTGTGTTCCGTGTTGTGGGCTGCGTGTTCTGGTGGAGTTAGTGCATGCATGCTGGCTGAAGCTTCTGGTTACTTCTGGTTAGCCTCTGGGGTGTGCACCAGAGGAACCGTCTGTGCCCCGTGCATGTGGAGGGAAGGGGTCTCTGGAGGAGAACAAGGTGGTCTGTTTTCCAAAGCTTTCTGCTTCTCCTGACAGCCTTCTGGGCATTTACTTGCTTTCTGCACTGAGGCTCTTGTCAGGTATCTAGAGTGGTGTCTGGGGCTCACCATCCCTTGCTGTTCGGAAGCTGGAGTCTGGGTGGAGGGAGGACTTGAGTCAGAGACCCTGAGTTCCAGAGCCCTCCTGGTGCTATCAAGGAGCTGTCCTCTTCCTGTTTCCTAAAATGTGAAGAATGTTACCTTCTTACAGAGACTAGGAGAGTCTTATCAATCATCTAATAACATGGGGCGCCTGGGTGGCTCAGTGGGTTAAAGCCTCTGCCTTCGGCTTGGGTCATGATTCCAGGGTCCAGGGATCAAGCCCCGCATCAGGCTGTCTGCTTGGCAGGGATCTTGTGATCAGTCTGTCAAATAAAATAAAATCTTAAAAAAAAGAATCATCTAATAACGTAATTCTTTTAAAAAGTATTTTATTTTTGGCGTACTTTCAGAGTTTCAGAAAAGTTGCAAGACTAGTACAAGGAATTCTCTTCACTCATTTTCCAAATGTTAACATTTTACTACATGCGCTTTGCTTTCTTTTTCTAATTTTTATATGAACCATTTGAAAGTAAGTAGCAGACATGATTCCTTTTACTTCTAACCACCTGAGTGTGGATTTTCTTTTTTTTTATATTTTAAAGATTTTATCTTATAAGTAATAAGTAATTTTTTAATATTTTAAAGATTTTGTCTTATAAGTAATCTCTGTACCCAACCTGGAGCTCAAACTTACAACCCCGACATCAAGAGTTGCATGTTCCACCGACTGAGCCAGCCAGGCACCCTGAGTGTGGATTTTCTATAATCACATAAATTAATACAGTGCCACGATAAACCAGGAAATGAACATACATACAGTACTACTACAGACCTGATCTACAGACTTTATGAACACTAGCATTATTAACATTATTAACATAAATGAACCTACAGGCATTATTTAGATTTTGCCCATTGTCACAGTCTGTTTCATAAGGAAAAAAACCCCCACAAAGTCACACATATTCAGTGCTTAGGTTTCTTAGTCTCCTTTAACCTGGAGTGGATCCTCAGTTTTCTCTAACACATGTAAAGAATTTTTTAAGAGTGGATGAGGAATTTGAGGCCCAGCGAGATAAAATGTTATCCAGGGCTTATAGGAAGCCAACCTTAGATGTGAGGGTCCCACCTGGCAAGCTGATGTCTCTGCTGGTCACATGCCCACCCCCAGCTCCAGGTGAACATCTTGCTGCTAGGTCTTTGTATCATCAGCCACCTGTCCTCTTCTGCCCTTGCCTTTTGCCCTCTGTTTTGGCAATGCCTGGCCACAGCACCCCACCCCCACCCCTTTCCTAGCTGATCTTGGTTTGGCCAGAGATCAAGGCCAAAGCTGGGGAGAGAGAGGGACTTTAAAACTGGTCCAGCCTTTCCCTTGAGATGAAGGCTGAGGAGCAAGGATCGTGGCCTTGGGGGTGCACAGCTGCTGGTTTCTGAGGACTGACACCCCCAGGTTGGGGATGTGGTTTTCAGATCTCCCTCCCCCATTAGTTTTGGAGTTAGTGGCTAGGACTTGTTCATCTCCAGCCCAAAGTGGGAACATGGGATATGTCTGGAGGCTGGGCCTGAGTGTGCAAGTCACCAGCTCACCTGCCTGTGTCCTCTCCCAGAGGTTCTAGAATGGTCTTTTCATAACAAAGGGCCTGTATTGTGGGTATTAAAAACACTACTCCGGTTTTCAACAAAATGGTTTGCATTTAACTTTTTAAAGGACATGCTAATTGCTTAATACATATTCTTTGTCTTATTTTGCTTTTATTTTACTGAATCTCTGGCAGACTCCCCTCCCCCATTTTTCTTTTCCTTCTTATTCTCCTTCTTCAGTAAGGGCCTTTTGAACCCACCTGCATTTTGTGACTGTTCCCTGTGACTGCATAGCTGATCACTGGAGTTTGTGGCAGTGAATCTTGGGTTGGGGGACCCTTGCTTATGCATCTTCAGAACGCAGCTCTTTCTTTCTCAACCCACAGCTTATGGCCACACCATCTTGCTTTCCCCTCCTCACAGGGGGTACCATGCTCCTGCTGTCCTGGGGAGGCTCTTCCCTTCCAAGTGTAGCGACGGAATGGGAGGGGGTCTCCCTATCCTGACCACCAGCACTCACCCTGAAATAAGACCCCTCTTATTCTCACTTTCACTTGTGACCCAGTGGGGAAATGGAAATGTCAAACCCATGTGAGGGAATTAAAAGGGGAGTTTCTACCGAGGTTCCTGCCGTTCCTCTGTCCCTTACTTACCTTTCAGCTTCGGGGTGGGCTCTCCAGCTCAGCCATCTCCTTGTGAGCGTGTGTTGTTTCTGCTTTTTGTCCTAAGGCTTCTTACAGGGAGGGAGATACAGGTTTCCTCTAAAGGATTTTCCTAAATTACAATTTTATTTTGATATAATTCACATCACACGCAATTCACCCATGCCAGGGCATGGGAAACGCTATGGGAAAATACCTAGCATACAGTCAGGGAAGAGCTAAGCTTTTAAAAATCCTGAATATACTCAGTGACCCCAATTTTATAAACTATATGGGGGGGGGCATCAAATGTAAACTATAGTCCTCCCCGGGAAGTGGCAACTCCTTGTTTTTACTTCTTTGTTTTCCACTTCGCAGGGAGGGAGTCTTCTGTTCTTCCGTCCCTCTCAGCGTCTTCTACTGAAACCCGCCTTTACCTTTCTTGTCATTCTATTCTTAGGACCCTGCTTGATTCCTTTGGGTCATCCACCAGAGTTTTCCTTGGCTCTGTAATGAGTTTTAGTGTGCCTGTGATAATTCTGTCAGTAGCTGCACAAAGGGCAGCTTCACTCAGAGATAAACTCATAATTAATATCAGTTTTCATTGCTTTCATCGCAGACTCAAAGCCACAGAGTCTGTAGCCTAGATTTATGCTGCCATACACACTTCAGAGGGATTGGTCTGGGTCTATCCTAGAGAAACCTTCCCTTGAATGAGATCTAAGATGAGTCCAGACATCCCTAACATCTTTGTTCATGAGGCAGAGACGGCTCACCCAGTCCTGCCTCCCCAGTCCCTGCAAGTAACACTCACCGAGTAAGTTATCTACACGTGCTTGCTGGAAGCGTGCCTGACTTAACATACATGTACGCTCTACATGAAAGGCCTGATGGTTAGGATGTGCTGCTAGCATCATTAGGTGAAATTTTAGTATTCTGTGGGGCCACTCTAGCTCTTCCTGCTTTTTCTTCTTTCTTTCTGCTTTAAAAAAACAAAAAAAAAAACCTCATCAAGAACTTGTGCCCCTTGCCTGCATGGTTTTATGTGGTTACAGTCACGACCTTCGTACAGTCTGGGATTCTGCTGTTTTTCCTGCCCATTTTATCCAACATATTCCCTTAGCGTTCATGGTTTATAGTTTTTGAGGATTCTCTAATATTCCATTGAGTTGTATTCTAATTTACCCAATTGTTGCCCTCATCCGGAGTTTTCAGTTTTCACTAATGTGTAGAAAAGATGTTTTGAAAAAACACAAAATTCTAAACCTAAGTTCATAAGAGCAAGGTGGCAGGATCTTTATTGCCCTTGATATGCGTCTCTGTCTACCTACCTACTTACCTGCCTATCTACTTGCCTAGATGTGAACCAAAAGAAAAGATTGAAGCAGTGAATTAGGCACACTGGTCTGGGAGTTGGGGCCGTGGGTTGGGGATTCAGTGGATTGAATATGACTGACAGTGTGAGCTGAGGTGAAGGCAGAGGTCAGCTGGCCAGTCAAGGAGACTTGTACTGCAGTTATACCCTGAGAGAGAAGTGAAGAGAAAATGGGAAGAAGACAGGTCTGAACTGCTGTTGAGGGGAGCCGTTGGCAAGCCGTCTGCTTGCATATGGAAGCATAAAGGGGTCAACATCAAACCTTCATTGATGAATAACTTCATTGATGAATGACTTTTCATATGAATTTTTAAAAAACAATGTTCAGAGGAGGAGTTGCTGGGAAAAAGGGGACAGGTGCCGAGTGAGTTATTTTTGTTTGTTTGTTTTGTTTTGTTTTTAAGACTTTAAGTCATCTCTACATCCAGTGTGGAGCTCACACACAAGACCCCAAGATCGAGAGTCACGTACTTTTCAGACTGAGTCAGCTGGGTGTCCTTTCCCCCAACCTGCCCACTGACTTAGGTTTTAAGTGCTTTGGGCCTACATTGCATCGGTAGAAGTGTTTCTTGGAGCGGGAAAGCAGGCTCGAGCTTGAGGAACAGTCTAGGAAAAAGGAAGCTTTAGTGTTATTGGTGCAGGCTGAGCTGTGGAGCCTTGGGTAGAGGGGAAGTTTCCAGGAGACCAGAAGGTAGAAGTGTGGAGAGTAGCTCTGCTGAGGGGATGAAGGAAGAAATGGAGAATGGGGGACCAAGATCTAGCAGGGTCCCAGAAACTGGGAGGGAGGTGAGTGGGGTGTGTGCCATAGGAAGGCCAGAGGGAGGACTCCCACAGTCTTCCTCATCACCCCTGACCCTCAGAGAGCATTTCTGGGACGGGGGGGGGGGGGGGGGGGGGGGGGTTCCTTTCTTCTTTTTCTAAGCCGCGGGGGGGGGCGTTCAGGGTGCTGCGACAAACAAAAAAGAGGGCCGG